>NC_090821.1:45743731-46079981 GCF_000390325.3 Nicotiana tomentosiformis
ACGTGATCTATGGTATGCGAATTTGGGTTGTAACATCGTTGTTGGGCTCCTACGGACTCGGAGGAAGTTCAATGCAGTTTGGGTGATTGTGGATAGATTCACTAAGTCAGCTCATTTTATTCCTGTGATTACTACTTACTCTTCAGAGCAGCTGGCTCAGGTATATATTCGCGAGATTGTCAGACTTCACGGTGTACCGATATCCATCATCTCTGACCAGGGTACACAGTTTACCTCACGGTTTTGGAGGGCTTTACATAGAGGGTTAGGTACTCGTGTGGAGTTGAGTACAATATTTCACCCTCAGACGGACGGGCAGTCTGAACGCACTATTCAAATACTAGAGGATATGCTTCATGCGTGTGTGATAGATTTTAGGGGTGCTTGGGATCAGTTCTTACCACTTGCGGAGTTTGCTTACAACAACAGTTACCAGTCAAGCATCCAGATGGCTCCGTATGAGGCCTTGTATGGTAGGCGGTGCCGGTCTCCAGTGGGTTGGTTCGAACCAGGCGAGGCTAGACTTTTGGGTACAGACTTAGTTCAGGATGCCTTGGAAAAGGTTAAGTTGATTCAGGATCAACTTCGTACAGCCCAATCTAGACAGAAGAGTTATGCGGATCGGAAGGTTCGTGATGTTGCATTAATGGTTGGTGAGCGGGTATTGCTACGGGTTTCGCCTATGAAGGGTGTGATGAGGTTCGGGAAGAAGGGCAAGTTGAGCCCTAGGTATATTGGGCCTTTTGAGATTCTTGAGAGAGTTGGAGTGGTGGCTTACAGACTTGCACTACCACCTAGTCTTTCTGCGGTTCATCCGGTATTCCATGTTTCTATGCTTCGAAAATATCACGGCGATCCGTCTCATGTGTTAGACTTCAGTTCGGTTCAGTTGGACAAGGATCTATCTTATGTTGAGAAACCAGTGGCTATTTTAGATATGCAGGTTCGAAAGCTGAGGTAAAAGAATATTGCTTCTGTAAAGGTTCAGTGGAGGGGTCATCCGGTCGAGGAGGCGACTTGGGAGGTCGAGAATGATTTACCCAGCTGTTATCCACATTTAATCACCAGCTCAGGTACTTTTTCTAACTCCGTTCGAGGACGAACGTTTATTTTAGAGGTAAAGAATGTGATGACCCAAAATGTCATCTTTAAATTTAATGATTAATTATGTGATCTAAGCACTATTTACCATTACTCGACTTGAGTGTGCAGTCCGTAAAAAAATTTCGGAAAAGTTTTCAGGTGAAAAATGGATTAAAATGTGAATTAGAGCTTTAAAACTCAACTGAGTTGACTTTGGTCAACATTTTGAGCAAACAGACTCGGATCAGTATTTTGACAATTTTGGTAGGTCTGTATCGTGATTTGGGACTTAGGTGTATGCCCGGAATCAAATTCCGAGGTCCCTAGCCAGAGATATAGAATTTTAATAAAAAATTAAAAATTTAAGTTTAAATAGTGACCGGATGTCAAATTATGTGCAAACGACCCCGGAATAGAATGTTGATGATTCCAACAGCTCCGTATGGTGATTTTGGACTTAGGAGCGTGATCGGAATTTTATTTGAAAGTCCGTAGTAGAATTAGGCTTGAAATGCCGAAAGTTGAATTTTTGGGAAGTTTGACCGAGGGGTTGACTTTTTGATATCGGGGTCAAAATCCGATTCTGAAATTTTTTATACATCCATTATGTCATTTATGACTTGTGTACAAAATTTGAGGTCAATCGGAATTGATTTGATATTTTTCGGCGCAAAATATAGAAGTTGGAAGATTTGAAAACTCATAATTCGATTCGATGCGCGATTCGTAATTTCGGCGTTGTTTGGCATGGTTTGAAGCCTCAACTAAGTTCATATTGTATTTTGCGACATATTAGTGTATTTGGTTAAGGTACCGAGGGCCTCGGGTGGGTTTCGGAAGGTTAACGGAATGAATTTCGGACAAAAAGGAGCTGCTGGAATTTTTCTGCTGCAGAGGCTGTTTTTGGACAGCAACCGGTACAATCGCAGAACTGATTTTGGAAGCTTATATCTCGAAATCTATAAGGAATCTGAATATTTTCAAAACATAAAAGTTGTAGCTCTTTGATTCTAGTTTCCAGAATGATAAACCATTTATCATTCAGACATTTATACAAAATGTTATGATCGATTGACTGAAGCTGCTACTGCAGATTTTTGCTACAGCAGTGTGCATCGCCAGAAATTTCTGGTGCACATGGCTGACTTTGGGAACTTATATCTCGCAATCTATAAGGAGTTGGGAAATGAGCAAAACATAAAAATTGTAATACTTTGTATCTAGTTTGCAGAACTTTAAACCGTTTGGCAGTTGGAGTTGAGTACAAGATGTTATGATTGATACACTACAAGCTATCGAGGAAGAGTTTGATGTTTTCAACATAAGCATGTAATGATCCAAAAGTCCATTTTTAGTTCTAGAGATCGAAATTCGATTTTGAGACTTTCGACATTTTGATAATGAATTATAGGAGTGATCTGGAAAGTTTGGTCTAATTTCATCAAGTCGCGATTGAGTTTTAAGCGCGAAATATGAGTTAATTGTTTAACGAGCGAAATTGGTATCACATTGAGCAAATGAGCTCCGAATTGAGTTTCGATTGAACGAATGGGTTCGTAGTTTTATTTGTGACTCATAGGAACAAGAATCGTCGAATTCCGAGTTCGTATGATGGAGTTAGATCTTTTTAGTGAAATAAAACTGTTGGTGTAAATAGTCCTGGTGTGCACCTTTAGCGACCAGATGTGACACTTTTAGCGACAGGATTGGACTTTTAGCGACCGGAATAGTGTTTTTGGGGCAGAAACTTAAGGACCAAAAATGGTCATTTCCTTCATTTCGTTTTGGAGTTTTGGAGCACGGTTCTTGGGCGATTTTGAGGATTTCTTCAAGACTTCAACTTGGGTAAGTGTCCTATATCCAAATGTGATTATATTTCATAAATCCATGGTCATATTCATCATTAAAGAGGATTTAAATGGAAGAAATCAAGATTTTTGCAAAATCTTCCAAAAATGAAAATTTAAGATTTGGAGGTCGAGTTGTTATCGGATTTTGGTAAAATTGGTATGGGTGGACTCATAATTGAATGGGTTGTCGGATTTTGTAAGTTTCGCCGGATTCCATGATGTGGGTCCCACGGGCAAATTTTGAGCCAATTTCGGATTTTAATGAAAATGTAATATTTTCTTATGAAAGTGATTACTATAATTTGTGTTGATTATATCGAATTAATTATGACTAGATACGAGTCGATCGGAGTCAGAAATTCGAGAAAAAAGCATAATACTTGGTTAAATTGAAGCAAGTCGAGGTAAGTGACTTGTCTAACCTTGTGTGGGAAAAATTTCTCCTAGGATTGGTATTGATGTAATTATTGAAATGTGTTGAAAGTCATGTGCACGAGGTGACGAGTGTGTACACGGGCTAAATTGCGAAAGATTATATTTTTAAATTGTGTAGATCACTATTGCGCATTTATTAAATTATTTTATCTTGTTATATTCTTCATCATTGATCTGAGATATATACTTCAAATTTGTTTGATCTTTTCTTACTAATTATTTTACCTGTTTAGTTGAAACTTGGTTTCTTTTATTCTGTGCATTATTTGAAGGTTGATTTTCTTTAAATTAAATATTATTAATATGAAGTATTTGACATTTTTAAACTTGATATTGAAGCAACGTAGTAAAGATTTTGAAATATTATTTTCCTAAATTATTTACTCCTGAATATTTTTATACTCATTGTGAGGGAGCCGTGAGCTCTTTATTGTGGAAGAATATTATTGTTGAATTATTTTGACATGAGCTGTGAGCTCTTTATTGTGGAAAACTATTATTGATGATTTATTTTGGTATGAGCCGTGAGCTCTTTATTGTGGCAAACTATTATTGATGATTTATTTTGGCATGAGCCGTGAGCTCTTTATTGTGAAAAAATATTGTTGTTGAATTATTTTGGCAAGTTAAATTATTTGAGCACTTGAGGTGCAAATTATAATATATTGTGATATTGATACGCATGCGGTGGTATAAGGTCTGGGTGTTGAAACGCATGCGGTGAGATAAGGGTGGCTTGATACGCGTGGCTAGTAGGGGAACTACTAGAAGTCATGCGGTGTGATAAGGGTGGCTAAAACGCGGGATGCTATTTCGGAAAAAATGTTTTCTTTAAATAAATTGTGAAGGCTCCCGCGGTGATATAAGAAAATGAGATATTGTGAATTTATTTATGATTTGGGACTACGAGGCGGTACCTCGGGAGTGCCCTTGTTGATATTGATTTATGGCCGTAGTTGCCTTTGATTATTATTGTGATTTTCATAAAGTTGAAGGAAATTCTGTTTTGATTTTCACGAGATATTATTTGCAATTATTTGGTGTCATTAAATGTGACATACTATTTGATTCATTTTCAATGTCATTTTATTTTACTACATTGATAAATATTTTACCATGCCATTATTATATTCCAGTAGGGTCTCACCTGACTTCGTCACTACTCTACAGAGGTTAGGCTTGGCACTTACTGGGTACCGCTGTGGTGTACTCATACTACGCTTCTGCACATCTTTTTGTGCAGATTCAGGTACATTTTACCAGCCTAGACGTCATTGAGTTACCTGCGCACGGAGACTTCAAGGTATATCTGCCAGCGTCCGCAGACTCCGGAGTCCCCTTCTATCATTTTATGTTACTTTCTTATATTTTATCTAGACCTTGACATATAGAGACATTGAGAATAAATTGTTAGAAGCTTGTGACTTATTTCTACCGGGATTTGGGAGTTGAAATTGTTTGAATTGTAGTTTATTTATTTCAGATATTTATTATTATTCTGCATTGATAGGCTTACCTAGTCTTAGAGACTATGTGCCATCACGACATCCTACGGAGAGAATTTGGGATCGTGACAATAAATGTCTATCAGAATATCCTAAAACGCGATGTCACAAGTGCACGAACATCTATTAAAGAGTACAATAATAATACAACATCTGTCTGGAATGTAAAATAGACAGGATAAAGTAAATAAATATGATGGAGACTTTGTGTGCCGTATGTAGCATGAAATGCAGCTCACCATAAAGTCCCTTTAGTAGTTGCGCCTATGCGCCAAGATGATCACCAAATGAACCTGTCGGATCCTTCACAATTAGTGCAGAATTGTAGTATGAGTACGTGTCGATGTGTCGATGGTGATAATAAGGCAAGAAATGTAACTAACAAAAATCCTCCAATTTCAATGATCATATAAATCCCTCAATATCATATGTTATTCCAACCAGTTAAGAAATATCAAGTGCTATCTCTAACAGATCAGGAAATATCATGTAAATACCATGTCTCAATCAAAAGGGAGATCTCATGAATATTCGGACTCCTAGCGATATTACGCACGAGTTATGCCGAGGTCGTACAGTCCGATCCAGAATAGTGTGTACACTGCCGAGAGACGACCGGAGCGAACCACAGATGCAACTCAAATATACTATCGAGGTGTTCGTTCTGATCCACATGAAGAGAAGAAACTTATCAAATTGCGGGCTATGTATCTGCAACATAAGAACAGGAGCATAAAGTAAATATGACTTTTACCAACAATGAAATATCTCGCCAAGCAAATCAAGGTAGTAAAGCTTGGTCTAACATAATCCCAAATTAAATTTTCATTATAAATTCTAGTAATTTATCTAACAGGTTGAGTTCAAATAATGCAAATATTGCATGATGAAGTCCTAAGTCTACCCGGACATAAATATGCTTTTAGCTATGTAAGAACTCTCGTCACCTCGTGCGCATGTAGCACCCACAACTAGTAGCACATAATAATTTAATACCTACGAGGTAGTTTCTCCCTTACAAGGTTAGACACGAGACTTACCTCGCTCAGAAATTCCATAACCGACTCAAACGCCTCTCTAACAACTCATATCATTATTGAACAATCCAAAACTAATCGCATAACGTGCAAACCAATCAAAACGTACTCCAATACTCATAATTTAATTATTTATAATAATTTTTAATTCCGCTTGAAAAGTTAATAAAGTCAACCCTCGGGTTCACGTGTCCGGATTTCAAAAATTCTCGAAGATAACTACTACCCATAACACCACGAACTCAAATATATAATTTATTCCTAATTCCATGTCCAATTTTGTGGTCAAAATTCAAAATTACCATTTCTAGGTTTTCTTGCAAAATTCCATAATTTCTGCAAACTTTCATGTTTAAATCCATATATAATTCATATATTTAGCTCACAATGTGCAGAAATCACTCACCTCAAGATTGATGATGAAAATGGCTCCTCCAAGTCACCCAAGCAATAGAGAAATGAGTGAAATGAGCAAAAATTTCGATTTGAGTAACATATATTCTGCCAAGCGTTACCTTTCGCCATCGCAGTCTAAAGCCTTGCGATCGCGAACCAATATTATCTCTGCCGCCAAAAATGGCCTACGCAATCGCTTCTCAGACCTCGCAATCGCGAAGCACGACCAATCCACCAACTGCGAACGCAGGACAACTTCGCGTTCGCGAAGACCAGCTCCATCAGCCCCCTGCTTCAACACTACGCAAACGTGTACCTCCACTCGTGAATGTGTACCTCTAGCCCAGAAAACGACGTGATCGCGTATCTTTGCTCTCGAACGCGAAGAACAAATGACCATCACCTCCAGCTTACCTTTCACGATCGTGTCTCCTACTTCGCGATCGCGAAGCATGCCAAAGACACCAGAAACCAGCAGCTGTAAAACAAGGAAAAATGGTCCTAAACCATCTCGAAACACATCCGAGGCCCCAGGACCTCCTCCAATTATGCCAACAAGTTCCAATACCTTGTGCAAACTTATCCAAAGGCCAGAAACGCCATGAATAATATCAAAACCACGAATCGACGATCGAAATCCTTCTTTTAGCTTTCAAACTTCGTCGAACGCGTCCGAAACACACTTAAACATTCCGAAATGATGCTAAGTTTTACGTACAAGTTATAAATCACAATACGAACCTATTCCAAGGCTCGAAATTCCAAACGGACATCGATAACACCAAAGTCCTTCAAACCAAACATAGAAAATTCTAAAACCTTCAAAATGCTAATTTTTCACATTAAGCGCTGAAACGCTCCCAGACCATCCAATATTCAACCTGAACATACGCCCAAGTCCAAAATCATCACACGAACCTATTGGAACCTTCAAATCCAGATTTTACTCAAAAATCAAACCTTAGTCAACTCTTCCAACTTAAAACTTTTGAATTGAGAATTATTCTTTCAAATCAATTTCGAACTTCCCAAAAATCGAAACCAACCACATGTGCATGTCATAATACATAAAGTGAAGCTACCCAAGGCCTCAAACCGCCGAACGACATGCTAGATCTCAAAACGATCGATCGGGTCGTTACAAAAGTAGTAAAATTAACAATCTTAGGATTAATTCAACATACCAAATAATCAATAACAAATAATACTAGGATAACTAATCCCAATATAACTAGTTTCAGCATAACGTTTTTTTCAAATCAAACAACCCCGAAGTGATTACTAGCCTTATATTCAATATCTACTTGCCTTTCAGTAACAACCATGAAAACTCCTTCTGGAAGGAAACTAATGATAGATCATTTTCCGCCAAAACAGCTTATCAACTGTTTCTTGCTCATTTTACTAATAATCCAGACACCCCAACCATTTGAGCACACCTGGTTTAGAAACAAATTATTATCTTGATATTAAATGCTTTTCTTTGGCTGACTACCCATTGTAGACTCTATCCCCTACTGCTGGCTACTCCTCCATAGGAATATTATAAATTTGACCTATGTCCTCTGTAACTTCATTGAAGCCTTAGAATATATCTTTTTCCAAGGCCAACTATATACACAGCCCCTTAAAGTTAGGTTCAAATTTCATTTAAGACATTTCAAGCTAGGCTCGTACTAGGTCAAAATTGTATCTATTGACATAGCTTAGTGTGTGCATCACACACCCTTATGAGATCGTGAAAAGAAAAGGTAATTTTTTTAGTTTTAATTTTTCTCTTCTCTTCTTCACACCATAACCGCCTTCATTCCCATTGGTTCACCACTATCAGAGCTACTTTAAACGATTATATTAGTGATCAAACATTAGACAACTAATAATGCATCATAAGAATCATGTCACCAAAAATTTCACATAGCACTAAAAGGAATGAAAGAACAAAGAAACAGTTAGGCCCTTTGGCATAGCGATTGCTTTCAACAATGAATCGAGAATCTGTGAATTGATACACGGACGGAGACAAACTATTCAGCAGTTATGAGTTGGGGTCGGACCGACGGACGGAGATCTCGAACAGAATCGTCGCCTTAAACCTTGAACCCAATTCAGAAATCTCAACTAAACTCTATCATGAAGAAAATCTGTGAACGGAGAGTGAGAGGTAATAAAGGTGCAGAGATGGTGGATTTTAGGCGGAGGAAGGTGGAGAAGAATGAATGGGGAAAATCTGTGATTCGAAGAGTGTGTGTGGAGTCTATTTCTTTGTGTGAGGTATGAGTGAAATTTATGTGCAGGTGCTGGTGCAAATTTGACGCAGTGAGTAAATTTTCTGTGTACGATATTTGAGTGGAGGAAGGTTATTCGAATTGTATGATTTGGGGGGACGACGGGGGCAGTTGCCGGCAGACATGGGGCTTTTTCATTCTTTCTTTTTCCAGATTTTGACTCTTTCTCCTTGTTGACATGTCTTTTTCCTATTAGTCTTGTTTTCCAAGTATGTAGCAAGTAATTTCACGCTCCAGACATGATTTAGGATTATTAAGTTTGTGCTCAATAGATACACTTTTGGTAAAGTTGGAGTGCGTAACTGTTACTTGCCTTAGTCAAATTGTGTAAATGAAAATTGAAGTAAAATTAAAGGGCAGACGTCTATGTATTTGGCATTTTTCTAATGTCCAAAGACAATGCCTATATAGAGCACTATTAATATACCAACGCCTACCAACAACCATTTCTCCTGGATCAAAGATATCTGTACATCCACATATTATCTCCTTTCCCAATCTAACATGTCAATTATTCCAATATCCATCCTTAGGAATATTTATTTAGATTAATAGGAATCAAAACCACTTTTACAATACTTTTCTCGATCTTGATGTCAATAATATATTCTCACAAGCTTCAAAATTTGACTACCTCACTAACCAATCTGGGCAGGCCAAAGAGAACCCCCCACCACTAAACATCTTCAAGTTAAATATTGAGGCTCCAGTTGTCCACGCGAAACTTCTGTCCATGTTTAAGAGACTAGAACTTGCATTCACAAAGAATATATTTCTATTGGTGGTGAAAACAGATTGCTAGGTATTACTTAATTCAACATATTATACCTGTGCTTTGCATGACACTGTTCTAAATAAATAACTTTGTAATTAGCACAGGAAAAAATATAAGCATAAAGAATAATCCACACCATATTAGATCTTTATTTGTTACAAGTATGTAATTTAAGTAAATTGTTCATCTCTCCAGGTTCAAGAGATATTAAATTATTTTGAATTTAACTAACGAATAACAATTAATTTTTTTTTTTTTATCATTTTAATAATTTGTTGCATTTATTTTAACGTCAACTATTATTTTACTTAATTTGTTCTTCTTATACTAACTAAATTGTTCCCTAAAACTACTTATTTTTAAAATATTTATTTTAGAAAGTTGAGGTGCTTAGTAAAGCTTTTAGAAAAAAAATACGTGTTTTTGAGTGGTAGAAGAAACTGTATTTGAAAAGTTTTAAAAAAGTAATTTTCTTCCCATAAGTATATTTTGAAACCTTAGTCAACTAGAAATTGTTGTTCTATTATTTTTTTAAAAATCAAATTGATTTACCAAATATAAATTGTTACTCTCCAAAAGTACTTTTTCACTTTTGATTAATGTTTTTTTAAAAGTAAGCATATCTTTGAACATAGCCAAACAGGCTATTAGTCAACCTAGTAAGACAACAAATTATGCCGGATGGATTATTTTAGGACCATCATTTAAATTTTGACCCTGTTAACAAATATTGTTGGCCCAAGTGAAGTTTGTTTTGATGATTGACAAATGAACTCAAGCATGAACCAGGTCCATACAAAGTATACACAGACACGGGCAGATTCAAGCACAAGGCATGCACATGAAGGAGATAAGCTTAAGTGGTTATATCTAATATCTCCTGAACGAAAAGGTTGCATAAGTGATAAGGAGAAGTACTCCATACTCGAAGAGAACTCTATCCTAGATCAGGGAGGAGTTAGAAGTTGAAAATAACTAGAACTCTTCCACCAAGGAAGAGTAAAGCATTAGAACTCTAATTATTTCCTATTCTACCAACTCTATATATTGCAGGATATTCTCATTTTACAGGTACGCACAAACGCTTATGTTAAACGTGAGTCGAGAGCAAAATAGCAAGGCATTTTGTAAGCAATTCTTGTGTGATTCAAGTGTGTGATCCTGAAGCTACATGAACCAGATAGAAGAATCAGTTTCAAGTGTCTGCTTTTTATTCTAGTTTCATTGTAGTAGGACTTTTGAGTTATACCTTTCTACTTTATCTAGAAGCAATTGTACTAGGTACTTTGAGTATTGTGTTCAAGTTAGAGTTAACTTGAAGTTGTCGCAACAGCTAGAGGCAGGTTGCCACAAAGGGTTATAGGTAATCCTTAGGTTTACAAAGAGTTTTATAAATGCTGTTTTTGGCTCGGTGATTTAGTGAAATATTGGAAAAACTCCCACTGGTAGTAGGTCGTGATTTTTTTACCTTTTAAGTCAGTTATTTTCCATGTAAAAATACTTGTGTTCTTTACTTTTCGCATTTATTATTCTGCAACAATAGTATATAGAACACATAGGAGAACCAGGTTCTTCTATAATCTGTATACGCGAAAATATGGACATCACACAACTCCCCCCCCCTCCCCCTTCTTGTGTGATATTGAAGTACAATACATCAATTGATATCAGAGCTGGTTATCCTTGAAGAGGCTAACACATTAGGAGAAGATCAAGATGAGTGCACCACCTGGAAACTGGGAAGGACAATCCACTACTAGGCCACCACTCTTTAATGGCCAATACTACTCTTGGTGGAAGAACATAATGCGAGATCACATTCACAGAGAGGACTATGAGCTGTTGGACATTGTCACTGATGGTCCACTGGCTACATTAAAGAAAAATGCTGAAGGAGTAGATGTGCCAAAGACAAGAGTGGATTGCACTGCTAAGGACTAGAAGAAATGGGAGAAGAGTGCTAAAGCCAAGAAATGGCTTGTTTGTGGGTTTGGTCCAGATGAGTACAGCAGAATCCAAGGTACTGCAACTGCTAAGCAAATTTGGGACACACTACAGGTGGCTCATGAAGGAACAACTCAAGTGAAGAGATCTAGAGGAACTCTACTGTACTCTCAGTATGAGAACTTTGCTATGAAGGATGGAAAGACCATACAAGAGATGTACACAAGGTACACTACACTGACAAATGAACTAATATCTCTTGGAAGGATTATTCCTGATAAACAGAGGGTTGAGAAGATACTTACTAGGGTATTTCCAATCACTTGGGAAAGCAAGATCACTGTCATCCAAGAATCAAAGAACATTGCTACTCTCCCACTAGATGAATTGATTGAAAATCTCACTGCCTATGAACTTAGGAGACAAACCATGAAGATGAATGTAGCTAAGAAGGACAGAAGCTTGGCACTCAGAATCACTGAAGGTTCTAATCTGGAAGATGATGAAAAGGCTATGATCACCAAAGACTTCAAGAAGTGCATGAGGAGAGGAAAGGGTTCTTCAAGAAGTGGAAGCTACAGCAAGGCAAAAGCTCCAGACAAGCAAACCAATGATGGTTGTGGCAAGCGTGGAAAGCCTGATCTTCACATCAAAAATTATCCTTTGTGGGAGATTGAATGGAAGAAGGAAAGAGCTGAATGAAGGAACATGAAGAAGGAACAGGTTCAACCCAAGAAAAGCAGCAACAAAGGATCAACCAAGGCTATGGTCGCTGCTTGGGGAGCAATATTAGATGATGATGATGATGATGATGATGATGATGATGATGATGATGATGAAGATGAACGAGCACTTATGGCCATTGGAGAATCTGATGAAGAAACTAAGGTAAGTGTCTTTCATCTCAAAGACAAGATTAAATTTTTGTCTAAAGAAAGGCTATCTGAGTTACTACTAGAGCTAATTGATGAATCTGAGGATGTATATAACGAAAAGGAACAGTTGTTTAAAGAATGTGTGATTTTGAAGGCTAAGTGCAAAAATATGGAACTTAGGGTTAGTGAAACTATAAGTGAAAATACTGTGTTGAAGAACCAAGTTCATATACTTGACTCAACTGTCTTAGAGCTTAGATCTGAGAATCTAAAATTGAAATGAGGAATGGGGAAAAAGACAGATGATCACACACAACTCACTTTAGAAGAAAATATAGGAAAAATAAAAGATGAGTTGTATAAGAAAGATGAACAAGTAAGAATTCTAAAGGAGGATCTAAGCAAGGTCAAGCATGAGCTAGACAGAACTTGTAAATGGAACAGGTCCTCTGATGCACTTTCATGGCTACAAGAACACCATAGTAGCAACAGAAGAGGACTTGGCTTTGGGAACCCTGCACCTAAGTGGGATCCCAAAAGCAAGTATCTTACACTTCCTAAGAACAAGATTTGCACACATTGTAGTAACACTGGTCACTAAAAAAGCGAATGCACTGCAAAAGAGAAGGCAAGTCAAAAGAGTAAAGATTTTGTTCAAGGGAAAATAGGCTGCCAAGTTGGGCTTTGATTCACCATTTTTCCTATAGAAGGGGACCCAAACTAGTTTGGGTTCCTAAATCTAGCCCCTGATTTCCTTTTGCAAGTCCAGGTGAAGAGAGGCAGCCAAATATGATACATGGATAGTGGCTGCTCAAAGCATATGACAGGAAGCAAGAACCAATTCCTTTCACTTGAGGACCTTAAAGGGGGTAATGTCTCCTTTGGAAATGGGAAGAAATATGAGATCATTGGGGTTGGAAAGGTAGATAAGACTGATTCTCACTCTATTGAGAATGTCTACTTGATAGATGGACTGAAGTACAGTCTAATAAGTATATCACAACTGTGTGATAGAGGTAATATGGTAGCATTCACCTCTACAAAATACTTTGTGATTAATCTTACTACTGACAAGATAGTTTTGCAGGGAAAAAGAGTGAACAACATATATGTTGTGGATCTATCCACACTTTCAGATAATGAACTCACTTGTTTAATTGTGTTGGATAATGATCCCCTCCTTTGGCACAAGAGACTTGAACATGCCAGCCTAATTCAACTCAACAAACTAGTCTCCAAGGACTTGGTGATAGGGCTGCCTAACATTAAGTTCAAGGAAGATAAAATTTGTGAGGCTTGTGCAATGGCAAAGCAAGTAAGATCCTCTTTCAAAAGCAAGAAAATAGTAAGCACCACCAGGATGATAGAACTAGTCCATATGGATCTTTGTAGACCAATGAGAACATTGAGCAGAAGTGGGAAGAAATATGTTATGGTGCTTGTTGATGATTACTCTAGGTTTACTTGGACATTATTTTTAACATCTAAAGATGAAACATTTGACATGTTCACTTCTTTTGTTAGAAAAACTCAGAAACAACTAGGTAATCAACTTGCATCAATTAGGTCTGATCATGGTACTGAATTTGAGAATACTAAATTTGTTGGATTTTGTGATAAGCATGGCATAAATCATAATTTTTCTGCTCCTGGGACTCCACAACAAAATGGAGTAGTTGAAAGAAAGAATAGGACATTGGAAGAAATGGCTAGGACTATGCTTCTTTCTAGTAAACTGCCCCATAGTTTCTGGGCAGAAGCTTTGAACACTGCATGCTACATCATAAATAGGTGCATGACTAGATCTCTTGTTGAGAAGACTCCATATGAGTTACTTAAAGGGAGAAAGCCAAATATATCCCATCTTAGGGCATTTGGATGCAAGTGCTTTATGCACAATAATGGCAAAGACTCCCTAGGTAAGTTTGATCCCATAAGTGATGAGGGAGTATTCTTGGGATATTCTTTATATAGTAAAGCTTATAAGATTTATAACAAAAGAACTATGTGTGTAGAAGAAAGTGTACATGTGGTTTTTGACGAAACTAACATTCCTTCTGAGAGGCAGGAACATGATGATGAAGCAATTGGGCTGGTAAGAAACTCAAATGAAACCACATCCCAAACTGAAGCTGCACCAGAGGAAGGAACAGGTGATGGAACAGGTCCTTCCACCCAGGGCAACCTGACAAGGGGAACTGAACAAAGAGGAACTGATCCTCAAACCTCGAGGGAACCTGTCCATGAACATGTTCCTCAGCAACAAAACATTGAAGGAACATCTAGGGTAAACTAGATGGTTGTGAAACCTTACAAGTATCAAATTCTCATCCCATTGAGAACATAATTACTGATCCAACCTCTGGAATCAAAACCAGATCTTCTTTGAAGAATCTTTGTGCTTTTGATGCCCTTTTATCTCTTATTGAACCTAAAAATGTTGCTGAGGCTTTGCAGGATGCAGACTGGGTGAATGCAATGCAAGGTGAACTCAACTAATTTGAAAGAAGCCAAGTTTGGAATCTAGTACCAAGACCTAAGGACAAATCAGTAATTGGCACAAAATGGGTTTTCAGAAACAAACTTGACGAAGATGGAACATTTACAAGGAACAAGGGAAGATTGGTGGTTTAAGGATATAGTCAGTAGGAGGGCATAGACTATGATGAGACTTTTGCTCCAGTTGCAAGATTGGAAGCAATTAGACTCCTTATAGCCTTTTCTGCTTACATGGAATTCACTCTCCATCATATGGATATCAAGAGTGCCTTCCTCAATGGCTATCTAAAGGAGAAAGTGTTTGTCAAGTAACCTCTGGGCTTTGAAAGCAAGGAATGTCCTGATCATGTGTACAAGCTTGATAAGGCACTTTATGGGCTCAAGTAGGCTCCAAGAGCATAGTATGAAAGATTATCAAAATTCTTGCTTGAGCATGGCTATAAGAGAGGTAAAATTGACAATACTTTATTCTTGAAAGAAAAAGGCAAAGATCTCTTGGTCGTTCAGATATATGTCGATGATATAATCTTTGGAGCAACTACTGATAAATTAAGTAAAGAATTTGCTAAACTAATGGGGAGTGAATTTGAAATGAGTATGATGTAAAATAGCTGCATAAAAGGTTTAAAATGGAAGATTCCAAAGAAATTGACACTCCTATAACAACAGCCAAAAAATTGGATGTAGATGAACCTGGTTCATCTGTTGATCAGAAGTTGTATAGGGGAATGATTGGCTCTTTGTTATATCTCACTGCTAGTAGACCTGACATTATTTTTAGTTTAGGCCTTTGTGCTAGATTTCAGGCAAATCCCTGCTGTCAAAAGGATCTTGTGATACCTAAAAGGCACCACTGACATTTGTCTATGGTATCCAAAAGGTAGTAATTTCAACTTAGTGGGATATGCTGATGCTGATTATGCAGGTTTTCTTGTGGATAGAAAAAGCACATCAGGCATGGCACATTTTCTTGGCTCATGTCTTGTGTCTTGGGCCATCAAAAAGCAAAATTATTAGGCCTTATCTACTGCTGAAGCTGAGTATGTTGCTGCTGCCTCGTGTTGTGCTCAATTGTTGTGGATCAAACAGCAATTAATAGATTTTGAAATTGATATAGGTTGTATCCCCATCTTTTGTGATAACACTAGTACAATTAGTATGACCAAGAACCCGGTTCATCACAAAAGAACTAAGCACATAGATGTTAGACATCACTTTTTGAGGGACAACTATGAAAAGGGTTTGATCACTGTGAAATTTTGTGTTACTGACAAGCAAATAGCTGACATCTTCACAAAAGCTCTAAGTAGAGATCACTTTGAAAGGAACGGGTTAGAATTAGGAATGATTAAGATCACCTAAAAGGAACCAGTTCTAACTCAAATAATTGGTTAGATAATTTGTGAATTTTGTACATAATTAGATTAGATTTTGCTTAGTCTCATACTTTTACTAGTATACTCTTCTACCATGTGCTAAAATATCTCATTAATATCTAATGATATTATCTTTATTCTCTTGGGAAATTCAGACTTACACAAGAGATTTCTCATTGAAGAACCTGGTTCATCAAGATTACTTGGTACGTACTCACCACTCTGCATATTTTGAAGTAATTATATTTGGATTATGATCAAAAGGATAGTCCCATTTAATCCTAACTTCCATTGAGCTTATCCGTTACAAAATGAACCAGTTTCACCCAAAGAGAGTCCCAAAACGTAATAAGTGCCTAGATTCTAGGGAGAGTCTTCAACGTCTTTTCAAACTGACACCCAGTTTGATTAGACTTCTGAGCTTCTGGAAAAGCTGTCGTTACCCAATTAAGCTCTCCCTCTTTAAATTTGATTTGGACTTACCCATTTCTCCACTTCTAAACTACTCTGCCATCAAACAACTCTCACAATCATCTCTCGTCTTTTCTAAAACACTCATACAAACACAACAATGGCAAACCCTTCTGAGAATCCCTCATCAGCACCCAAGAAAACTACACCCACACTATTTATCACACCTTCACCTACACCCACCTCTAAGAAAGGAAGGTTCAAGATAATTGCTCGTAAGGTAGTCACTGGAGGAGAAAAAATCAAGAAAATCAATGAGCAGCTAAAAGCAAGTCGGGAAGAAGAATCCTAGAAATTTGAAGAATCATTTATGTCTGCAATCGAGGGGAAAGAAATTATTTCATCTGAAACAGAGCAGGTACCATCTGGTCCAAAAATTACATCTAAGACAATCTCTAAGGTTGCTGAAAATCTAGAAAATAGGTTTGTTTTGGTAGGAACTATGGCTTGGGTTAAAACAGCTGAATCTGGAAAACTGGGTGGTAAAAATAAAAAGAAAAAAGAAAAAGAGAGTGAGGGTGCCTAAGGTGATGTGAAGGGAATGGGAAAAGGAGTGGCTGAATCTTCACCCACTCTTGTTGGTCTAACTGAAGAAACAGGAGCTATGGTAGTGTCGAGTGAGGAATCTGCTGAAGAGGAAGAAAGTTTGAGAGGAAAAGGGGGTAGTGGGTGTGGAGAAACTGTTGAGGGGTTGGTTAGGCTAGGGGAAAATGTTCAAGAACTTGTTCCATCGATGAAGGAACCCCTCGAACACCTATTGAAATGAGTGTCTAACAGTTACAATCCTAAACGGAAGAAGAGTTCAGGAGTTAAAATCCCTAGAACTGCTAGGGCAAACAAAAATAGAAAGGCTTCCTCTTCTATCCCTATAGAGACTCCTCATACAAGAGGAAGAGCTACAAGGAGTTAGAAGAAGCAGAGTGAGGCAGAACTGGTAAAAGCCCTAGAAGAGAGTAAACGAAAAGTTGTTGCAAAGGGATTGAGCCTGTTGAGGACGTTGAACTTGAGGAGATAGACCTGGTTCTTAGTGATGAAGATAAGGTAGAAGAGGAAGAGGTTGCGACTCCAAAGACAAAGAAAAGAAAGACTTTCAAAAAGAAGTCCCCTTCAAAGACAAAGTCTGCAGAACCTTCTACCTTGGCAAAAAGAACCAGGTCTGTCGTGAAATCTAGAAAAGTGAAGGTGGAGGAAGAAGAGAATGAAGAAGAAGAAGAAGAAGAAGAAGAAGAAGAAGAAGAAGAAGAAGAAGAAGAAGAAGAAGAAGAAGAAGAAACCAATGAAGAAAAGGACAAGAAGGACAAGTTTGAAACAAGAACCATCTTGAAGGGTAGACTTCTCAGGGACTTGGAGGAGGAAGACATGGCCATGCTGCTGCAAAAACTCCAACTGCAGGGTTGGAAGGACATGGTCCTTCAGATGGATGGAAGGCTTGCCAGGGCTGAGATTGTAGAGTTCATGGCAAATTGCGAGATCAAAAATGGAATAGTCACCGGTGTGGTGAAGGGAGTGACTGTGATCCTCAATGACAAAGAATTAGGAGAGATTCTGGGTATACCTGCTGAAGGGTACAATAATTACAAAAAGCTTAAATGGCCAAGCCTATAGAACCTCCCTACCTCCCTTGTCATTACAAGGAAGTTTGCTAACAATGAGTTAGAGCTAGAGGCCAAGGTTATGTACAAAAGTTAGATGAAGCCACCCCGTAAAGTGTTGTTTGAATTTGTTAACAAGGTTGTGCTGCCCAGGCAGGAAAGAAGGCATATTGCCATATTCATGGACCTGGGTTTATCATCCAGCTTCTTGATATGGTTCTAACTGGCACCAAAACTCATGACATACCCTATGGTTTCATTATCACAATTATACTTGCTCACTTCAAGGTACTCCTCAAGAAATGCGAAGTTGGTAATACAAGGATCACTTTGTGGAAAACACTTTGATTGCATGTGACTATGAAGTCCACACTACTCCCAAAGAACTTGGTTTATCCAAGAAGGTACCTGTGAACAGTAAAGTGCGAGCCTTGGTACAAGAGAGTAGGGCTAAGGATACTGAGATTGAGAGGCTGAAGAAGAGGCTGGCTGAAGTAGAAACTGAGAGGGATGCTCTCAGGGCTGAGCTTGCAAAGGTGAAGAAGAAGAATGAAGGCATTCTTCATGATATGTTAAATCTACTTCAGGCCAGAAACCAAGAACCTGGTAATTCCCAATTTTGAAACCTTCCTAGCCTAGTTAGACAAACCAGTGACCCGGATGTGATTTCTTTTTGTTTTTTTTTGCTCATGATCCAGTATCTTTATTCTTCTTTATGTTGTGTGGATGACTAGTATCAATGTTAATCAATTATTTATGTGCTCTAACTGTTTGTTGATGCTTCTTATATAGTTAATATCATTAGATTAATATATGATGCTTGACTCCGTGATTGCATTTGAAGTAGCACCAGTGGCCATGAGTAATATCAATTAAAATGTGGTTATCTAACATAATTATGCAACTTTTCAATGATGCCTAAGGGGGGAAGATAGGTTGTGCTTTTTACTTTAGATTGTTCTGTTTATAACCTAATGAACTTGGTCCTTGATGATTTACGACTTTAAAATGGAAAGTGTTCTAACATTGTGTTGATGTTGAGCCGAGTTGAAACAGGGCTTGTGCTTTTGAAAAGCACAGAGTTTGTCATCATCAAAAAGGGGAATTTGTTGGTCCAAGTGAAGTTTGTTTTGATGATTGATAAAGGAACTCAAGCATGAACCAGGTCCATACATAGCGTACACAGACACGGGCTGATTCAAGCACAAGGCATGCATGTGAAGGAGATAAGCTTACGTAGTTATATCCGATATCTCCTGAATGGAAAGGTTGCATAAGTGATGAGGAGAAGGACTCTTTACTCGAAGAGAACTTTATCCTAGATAAGGGAGGAGTTAGAAGTTGAAGATAACAAGAACTCTTCCACCAAGGAAGAGTAAAGCATTAGAACTCTAGTTATTTCCTATTCTACCAACTCTATATATTGCAGGATGTTCTCATTTTACAGGTACGCACAAACGCTTAAGTTAAACGTGAGTTGAGAGCAAAATAGCAAGGCATTTTGCAAGCAATTCTTGTGTGATTCAAGTGTGCGAACCTAAAGCTACATGAACCAGATAGAAGAACCAGTTCCAAGTGTCTGTTTTTTATCTAGTTTCATTGTAGTAGGGCTTTTGAGTTGTACCTTTCAACTTTATCTAGAAGCAATTGTACTAGGTATTCTGAGTGTTGTATTCAAGTTAGAGTTAACTTGAAGTTGTCGCAACAGCTAGAGGTTGGTTTTCACAAAGGGTCAGAGGTAATCCTTAGGTTTACAAAGAGTTTTGTAAATGTTGTTTTTGGCTCAGTGATTTAGTGAATTGTTAGGAAAAATCCTACTGGGTAGTAGGTCGTGGTTTTTTCACCTTTTGAGCCAGGTGTTTTCCACGTAAAAATGTTTGTGTTCTTTACTTTCCGCATTTATTATTCCGCAACAATAGTATAAGGAACACATACAAGAATCACGTTCTTCTATAATCTGTATACGCGAAAAACTAGACACCACACAAATCACTTCTCTTGTGTGGTATTGAAGTACAATACATCAATAAACAGTAAATCCAGCTAACTATTTATGTAAAGATCCCATAAATCTTTAAATGTTGAAACATCAGTTACAATGCGCCACTGATAGATGTGGATCTTAAAGCAAGTTCTATATGCTTGGTCATGTTTTCATAAAACTTTAAGCATTAACCTCGGTCTAAATCACCATGGCCTTCTACAAAATTAAACTTTTGGACAATTTTTTGAAAAGGGAATTTCGGAGAAAAAGTTTGTGACAGAAAATAACGTCTTTTCGACAGTAGTGATTTTTTTTTTTTGTGGTTGCCTAATTGTTTGTAAATCAAAAAGATATTTTGTCAAAATTTTCCTGAACTTTTCCACCCAAAAAACTTTCTCAAGTATTGTTTTTCAATTCTAAATCCAATTTTCTATTCAGTTTTATCCTTTTGCTTTCTCTTTCGATTCCACCAAGGGAAAATGACTAAAGTGCATGTAATATGAATCAGATACGAAATATCTTATCCGAAGAGATAAATGCAGAAAAGTTCCTGAGGTTTTAATTTTTAATACATAAACTTTCTGTAATTATCTTTGGTGTGATTTTATAACTCTCGTATAAGCTTAGATGACAAATAATTAGATTTTTTCTGTCCCAAAAATACAGTGAAACTCGTAATATAAGAGTCAATGCATTTAACTTTTAGGGTGAATATGGATAATAGTTTCTTAATTCCCCTTTCATAAATAAGAACTTACAAATATAAAAACTGCATAAGAAGCTTGACTATAAATCACAACATCTAATAACAAAAATATTTGAAGACTTGTATTTGAATAAAATATTATTTTATTATCTGGATAATAATAGTACTATTCTTTTAGAGGCTGGTGGAACAATACTTACTTTTCATTGTACCAAAAGTATAAGTTAGTCGTAGGTGGAGGCTAGGCCAGACGGAGGAGAAACTTTACTCCATACTTTAGTAATGACAAATTTGGTAAGAAAGGAAAATATTTTTCACTTTTTCTATGTTTGAAAGGCTTAAATATTTGCTTTGTAATAAAAAAGGTATGAAAGAATCAAATTAGTTTGTTACTTCATGAAGTGATACATATATGCATGTACATAGGATCCTAAGCAAAGAATTAAAAGGAAAATCCTAAAGATCTGCTATCAAATCTCAATACGTATTCCATCTGTGTATAGTATAAGGAATCTGTCCATATTCATTTTTTATGTCTACATTCATTCTTTAACACTCCCCCTCAAGTTGAAGCATAGATATTGATCATGCCTAGTTTGTTGTAAAGATAATTAACTCGAGTTCCATGTAACGCCTTTGTGAACAAATCTGCCAATTGCTCTCCTGTCTTCACATAACTTGTGAAAATCAAGGTTTTCTGAATCTTCTCACGAATAAAATGAATACACTAAATTTGAAGCGATATGAGGAGCGACTTGATTATCACGCCAAAGTTATGTTGGTGTAGTATGCTTTATCCCAATTTCAGTGAGAAGGTTATGTATCTACATAATCTCACATGTAGTGTGTGTCATAGCGCTATACTTGGATTTTGCATTTAATCGATATACAATATTTTGTTTCTTACTTCTCCATGATACTAGGTTTCCACCCACAAAGATATAATAGCCAGTAGTAGACCTTTTATCAGTTTTCGATCCAGCCCAATTTGCATATGCAAAATACTCAATGTAAGAATGCCCATGATTGTTGTATAATATGCCAAGTCTATGGGCTCCTTTTAAATAACATAGAATTTGTTCCAGCACAGTCCAATATTTGATCGTAGGAGCGAAAATAAGCTGGGTAACAATAGTTACATCAAAAGCAATACCCGAACGAGTTACAGTAAGATCGTTTAACTTACCAACTAATCTCCTATATTTATCTGGATCGTCAAAAGAACCACCATCATCTTTCATCAAAGGCGCATTTGGAACCATTGGGCTATTACAAGGCTTGGTTGCTAACTTCACACTTTCTACAAGCAGGTCAAGAATATACTTCTTTTGAGACAGAAAAATTTTCTTCTTGCTTCTATTTACTTTTACTCCGAAGAAGTTTTTAACGAGTCCAAGTCCTTTGTGTGAAATTTAGTATGCAGAAAGGACTTAAGAGAGGAAACTCCATCAAAATCGCTTTCTATAATAACAATATCATCGACATATACAATAAGGAGGATAGTACCAACCGTCGACTGCCTATACATGATTGAGTGATCCCATCTACTTTTTTCAGCTCGAACACCTAAACTACCTCACTAAACTTGCCAAATCAAGCTCGAGGACTCTACTTCAAGCCATACAAGAATTTTTTCAAATGACATACTTTCACATACTCCCCATGAGCAATAAAATTATATGGTTTCTTGTATACTTCTTCATGGAGATCACCATGAAAGAATACATTTCTGATTTCCAAATGATGCAAAGGTCAATTCTCAGAAGCAGCTAGAGAAATAAATAAGCAGACAGAAGTGATTTTAGCAACCGGAGAGGAGGTGTCTGAATAATTCACCCCATACGTCTGGGCATATCCTGTAGCAATAAGTTTGGCTTTGAGTCTTGCCACAGAACCATCTAGATTAACTTTAACTGCAAAGACTCACTTAAATCCTACTGATTTATTTTCTTTCGGTAAATAAACTAGATCCCAAGTGTTATTTTCATCTAAAGAATGTATCTTCTCAAGCATTGCATCATACCATCTAGGGTAATTCAAAGCATTTTTGACTGTTTTAGGGATGGAGATGGAGTCTAAGAAGAAATCATAAAAACTAGATACAAAGGATAAGCGGACATAAAAAATATTTGCACCGGAATACGTGAAATTTCAGTGACGTATACCTTTGCGAAGGGCAATAGGAAGGTCAAGATTGTCTGAAGGATCAGGCAGAGGAGGATCTGATGATGAAGCAACTGGTGTAGGACATGTATCATTGATCTCTCGTCTCCTAGAGTACACTTTAACAATTAGAGGTATTGTTGGCACAGATTAAGCAGTTTTAGAAGGCACAATGTACGTTTGATGCTCAATAGAAGAACCGGGAAATGCAAGAGAAACATCACCTGATTGTTCTTCCTTCTCCTGACTTGTAAAAATATGAGGTGTATAGAAAAATGGTGTAATCTCCGAGAATGCCACATCAGTTGACACTAGATATTTTTCAAGGTCAGTAGAGTAGCAACATATTCCTTCTGAAGTCGAGAATATCCCAAGAAAACACATTTCAAGGCCTTGAAATCCAACTTGGTAATGAATTGTCGAATATCTCGAACATAACATGTTCTTACAAATACCTTTTGTTCTACAAGAAATAATGACTTGTTCAGGAAGAGAACACTACAAGGTATACCACCACTAAGTACAATAGATGGAATACGATTAATCAAGAAATAAGCTGTAGAGACTGCATCTGCCAAAATTATTTAGGGACCTTCATTTAGAATAAAAGTGCCCGAGCTATCTCAAGTAGATGGATATTCTTTCACTCATCAACTCCATTTTGAGAAGGTGTATCAATACAATATGACTGGTAAATAATCCCCTATTGTCTTATATAAGACTGAAATGATTCTGACATATGCTCTTTTAGCATTATCACTCCTTAGTGTGCGTACAATAGTATGAAATTGAGTCTTAATTTCAGCACAAAAAGTAAAAAAGTGAGAAACACTTCGGATCGATTTTTCATAAAATAAATCCAAGTCATCCGAGAAAAACCATCCACGAAAGTAACAAAATATTTAAGCCCAAATTTAGACACAACTAGACATGGTCCCCATACATCATAAACTAACTCAAAAGTAGACTCCACTTGTTTATTAACTTTAGGACCTAACGAGCTACGATGATGTTTTGCAAACTGACATAACTCACACTCCAACAAAGAAACACTATGGAACTGTAATAAAGCTTCTTCAAAATAGACAAAGAATGATGTCTCAACCGAGAATGTGCTTCAAATAGAGACACGATATTAGAGAAGGCAATAGAACGAAACACCCTTTCATCAAGGATGTAGAGATTATAAAATACATGTCCTTTACCAATAATCTATTTCGTCACAAGATCCTGAAACAAATAATGATCAGGGAAAAATAAGAGACAACAATTTAGATATTTGGTAAGTCTACTCACAAAGATTAATTTAAAAGAAAATTTTGATATACTTAACACAAATGACAGAGTAATAGAGGGGTTTAGTTTAACTGTTCCAGATCCCATAGCATTGTAGGTTGACCCATTAGCTATGGTTAAAAGAGATGGTGATTTGTGGGGGCGAAAGCTGGCAAAGGTACTAGGATTACCTGTCATGTGATTCGTGGGACCAGAATTAATTACCCATTTATTTGTGGAAGATACAAGACATGTTTTACCTGATTCACCAGCAGCAACTGAAGTGGGTTTCTTTAGTGATTCCTGAAATTGAGAATATTTAGCTAATTCCTCAATCGAGACAAGAACTATTCTATCAGAAGATGGGCTAGGAGCAGCTGCAACATTAGCTATTGATCGAGTTCCATTTTGATTCAATTTTATAAATTTTTTTACAATTATACTACCAATGGTCTGGCTCATGGAAATAATGACACATATCTTTATCGGATTTTGCAGTTTTATTTCTTCTTCCCTTGAAATCAGATCTTCTTCTTAGATCATTTCCTCCTTCTTTAGCAACAAGGACATTCTGTAGAACGGATGACATATTATCTGTGTATAGTACCCTACGAAAGACATACTTAAGAGATGAAATTTTAGAGCTAGACAATATGTGAGATTTAGTTATCTCAAATTCAGAAGGGGACCAACTAAAAAACTTATTATAGCCATTTATTCTCTCTGAGTCTGTTTCGCCTTAATATTAGTATTGAATGACAAAAGCATATTTAATTCCTCAGAGGTGATTTTAATATTCATGAAATAAGAGGTGAGAGTTTTATCCCCTTTTCAACACGATAAAACTTCCTGCACACATCATAAATTCGGGACATATTTATTGCTCTCAAATATATACGCAAGTATACTGTCAACAAGTAATATAATGATAAGTAGAGTGTCGAACTCACAAAGACTTGTGTTAACTATCTGCTAATTTTACTCAAATGGTTATTCAGTCAAGTCTATCAGAGTTGAATTGTGTGGTTATAACTAAGCAATGAATGTAATAATTAACTAATTAAGCAAGAAGAAAATGGTTGTTGAGAATTCGGTAGAGATAAACATTCCAAGGTTGTGATCGATTCACCAATCCTACTGTATTCTAATTAACTCTCATTTTCATGCAATTCGCTTATGGTTGCCAATTAATCGAGTAATTGCTCTT
This sequence comes from Nicotiana tomentosiformis, assembly GCF_000390325.3. Lineage (NCBI taxonomy): Eukaryota > Viridiplantae > Streptophyta > Magnoliopsida > Solanales > Solanaceae > Nicotiana > Nicotiana tomentosiformis. The sequence goes on from NC_090821.1 coordinate 45,769,190, forward strand.
GTATTATTCTCCTGAATTACTACTTGTCTATTCAAAACAGATTAACGCATATATTCCCATGGAATCAATCTATCAAGAACGCACTAAGATCACGATGTTAAATTAAGCATGATGATTATGTATATTCCTATCCTAGCCACAAATATGTACCCCACTTAGAGTTAAGATCATGCTCTCTTCAATTCTTCTCTAATCTAGACGTAGCTTTCCCAAGCATAGCATAGATAGTAATTAGAACCTAACTGTTGGCCAGACAATCAAGCAATTAAACCCAGAATTGAAGAAACAACCATATATTAGGGAATTATAATCAAGGTAAAGTCAACTTCGAACAACAATATTCATGGCTAAATCACAACCCTAGAACTTATGGGTTTTAGCCACTCATGATAATGTTAAACAATTTCACAAGTATTGAATGGTTGAAAATACTAAGAAAGATGAAGAAAAACCGAGAATCCTTGCTCCCGAGTATTTCATGCTTGTGTTTTTCTCTCAAAGTGGCATCTCTCCCTCCAAAATAAGTTTAGACTTCTTTTTATACGAGTTGGGCGTGTGTAGGACCAAAAAGACTTTGTCCCGCAGAAAGTAGGAGAATACCCCATCACCCAGCATCTAGGGTAGCGCATCGCACTAACCCTACGCTGGGCAATTGCCCAAAAAAAGTTCAAGTCTGTTTTCTGCGCCTCAGGTAGCGCGACGCACTGGCCTAGGCGCTAGACTAGGCAGACTTTTCGCTTTCTTCACGTTTTGCTTCAAATTGTGCAATTTCGTCCCTCATTACTTCTGGTTGACTCCTATACATAAAAATACCACAAATGAGAATAAAGTATTATATTACACATACAAAATCCACTAAATGTGAGTAAAATATGAGGCGATATGCATATAAATACACATACTTTAAGCCAAATATCAACACCCCACACATAAGCGCTTGCTCGCACTCGAGAAATGAAACTCTCGACTACACCCCAATAACTCACACTTCAACTACGGAGGAGCAGTTCAATATCAATCATACACTCTACCTTTGACTATGATCGATACCGGCAATCAAGCATGATCATAAGAAATTCACATTCTTTCCGTTTTAAATATGCCCAAGTATAAGCATTTCAATTCAACTAATTCAAACAATCTATCCATAATCACCCTACCTCAAGAGCCGACTCGTTACCACTAAGCACTCTCAACTCGCACACTCATCCAATAAGAGAAGTTAACAACATTACCAATCCGTCATGAGATCATATGCCCTAACCAACAAACAAGAGAGTGAATATAGATATAGTACACACATTCAAGTATAACTTTGAACATAATTTAAGGACATCACATAATTGAATAAGAGTCACTCACCCTCGTAAAGAGATTCATGTGCATCCTGTGGTCGTACCATAGGCTTGCCTGTAGTGTATATCTCTACTAAATAGAGCTAGCCAAGTCTAGGATCAATTAGGTATTGTCAGTTTGTAATGTAGGCTAAGGGACGGGTAGGATAAATTTAGGAATAGTGACTAACCCTCCTAAGCACTTTAATATACTACACTCAACGTGCAAACATATATTCTTCTCAATCAATTCATTTTGCCACCACCCATACACAACATAGCCTTTTTTCAATTCAGCACTTCTATATCCCCACTAGCACGAATTAGGAAGATTAGGATGTGTGTTTTTTTTCTTTTTGAACATCAATATAATTCATATTTCTTTCCTTGTATTTTTTTTTTCTTTTCTTCTTCTCATTTTTTTTCTTTTTCTATACACACTTCTTACATTAAGATTCATCGGCTAGCGGCCTTTTTTATAACTTTAGAGCACATTGTGGTCCCTTTCATGGTACCACTCTAAAGCTACATCCCATTATCTTACCTTACTTCTTTTAGCGCCTAAGTGCCTTCAGAGGTAAAGGTTCAACAAGCTTAAGTTAAGAACAAAAATAGGGATAGCGCTTGTAATGTGGGTGCCAAGGAAAAGGACTACAGGCTCAAAGGGCTAACAACAGAAACGTTTTATTTGTAAGTGACAAGCACATCTATGATCAAGCAAAGAACTGTCTACATCATCTCCTAGACTAGCACCACTTAATGATTTTGCTTCGATTAACACACCGGCCAAGTTCTAGACTCTACAGGATAGCACAGAATATCACAAATCCTCACACACACATTGCACATGATTCAATCAAGACGGTTCTGTTAAACTCTCAAGTCAAGCAAGCACATATAGTTGAAAATTTTAATCAAGAATGCACTAGATGACATACAAGTCAAGCAACTGAGAAAAGACATCACAGAGTAGGCTATTTATTTCATTTAAGCATCACAATTCAAATCAAATGCAACAGGAAGACAGAGCGCATATCATAGCCTAAATGTGTCAGCACCAAACATGTCAACATGCATCTAGAACAACTCAGTTTTTTTCTTATCCTACTCGTAAAAAGATAAAATTAAAATATCCGGTTCAAGCTATACCCTTAGAAAAGAATCGGTGCTCAAAGAAAAATCAAGGGAATTACTACTTAACTATCCTAATAAAAGTAAAAGAAAATTTTTTTGGTATTTTTAATTGGACCTTAATCCCTCAAGAAAGTTGTCCAAGAGATTTATCATCGGGAAAAATTCGAGTGTTTTTCTGTTTTTTTTCTGAATTTCTATATTTTCATTTTTTTTCAATATTTGTCTACTACTCTAAGCTATACAACTACTTATTACGAGTTATAAAAAGAAAAATAATGACAATTTTTATACAGTTACGCTACACAGAAAGTAATTCTCCCACCCCGCACTTATTTTCATGCATAATCCTCGATGTATATAAAATATCAAAGCAAAGGTAAGGTGGGAAGATATAATCCTCGGGCACAGGTGCAACCAGCGTTATGTTCCACATGCATCGGCCTAGCTTGCAAAAAATTCTACCACACCTTGGTAGTTCTATTGAAATCAACTGTGGTGGTCTATATTGCTGTTGAGGAGCTTGTAGCCTGTACTGATTCTGAGTATCTTGATTTCCACCCCAAGAAAAGTTTGGGCAGTTCTTCCAGTTTGGATTATTGGTGTTGCCATAATGATTTGCCTGGCCTCAATTTTCATTACCCACAAAACATGCAAACTCTGGATTTGCTGGGCAGAGATCGCTCGTGTGACCCTCTCCACATACTTCACAAAATGTATGAACCTGTTGCACTGGCTGAGCTTGCTGCTTATTGATAACCAGGGTCATCTTATTGACTTGGTTGGCCAATGTGGCAACCAACGCTGATAATGCAGAAATAACGTCCAACTTGAGGAATCCTGCGAATTTTTGAACTGTGTGTCTGCCCATCTCTCCTTGCCAGTCATGATTAATTTTGGAAAATTTATTCAACAATGCATAAATCTCATCAAAGCTTTTCTCCAACACTTGACCTCTCGTTGCAGTGTTTACCACAATCTTGGTCTCTGGGTGTAGCCCTTCTATGAAGGTATGAGTCAACACTTCATTAGTTTGGTTGTGATGAGGGCAATCCCAAATCAGCCCCTTAAACCTCTCCTAAGCTGAATATAAGGACTCACCAGCCTTCTGTTTAAAGGCTACTATTTTACTTCTGATCTTTGCAGTTTTGCCTGACGGGAAGAACCGTGCCAAAATTTTCTAGCCAAATCATTCCATGATGTAATAGAGTTAGCCGGTTCCGCTTTTAACCATCCCTTTGCTTCGCCCAATAGAGGAACGGAAACAGTGTGAGTCTCACATAGTCTGGAGTGACTCTATTAGTGATATAAGTATCACTAATCTCCAAGAAGTTCAGAATGTGTTGCTGAGAATCCTTATGTGGTAGATCCATAAATTGCCCGTTTGCATGTAGCAGCTAGATCATGCTCTATTTTAGCTCAATGTGCCTAGTGATTTTGGACTTCACGATGATGGAGGCGACATTAGCAATGATAGGCATCGCCACCTCCTGAACCGCCATATGTTGCTCGTCTGCCATGTCCACAGGTTGTTGAACAAGTTCCTGAAGATTATCTGTGTCCCTTGCTTCTCTCAACCTCCTCTGAAATGTTCTCTCAAGTTCGAGGTCAAAGCCTTGAAGTCTATCTTAGCTCCTGATTCTTCGCATTCAAACAAAGTTCCTGAGAGTAGAGCAACCAATAAAAATCATTAGACTTGATTCTGAGTATTCCCGCCTATCACGCAAGTGATGCGGGTTCCACAATGCTTCCAGGTAACTCCTACACATAAAAGTACCACGAATGAGAATAAAGTATTATATTACACATACAAAATTCACGAAATGTGAGTAAAATATGAGACGATATGCATATAAATACACATACTTTAAGCCAAATATTAATATTTCTTTTGCCATAATATAAAAACTCCAAATAGTCCATTAATTCTTTGATATTCACAATGAGTAGTCAAACCAACAACTGTACTATCAATAGAATTTTTAATTTGTAAAAATAATCGTGCATCATCTCTCATCCATGTTTTTTTTAGTTCCATCTGTAGGGGTCTTGAACTAAATGGCCATCTTTCTCAACACTACGCAAATAAACCCTAATAGTCTTACTTTATTCTAAATAATTAGAACCATTTAATATATGCTCTGTAATTTTGGACATAGTAGGAACAATGTCAGTCACGGTAGTCTTGTTATCCCCCATCTTTAAGCAAACAGATTCTTTCAATGGCCAATAGTGTAATTAAAGAGACCAAAATAATGTTTCTGGCAAGAAAAGGACTTAACATAAACGTAATACCAACCCAACAAATACCAACTCACAAAACAAGCAAAATTAGATGCAAGTATATTGTCCCACAAAATACTTCAGAACCCCATAGACAAATCAAACAGTAGAAGAACTCAAACTTGACCAATATTGGTTGTAATACAATCTGGTCCGAGATTGTTTTTCACGAAAACGAGGTTTTGTGATCAAAAGACAACCACCAATTGACCGAAAATATCAAGGTAATCTTAGAGAATAAAGATGGACAGAGAATGGACCACACACGTGCCTCCACGTGTTTGCCGGAAAGTTTTGGTCAATTACGGCGAGATATACACAACTCCGGCGAAGCCGCAAATATGGCTTTGATACTATGTAATAGACAAGGTATGAAAGAATCAATTTGATATGTTATTCCGTGAAGTGATACATATATATACATGTACATAGGATCCTAACTATAAAATGAATTAAGAGGAAAATCCTAAAGATCTCTTATCAAATCTCAATACATATTTTTTATGTATAGTATAAGCAATCTATCTGCAATCATTCTTTAGGTCTACGTCAATTCCTTATGAACTTATTTTCTTCTAATTGAAGGAAATTTTTTTCTTTACCTATAGGAGGGAAAATATTTTTCAATATTCTTTTTCAATCTTCCACACTCTATTCACCACCCCTACTATCCCACCCCACCTTACCCCACCCCTCCTCTACCCCCTGCCCTTCACTCCCTTACCCATTTTTTCTCACATAGTGGTTGCCTAAATTACATATTATTTTTATAAAAAAAATCTATTCACTAATCACACACGAAAAAATATTTTTCAAAAAAATTTTTCACTCACCAACCAAATATGAAAATATAAGTGATAAAACTACTTATTTTCCAAAATAATATTTTTCAAGAAGAATATTTTCGTTCGTATCAAACACACCCTAAATATATATAACTTTTGGTAGCGAATCTGTTCACAATGCCGATCCCAATGACTAAGAAGCCTGATCATTTTGCTGAAGCACTTTGACGTAATGAGCAAATTCAAGTGAAGTATTGCTATTGGCCCAACGTTATCGAATTGAGTTAAAAGAAGGGAATATATTTGCACCTTGACAGTCTTTGTTCCCTTTAAACAACCTTCTCAATGTAAACATATATTGATCGAGCCAATAAATCCCTCTTCGGGGGTCTATATTTCAATAGTGCATTATAGTGGTACACATTTCCTTCCCATCATATCCCCCAATTAAAATGACAAGCTCACCAACCCCATGAAATTGTCTTGTAGCCAAAAAAAAGAAACATGAATTATTGCTTGTAATAATTGAATGAATGCTATTTTATTTCACTCACGTGTAAAACATATCGAGACCCAGTCTTTGTACTATATCTACTACTGTCATTAATTCTTTCCGCTGTATTTTTTGTTACTATATAATCAAAACTTGTACAATGCACCCTTATTTTAAAGAAACTTACCTGTTAAAAAAGAATCTAATTATTTAGGATTTGGTAGTTTGTGCTGAAGACAATATATTACAAAATACGAAGTAACATATCTATAATGCTTCGTATCAAGTCCAATATTATATGTTATTGTGTAGAGCTCTTTTATGGTCTTATAATTTAGTCTCACTTGACACACTTGTTTACCCCAAAAGGTAACAATTAAATTTATTTGTGATTTAAATGATATGTAGTTTAATTCAACACGAATAATTAAGAATAACAGATAAATGAATTAAAGACGAAATAAACGATCAAATCAATCGCAATGTTATGACCAAGTCTGATCCTAGGTTGAACAACGATCTCGCCCTCGATTGGACCCTCGGTTCGAACCCAGTTGTGAATGAAGAACAATACAAGTGAGCAAAATTCTTAATAGTAGCTAAAAGATAAAAATAAACTTTTATTGCCTTGGACCGCGTGTTACAATATCTCAGAAGAAATGAAAAATCTCCCATTAACATAGTAGGAGAGTTTCAGTCCTAGTAGAAGTCTAAAAAAGATAAAAATCTTTTTTTTCTGGTAATTGTTGATCCACGATCGACATCGAGTGAAATTCGCGCCGCGATATCCGGTTGAGGGCGAGTATCACGGCCCTCTATCCATCGTGCACAACCGTTCACCGTGTCTCTCGAGGTCTATCACTTATACTTGGCCTCGGGTGCGTTGTTTTACCACATCCGATAACGGACACATCTCTTCCTGGGTCTCGATACGAAGGGTCTCCAACCTCGATTACAATCCCGTGGATCCATGCTCTCTGTCCGTTCTCTCATCGGGAAATCAGGGCAGACATCGCCCCCCAATTTTACCCGTACACAGATAATCCCCTCCTTTTCTAGAGAGTAAGTTTACCGAAATGACGGGAAGCAATAGATAGACCTCGGTTCCTTCCTCCGTACGTTACAACCGAGATAACAGGTCAACGAAATGCCCCATCAGTCGCGTCGTTCTGACTTCGGACATGTGTCGGTCGCTGGTTGACTATCCTCAAATGTGAAACGTCACGCATTGATTGTTCTTCCTCTATAAAATCTCCGAACCTTTTTTACTTCTCTACTTTACGATTCCAGAATTTACCCTAGAATTCTCCACTTGCCTTTAACTCCTTCAAATCTTCATCATTACTCCTTAGACCTTCCTATCTTTATCCTCAATCTTCATACATTCTCTTTGGATCTCCCAGACCTTCATATCTTCATCCCTTCTTCAAATCTTCATATTCTTTCTTCAAAGCTTCATATTTTTCCTTCAGACATTCATATTTCTCAGATCCCGATGGCAAAAACTTCCAAATCTGTGCCTTAGCAAACTGCTCCTTCATCTTCCAACCCGGCCAGAGACGCCGAGGTGACCATTCCCGAGGAGGCTCAGGAGCCCCCCTTGAAGAGCTTCGTACCTGGGGGCTACTCTATCGGGAAAGATTTTAACGTCGAGAAGGCCTCTAGTCAACAGGACCGAGGCGATGGAGCATGTAGGTACATATGCTCCGTTACTGAGGAAACACTACCCATAGTCCGGGTGGACTGTAACTAGGAAAGCAAGGAGGTGGTCGTCCCTAGTCCCAACGACGACATTACCACTCACGTGGAGGGGTACTAAAGTGTTTACACTTATCCCTTCATGTTCGCCCCGATGGACCCCATAGTCCTCGAATTCTACGAGGTCTGCCTTGGGCAGATTCACACATCCTTCTGGAGGATCGTAATCCTCCTCCGACACTTCGTGAACAACATCGAAGCACCTAGGTTCACCCTCGACATCTACTTCGTCTATACAATCCCCGAAACTTTCGAGGGGGTTGATCAAGCTCGTTCGCCGAGCAAGCAAGGCTCCGTTCTCGAGCATCGATGAGGAACGAGATCGAGGCTGGCAGGGGAGGTTTGTTCGGGTGAAAACTGAAGACCTCATCCCCTCCGAATTTTTACCATTCCCAGAGAAGTGGAATGCCTCCCATGAGTCTTTTCCATATCGAGTATTTGGTATTCCCTGTTATTCTTTTTCTAATTTTCGGTGTTTGTCGTTGTGCAGCAGTTGCCCAAGTTCCTAATGCAGCCCCCCGCTTCAAGGAGTGGATTGAGGGGATCTGCAAACAGATGTCGTACTCCTAGCGCGCATGGCGAAAGCTCCCGAAGAGCAAGTGGGAAGCTTGTTACCATGGTGAGGCTCCTTCCCAAATGACTACCTTCATACTCTTAGTTTACATATCACTAAGTCTTCTTCCTTCTTATAGGTTTGCCCAAGACCACCGAGCTCAGCCCGTTGGATGAGGACGAGGATCCGTCCTCGCTTGGCGAGCCCTCCGCTTCGGTAAAGCCCGGGGTTGCCACAAAGGAGGAGAAAAAGAAGACTAAAAGGATGTCCTCGGGATCCCCGGATGCTGAGGCAAAGAAGAAGAAGTTGACCATCCGGGTCTGGAAAATCAAAAAGAGCACCAGGTCCAGGGTACCAGACTCCGATTCTCTCTACCAGCTCAGGGATTATCCTGAGGATGACGACCTTTTTATTGCTCTGGGTCGACCCTTAACGAGGGGGAGCAGGAAGCGATCGGTAAAGATGACCACGAGGTTGATCCCCCTCTAGCTCAGGAACCAGAGGGAAAGACGGAGGTCGTGGCCTCTCGGGAAGACTCTTCAATACCAAAGGAGGTATCCGGTGTCATTGACATCATGGAGACGCATCATATACTATGTCTATGCTCGAAGAGGCTTAAGCGGGTGAGGACAAATCAAACGAGACGGCATCGGGCCCAGATGATGCCCGCAACACATTCTTCGATGGCATGGACATGTCCGTGTTGGAGGACTTTTTCGGGCTTGGTCACCTAGAGGTCTCAAAAAAGGTTGTTCCATTGGGGACGGTCGAGCCGAGCTCGAGCCCAAAACTAGTGAAGCATTTCCCCGACCCGAGTATGGACCCCGACCGGAAGAGAACGGTCATTCTTACTATCCCAGCAGACGCCCGGGTCCTATCCCCTCCGGTAGGCGTAGTAGCTACCTTCGTTGCCTGGTGGCTAAGGAGGACCAGGAAAAGATGAACAACGTAGGCATATAAAGCCTCTTCAATAAGGCGCAACAAGCACTAAACCGGGCAAGGCGTCTATCCTTCGTACTCATTTGTGAATCTTGCTTAGTTTAGACGTGTTCTAATGACTTCATTGTTTTTCAGGCTTTAGTTCTTCATCATGAAAGCTTTCTTAGGTCCTGCTTGGATATCCGCCATCTCGAATTCGAGCTCAAAGAGCAAGTCCGGCAGAAAGAGATGTACAGGGGTTCTTAGTGAACAACAAGACGAGGCCCTCAAGGACCTCCCGATTTTCTAAGCCGAGCTGGAAAAGGCCCAGAAGGAGGCCTCGACCTTGAAGCGGGAGCACACCGACCTGGTCGAGAAGGTAAGGAACTTTGAGGCTAAAAACGAGAAGCTACCTGTGGTGACTAACAATGCAACTTAGCAGGTCCAAGAGAAGATAGACCTGATCGACCAGCTTCGGGCTGAGATGGATGAGGTCAAGGCCGCAACTGAGACGTGGAAGGGTAGGATGGACCTACTGGCTTCGAAAAAGTTGGCTGCAAAGGCGGAGCTAACATCGGCCAAGGACCAACTCCGTGTGGCAAAGAATAAGGCCTATAAGTGGTCCCATCTAAATGATGAACTTCTGCACAACTCAACTCAGGCGTCACGGAATGGAATGCCCTCGGCCAAAAATATAATGTGTTGAGGACCAGGTTGGAGGCAACCTCTATTGATTCCTCTGACGTCGAGGAATTGCTGGCCCAATATAAGACTGATGTAGAGATAGACGATACCCGACTAAAGATGAAGACCGACTACGTAAAGTGGCTATCTCGGAAGGAGACCCTTGAGGAGGTCCATGCCCGAGCTTTTAACCTGTTGGCCGAGAACGTAGAACCCAAGAGACTTGAGGTCGAGGCGAAGGAACTCTATGAGCCTGAGGGTCCCGAAGGCTCCGAAGGTTCCGGGGGTTCCGATGTTTTCGACGGTTCTGGTGACGAGTCGAGCCTCGGTGAAGACCAGGCGTAAATGCCTTAGTTATTTTTTATTTTTCCTTATGTATTTTATTTTTTGGTTTATTTTGAGGCCGTTTTGTCGTGCCTTTGTAAATATATTTTGAAATATATAAAATTTTCCCTTGTGGCAATACTGTGACTTTACTTTCCAGCATCTACTTGCAATTTTCTATTTGGTATCATTTTTAATGCCTTAGAATAAAATCAAATGTAGTCTAGAGCATCCATTTTTCGGAGGTACGAATGGAGCCCGACTTCGATACAACTCCGGATTACTTGTGGCTTCAAATCTTTGGTAAAATCGAAGGCCTTTAAGATGCTTAAGTGTCTTAGACGATGTTTTTGCCGAGGGTAACCTTTTAACAGGGTACGATTTTTCGTAAGGGCCTTACTTTCTGAGTACGGACTTCGGACGTCTCCGAGCCATTTTTAGGATGGTCGTAGCCTTTCATATTCGGCACTGCCTAATAGGCTTGGTGCCTCCAGGATTCGGTAGCCCGGGTCGTCCGAATGTTTATCGGTCGACAGTCCCCGAGTAAGGGTAGCATGTGAGCTTTAGGATCTAGGATCGAAGAAGTAAAATGCGCAGTAATAAAGTGTAAGGGAAGTAGAAATTTCTTTTATTGCTTAATATGCAAGGTATACGATCAAAGGTGCATAAACCTTGTGTTGTGGCTAGAGTGGACTATGTGGGCACGGTTTGCATGACTGTTTGACCCTTACAATGAATCCTAACCACCAAGCCTTAGCTTTTGACACTTAAAATTTTCTATTCCGTTGCTAAATATCTTAATCGATGGGTAATGGCCCCCAGTATTCGAGGCCAAACTTGTGAGGGCTCGGATGCTGTTGATCTGAAGCAAATGATCATCGATTCTGGTTTAAGCCGGTCTTCAAATCTAAGGTAGCACATTTTACTATTGCCTCGTTTAAAACTTTGCTGAAAACACACATTTCTGGACAAAACCGATTCAAGGAAAAAAGAGTCCAACACGTGCTTTCAGACCTAATAGTCATATCCTCCCCTAACCAAGTACCTGTATACGTTAGTCTGTAATATAACAAAATTAAAAGGGAATTAATTTCGTACCTTAGCAGTAGTATCGCTTTAAGTTTGCCACGTTCCAGTTGTTTGGTAGTTGTACACCGTTTCTCGCTTCAAGTTTATACGAGCCTTTGCTGGTTATTCTGACAACTCGATATGGTCCTTCCCAATTCGGGCCCAGATTCCCTTCGCTTAGGTTCGTGGCATGTAGTGTTGCCTTTCTCATTACCAAGTCCCCGACTTAAAAGTGTTGGAGGTTGGCTCTTCGGTTGTAGTACCTTCTTACTCGCTGCTTCTGGGCAGCCAACCGGACTATGGCGGCCTCTCGTCTTTCGTCCAACAGTTCCAAGCTCGAGATCATGGCCTCGCCGTTTGACTCTTCAGTAGCATACTGGAACCTGAGGCTTGGTTCCCCTACCTCGACTGGTATTAAGGCTTCAGCTCCGTAGACCAGAGAAAACGGGGTGGCCCCGATGCTTGATTTCGAAGTCGTACGGTATGCCCATAGGACTTCGGGCAAGATTTCCTTCCATTTTCCTCTCGAGTCAGTCAATCTCTTTTTCAGGTTTTGGAGTATAGTTTTGTTCGTTGATTCCGCCTACCCGTTCCTAGTAGGGTGATAAGGCAATATAGTATCTTCTTGATCTTGTGATCTTCGAAAAACTTACTCACCTTGCTGCCAGTGAATTGTTTCCCGTTGTCACAAACGATCTCGACTGGTATACCAAATTGACAAATTATGTGATCCCAGATGAAGTTAATGACTTATTTCTCTTGGACCTTCGCAAATGCCTAAGCCTCGACCCATTTGGAAAAATAATCGATCATGAATAGTATGAATGGAGATTTACCGGATGCCCATAGAGGGGACCAACGATGTCCATCCTAATTTCATAAATAGCCACAAAGACAGGACCGAGTGGAGCATTTCTCTCGGTTGATGGATCATCGGGGCATGTCTCTGGAACTCGTCGCATTTTCGTACGAAGTCTTTCACGTCCTTCTCCATTTTGGTCCAGTAGTAGTCGGCTCTGATTAGCTTCCGAACTAAAGATTTTGCCCCCGAATGGTTCCCGCAAATGCCCTCATGAACTTATCTCATGGCGTACTTGGTCTCTCCCAGCCTTTAGCATCTGGCTAGTAGATCGAAGAAGGATTTCCGGAACAATGCCCATTCGACTAAGCAAAATCTGGCAGCCTTGGTGCGCAGGGCTCTCGATTCCTTATTCTACCACAGAGTTCATTAGTTGTACAATTACCCCCGAGCTGAATTCATTGGAGTCGATAGATGACCCCAAGTTGGCCAATGCATCGGCCTCACTATTTTGATCTCGGGGTACATGCTGCAGGGTCCATTCCTTGAATTGGTGTAGCGTTACCTATAATTTGTCCAAGTACCTCCGCATCCATTCCTCTTTTACTTCGAACATTCCGTTGACTTGATTTACGACGAGGAGGGAGTCGCATTTATCTTCGATCACTTCGGCCCCGAGGCTCTTAGCCAGTTCAAGACTTGCAATCATGGCTTCATACTCAGCTTCATTGTTAGTCAATTTTATAGTTCTGATAGACTGCCTGATTACGCTTCTCGCAGGTGGTTTTAACACGATACCGAGCCTGGACCCTTTCGCATTGGAGGCACCGTCCGTGAAAAGGGTCCAGATTCTCTAATTAGTCCCTGAGTTGAGCAGTAATTCCTTTTCAACTTCAGGTATTAAGTCCGGCGTAAAATTGGCCACGAAGTTTGCCAAAATTTGAGATTTTATGGTAGTTCGGGGTCAGTACTCGATGTCGTACCCGCTAATTTCTACGGCCCATTTGGCCAATCGGCCCGAGATCTCGGGCTTATGCATGATATTCCTCAGCAGGTAAGAGGTTACGACACATATAGGGTGGCATTAAAAGTACGGATTTAGCTTCCTAGAAGCGCTTAGCAAAGCGAGTGCTAACTTTTACAGGTGAGGATACCTCGATTCGGCATCGCCTAGAGTTCTACTGACATAGTAAATAGGAAATTACGTACTTTCTTCCTCCCGGACTAAGGCACCACTTATCGTCACCTCGGACACCGCCAAGTAGAGGTACAATTGTTCACCTGCCTTCGGAGTGTGCGACGGAGGGGGGCTCGACAGGTACCGTTTGAGTTCTTCTAAGTCTTGTTGGCATTCCGAGGTCCAGGAAAAGTTATTATTCTTCTTCAATAGTGAGTAGAATCGATGGCTCATATCCGAGGACCGTGAGATGAACCAGCCCAATGCGTTTATACGCCCGGTCAACCTTTGAACTGCCTTGACATTGTCCACTATGGTGATGTCCTCTACGATCTTTATTTTGTTGGAGTTGATCTCTCTCCCCCGATTGGATACCATGAACCCGAGGAATTTGCCTGAACCGACCCTGAATGTGCACTTCTTCGGGTTTAGCTTCATGTTGTATTTCCTTAGTATGTCGAAGGTTTCCTGCAAATATTTCAAATGGTCCTCTGATGGCAGAGACTTGACCAACATATCGCCAATATAAACTTTCATTGATTTCCCTATTTGTTCTTCAAACATCTGGTTTACTAGGCGTTGGTGGGTGGCACCGGCATTCTTTAATCCAAACAGCATTATATTATAGCAGTAGGTGCCGAATTTGGTTATGAAAAAAGTCTTTTCTTGATCGTCCGGGTCCATCCGAATTTGGTTGTACATGGAGTAGGCAACAAGAAAACTGAGTATCTCGTGCCCGCCCGTCGCGTCGATCATTCGATCGATGTTAGGCAAAGGGAAAGAATCCTTAGTACATGCTTTGTTTAGGCCTTTATAATCCACACACATCCTAAGTTTATTTCCTTTTTTAGGTACTACTACTACGTTAGCTAGCCAATACGGGAATTTAACTTCCCGGATAGACCCTATTTTTAGAAGTTTGGATACCTCATCCTTGATGAATGTGTGTTTGATCTCGGACTGTGGTCTCCTCTTTTTCTTAACCGGAAGGAACTTCTGTTCCAAACTCAACTCGTGAGTGGTTACCTCCGGTGGGATCCCTGTCATGTCAATATGGGACCAAGCAAAACAATCAGCATTAGCTTTAAGAAAATCAATAAGTTTTTCCTTGAGCTTGGGGGTTAATCCCATGCCAGGGTATACCTTTTGATCCGGTAGATGCTCGATTAATATTACTTGTTCCAACTCTTCAACCATTGATTTGGTGGCGTCGGTGTCATCAGGAGCTATGAATGATCTCGGGACACCATAATCGTCCTCCTCGTCTGCTCATCGTTCTTCCTATTTCTTCGATTCGGCCGAGGCCAGTATCAGTGATTGCTATTTAATCTCTTCCTTTTTGGTCGGTCCCGTGTTCCTTGACGTCGAAACTGCAGACACCGGGATTACCTCATTGATAACAACATCTCCATTGCGGCCAGTTGTTCTCCATAGACCATTTTGACTCCCCCTCGTGTGGGAAATTTCAACGCCTGGTGCAAGGTCGAGGGTACCGCCCTCATGTTATGAACTCACGGACTTTCGAATAGAGCGGTGTACCTCATGTCCCTTTCGATCACGTAGAACTTCGTTTCTTGGATTATCCCGTCGGTATTTACTGGCAAGGTTATCTCTCCTTTAGTGGTCTCACATGCCATGTTAAATCCGTTTAACACACGGAGTGCCGGTACGATTTGGTCCTGTAACCCCAATTGCTCCACGACCCTTGATCTGATAATGTTGGTCGAGCTACCTGGATCAATCAACACATGTTTAAATCGAGATTTATCAATAAGTACGGATATTGCTAGTGCATCATTGTGAGGATGTATGATGCCTTCGGCATCTTCGTCGCTGAACAAAATGGCTCCCTCCGGAATATAATCCCGGGTGCATTTTTCCCTTGTAATAGACACTTTAGTGCATTTTATCATAGGTCCTTGGGGAACATCGACCCTTCCGATGATCATGTTATCACGTGCCGAGGCTCCTCTTGTTCGACCTGTTTGTTGGCTTCCCTGTTCCTGAAGTGGTTTTTGGCTCGCTCACTCAAGAATTCTCGAAGATGCCCGTTGTTGAGTAACCTGGCAACTTCTTCTCTCAATTGTCGTCAATCTTCGGTCTTGTGACCATGAGTGTCGTGATACTTACACATCAAATTAAGATCTCTCTGGGTAGGGTCAGACTGTAATGGTCGGGGTCACTTGGTCTTTTTGATGCGCCCTATGGCTGACACGATACCGGTAGCGTCCACGATGAAGTTGTACTCTGATAATCTCAGTGCTTCCCTACTCCCGAGCGGCCTGTCGAACCCATTTTTTCTCATCACACCTCGGCCACTGGGCCTTCGATCTCTTATCTTCTCGTTCCTTGCGGGGTGACGCCCGGATCTATTTCCCTTTTGGTCCGCATTGTATGGTTGATACTGATCTCGAACCTGTCTTGGCTCATGATCAACGGCTCTCTTAGATCTATCATCGGCGCTGATAGGGTAAACAGATATAGAAGGGCTCCAAGTTGGTCGTCCTCGACCCTGATCTTTGACTGGTACCTATTATGGACGTCGTCCTAGGTTACCACAGGGTACTCCACCAAATTTTATTTTAGATGTTGAGAGGCTAAGGAACATCAGGGTTTGAGCCCCTGAGTAATTGCCTGAACGCCCAATCATCTGCAACCAGTGGTAGGTCCATCTGTTCCATCTGGAATCTTGACATGAACTCCCTGAGCATCTCGTTATCCCTTTTTTTTTTACTTTGAAGAGATCCGACTTTTTGGTCTCGACCTTGATGGCCTTGGCATGGGCCTTTACGAAATATATGCAAGCATAGCAAATGAGTCAATGGAATTTGGGGTATGTTGCGATACCATATCATTGCTCCCTTGGACAAAAGTCTGCCCAAACTTCTTTAATAACACCGACTCGATTTCATTATCTTCAAAGTCGTTCCCTTTGATCGCGCATGTATAGGAGGTCACATGTTTATTAGGATCCGTGGTCCCATTGTATTTATGGATGTTGGGCATATGAAACCTCTTTGGGATCGGCTTTGGCACCGCGCTCGGAGGAAAGGTCTTCTGGATACATTTCTTGGAGTCTAGCCCTTTCAATATCGGGGTGCTCCCGGGATCTGATCGATCCTGGAATTGTAAGTTTCCACCTTCTTGTCATTATTCTCAATGTTTTTCTCACCTGACTCCACCCGTTTTGTCAATGCTTTGAGCATTTTCATTACCTCAAGATTTACCCCGGGTCGGCTTCACCCGGTCTCTCGGTATTTTGTTTGTCTCTTCGGGTGCTTTCCAGGGATTGTTCAGGCTCGACCCTGTTGGGGCTTGGTTTTGATTCTGCAGTTGTGCTATTGCCGCATGTTGAGCCTGCAACATTTCGAAAATCAGCCGTAGGCTCACCCCATCACCTTCGCCTTCGGGCGCTTCACGAGTTGTTGGTCGGGATCCCCCGCGAATACTGTTTTCATGATCAGTTGGCAAATTGATGCTGATGGCCACCTACGAGTTAGCATCGACCGGGTCGGCAGCTGGGAACCATTGGGGTCGGCAAGAGGCACATCGTTGCTGGGCACCAAAATATTATTTTTGTCATGATGGCCAGACGAAGCGTCAACGTTCAAGTGAGCAAACTGGGAGTTTGACATTTTTGGACTGACCTGAAATTAAGATTTCAAATAACAAGCGTAAAATAGGGTGTGTTATGGAGATTCGTATCAACTCACCACTATTATCCTTAGTCCCACGGTGAGCGCCAAACTATTTACCTCAAAATTAGGTAATAATTAAATTTATCTGTTAGGTTGAACAACGACGTCATCCTCGATTGGACCCTTAGTTCGAACCCAGTTGTGAATGAAGAACCTAGTAGAAGGTAAAAATAAACATTTATTACCTTGGACCGCGTGTTACAATGTGTCAGAAGAAATGAAAAACCTCCCCTTTTATATAGTAGGAGAGTTTCAGTCCTTATAAAAGTCTAAAAACTGTAAAAATCTTCTCTTTCCAGTAATTGTTGATCTACATTCGACATCGAGCGAGATTCGCTCTGTGAGATCTGATTGAGGGTGAGTATCACGGCCTTCTATCCGTCGTGACAGTTCATCGTTAAAAACCAAAATGTGGTTCTTTTGGACTCAAAGAACCAAAATATGTGGAAAACAAATATAGTGACCAAAATATATATAACGCCCTTTAAAGGGCGCTATACCTTAACGGTCGTTTACCCGTTAAGGTATAGCTCCCTTTAAAAGGGTGTTATATATATAACCCCTTTCCTTACCGCGCTATACATATTATGTGAGCCCACCAATAATTCTTTTGGGCTTAAGTGACATAACAATAATTCAACTGGGTATAGAGCCCTTATTTAAAGCGCTATACCTAAAATTAATTGTACCCCCAGATTGGTTTTTGCCTTATTTAAAGAGGTTAAGGATTTTCTAAAAATCCATTCACAAATATTCTCAAGTCTTCTGAAATATTTCTTCGTTAAGTTGTTTCGCATTTTTCATAATAAGGGTTTTATTATATTGGGTGGGTGAGGTTGTAGTGGCAAATAACTCAGTAACCTATAGTTTATCTCCACAGTGCCATGTTAAGTTGCCACTTACAATGAAGTACGATACATTAGTATCGTTAATATGTAAAAAATTGAGTGTGAGAAGACGTTTGGTGAATATTAAAGTAACCAGAAGATATTCGTACTCTGTTACTCCGCAAGGGGTTGCTTGTTATGCTGAGTTTAACGTCGAAGACGATGAAACTCTGAGAGATTTTTTGAGGACTCCGGATGAACATCGGGAATATCTTGTGATAAAAATGTTGGAAATGTACGTCAAGGCTGAAGACGTTCGCAATAATGAGGTTCCGCAAAGTAGGGATATCCCTCAATCATCGGGTGGTTATTTTGGAGCAGTTTTGGCCAAACAGGTTCCGGGTGAAAGAGTTTGGCCTGATCTAAAATTATCTCCACGGGCGAATGAGGAGCGAGGAAATAATTTCTCCCCTAGTTTACGTAATCCACAAGTTGAATGGTAAACTTCAATTTTTCTTTGTGTTACGATGTTTATTTTTATGTAATGAATTTGTATTAACACTCATATATTCCATATGGGGTACCGACCAGATATGAATTTTACAAGTTATGAACCAACGCCCAGTTGGAATATGCCTAGTTCTGGTGTGTTGGATCATGGTGGTCTATCCGGAAGTCATCACCAACAGGATAATGTCCATCGTGGGATGTCAACTCATTAGGATTTGTAAGTGAAGTGATATAGCTATATGTAAAATATTTATCAATTTGAGTAACTCATTATTTTGTTGGTTGTGCAGTGAAAACGAGCATCCTGAAGGTCCTGTCCATACTCAATTGCCCGAAGACGACATACTTAATCGGGATCTGGAAGATGCACAGAGTCAGGAAGAGAATAATGATTATGACAACAATGCCGATGAGTCTGGAGATGACACACCCTACCCTGATGAGGGTGATGATGAGGAGGAAGAGAATGCTCGACCTGATTTGACGAGGGAGCATGCTCCACCCCCCGTTAGACCAAGAGTGTACGAGTCCCACGTGCTGTTTCATTCAAGGGAGATTCCATACCTTGATCATTTGCCAAGTATGCCGGGTGTGGATGCCCTCACAAGGGATATTGACAAAATTCGGACAGCAATGTGGGATGAATCTAGAGAAACGGTGTTGTCAAACGGCATGCTTTTTCCCGATAAAGCTTGCCTAACCAGGGCGGTGCTAATGTACAGCGTAAAAGAGTGTCGTGAGATCACTGTACGCGAGTCATCTCCAGATGTATACAAGGTAGTCTGTCATAGATGTTTTACGGGTTGTAATTGGATTCTGCGTGCGAGGAAGAAGAAAACAAATATGTGGGTTGTGGGTAAATACATTTGCACCCACAATTGTGAAATGGACACATTCAGTAGGAATCATTTTAACTTGAATGTTGACTTATTTTTTCTTGTCTTGATTCCACACATTGAAGCATCCATAAGGTACAAGATCAAAGAGTGTATAACATCCGTCCATCAATAATATGGGTGCACCATTACCAAAAGAAAGGTATTTCTCAAGCGCAAACGTGCGTTTGAAATTGTTTATGGTAACTGGGATAAGTCCTTTGCATCTCTACCCAGGTACATGGCTGCATTTCAATACTTTAACCCCGGGACTGTTGTTGAATGGAAGCTTGAGCGGAGTCCGGGAATACCAGAACATATATTCAAATATGTGTTCTGGGCATTTAAACCAGCAATTGATGATTTTCTGCATTGCCGACCGGTAATATCCATAGACGGCACTCATGTCTATGGAAAGTATGATATTAAGTTGTTGATCACCATTGCAGTAGATGCTAATGGAAGTATATTTCCCTTAGCTTTTGCTATTTGTGCCAATGAAAGCCAAGAGACATGGACACTATTTTTGAACCTCTTGAAAGAGCACGTTATCAAACAGCGTTCAGGTATTTATCTATTATCTGATCGGCATGGTGGCATTTTAAGTTCTGTACAGAATTTGCGTGCATGGCAGGAACCGTATGCCTACCACTGTTACTGTGTGAGGCACCTGAAGGCCAATTTCCAAAAGGCATATCCCAACAAGGATTTACATGATTTAATGTGGATGGCTGCAATAGATCACCAAGAGTGTAAATTCAGGAGGCGCATGGAATCTATCAAGCAGGAAGACGAGGGAGCCTATCGTTGGTTGATGCGACATGAACTTGACAAGTTGACTTTGCATGCGGATGGTGGCAGAAGATGGGGAATTCTGACTACAAATGTGTCAGAGTCTTTCAATGGGTTATTGAAGTCTGCACGTGGATTGCCTGTCACTGCCATGGTGCGGATGTCATTCAAGCAGATGGCGGAGAGGTTTGTTGAAAGGGCTAGAGGTGCATCGTTATTGATAAAAAGGGGTGTTGAATTGATGCCAATACCAATGAAAAGATTTGAGAAATACAGGCAGCGAGCACATTGGCATTCATATTTATATTATTGCAACTAACGAAATATTTTTGAAGTTCGCACCGCTATCCATCAAAATCGGGGAAATAATACACACACCGTACATAAAGCCAGAAGGTTATGCTCTTATGGGAAATGGTCCATCTACCATATGCCGTACTCACATGCCATCAAGTGCTTTCAACATATAGGTTTAGGGGCAACCAACTACGTTGATAAAGAATATAGTGTTGCTGCATACTTAAACACCTATAGTGGGCAGTTGCAGCCAGTGGGTGCTGAGCATTATTGGCCGCCGGAACCATTTAAAATGGTGTGTAACAAGGACTATATACGTTAACGACAAGTGAAAAAAGAACGCGTATACGGAACCAAATGGATGTTGGTGATACCGTTTATGCGCGCAAATGTGGCATATGCTCGCAAATAGGATACGACAGTCGTAAATGTCCTTCAGCTGGTTTGGGTGGCAGTGGTAATCCAGCTCCTGGTGGAAGTTTATCTAATGTGCCCAACTATCAAGGATACACGTAGTATTTTGTTTCCTTAATGTGGTTGTAATAAGTGTATGTACTTGTTTATCTTGCAGAATGTATGAAATAAAATTATGTTTCCATTGCTGTTAAATCTTATTGATATTTAACATTAATACTTCAGTACAACAATCTAACATAAACCCATTTTTAAAAAAAATAATTATCTTGTCGCCCTGAGAAGTTGCTCGCCTGCAAAAGCTATTTTCTGGAAAAGCTGTATTGTACCCGAAAGAATCTTTAACACGCGAAGCATAGCGCGGTGAAATACTACGTTATATGTATTGTCTTGTCGACCTAAAAAACTGCTCGCCTGCAAAAGCTATCTTCTTGAAAGATTGTTTTGTACCCGAAAGAATCTTTAACACGCGAAGTATAGCGCGGTGAAATACTACGTTATGTGTGTTGTCTTGCCTATAAATAACTAGCACATTTTAGTTATTACCTGCGCTTAACCAAAACAAATAGCAAAACTTTCCATAAATTTTTTATTTTTCTTGCATTAACAAATGGCTGGACGCAATGACCAGCCAAGGTGCTATTGTGGCAAACGTTCGATTTTGAAGCCATGTTGGTCAGATGGTAATGTTGGGCGCATATACTAGATACGTCAACAATTGTTTGGATGCAATGACAGAAATCAATGTATGTTTGAGGAATGGTATGATGAACCCATTAATCAGAAATACTACAAATCATGCTTGCAGTATGTTTGGAATATGAACGGTGAATACCAACGCCAGATCTCTGAAATGAAATGAGAAATTGCGGCAGTGCAGGAGAAACTAAAAGAGGCGGAAGAAGAAAAAAATAGGTTGGAAGAGAAATTTAAGTGGTTGGAGCAGAGAATAATAGGCGGTAGTGACTAAACAAATACATGTATGTGTTGAGTGTAGTATTTTATCTTTATGTTTTCATGTCATGTATTTTTATTAGTTGTACTGAATTTAAATTATGTTAAGTTCTTGTGTTTGTATTTGTGTTGTAGTATTAATGTCACGGCCCAAAATCCGTTAAAGGTCGTGATGGCGCTGAACACCACTGTCAGGCAAGCCAACACTAAGTAGTTAATTAAATCCTCATTTTAATATTTTTGAAATCGTAAATTTACTTCAATTTATCTAGTAAAAAAATAAATTTACATAATAAATAACAGTGTTTTCCAATTCCAATAGCGAACATCCCATAATCATTCCAGAACCCGGTGTCACAAGTGCATGAGCCTTTTCTAGAAATTTAAAATAAAATATGATAACTGTCCCGAATACAACTTGGACAAGAAAGAAAATACAATACTTTAAAGGAGACTCTGCTGACTGCGGTGCGTCGCATAGGATGCAGCTCACCTAAGTCCCACCCATAATCGCGCCTCTGTGTCCACAAAGCCGCTAAACATATATGTACCTGGACAAAAATGTGCAGCAAGTGTAGTATGAGTACGTAAATCAACGCGTACCCAGTAAGTATCCCGCCTAACCCCGAAGAAGTAGTGACGAGGGGCCGACTTCGACACTTACTATGAGCTATAAATGGGATATCAATGATATAATTAAGTATGGATTATATGAACGGTTGCAAGCTCAAAATTTTGAAGTAAGTAAGCAGTTCTTTCATAATTAAGAAATCTCAAAATTTATCTCCCATTATTTAACAATTTAACTCCGGTCGAGGAGGCAATATTATTATTCATAAATTTCAAGGCAATCAATACAAACATGCGCAAATCATGCCGAGGTCGTACGGCCCGATCCAACAATAGATACATCTAATTACTACCGAGTCGCTTGGCCCGATCCACAAATAATAATTATTTTCAAGAAAACACAAGTTTCTCATTTATAGTCAAGTATCTCATACAAACCTTCCAGTAAGTGAATTTGACCTTATACAATTCTTTTATTAATTTCTATCATGACTAGGTGATTATATTAGCAAGTAAGGGCACAAACATTCCAAGTATAGCATGATACGAGTCCTTATCTACCCGAACAATAGCATAATAATATCTACGTACGAACTCTCATCACCTCATACGTACGTAGCCCCCACAATTAGGTACAAACATTTATTTAATTTACCTATGGGGTTAATTCCCTCTTACAAGGTTAGAAAGGAAACTTACCTTGCTACAAAGTTTTATAACCGGCTCCTAAGCAATTCAATCAACTCAAATCAATACGCAACGCTTCAAAACTAGTCAATAAGTAAGCAAATCCGTAAATATATACTCTAATACTCATTATAATCCTATTTACAACAATTCCCAACTCCGTTCGAAAAGTCGATAAAATCACCCTCGGGCCCACATGCCCAGATTCCAAAATTTTTCGAAGATAAAGTTTACCCATATCCTCACGAACTCAAATATATAATTTTATGTCTGATTCCATACTCAAATTCGTGGTAAAAATCCAAAAAGACCAAATTCTAGATTTTCTACTAAAACCCCATAATTTCTACTAATTTCCATGTTTAACTCCATATATAAACCAAGTATTTAACTTAATAATAAGGGGGGATCACTTACCTTGAATTGCTTTCTGAAACTCTCCCCTTGAAGCTCTTCAAAATCGCCCAAACCAAATGAAGATGGGAGAAAAATGGCCAAAACCCCGCTTAAAAGCATTCTGCCCAGCCCGATCTTCGCACCTGAGGTCCAATAGCCGCTCCTGCGGCTCCGCAGGTGCGGTCCAAATTTCTCTTCTGCGGTCCTCAATGCCCATCCAAGATCTCGCACTTGCGGAAGTTTCTTCGCTTCTGCGAGCTTCGCAGGTGCGACCTGCTATGCGCATCTGCGCAAAGTTTACGCACCAGCGGTGGCTGCCTCGCGCCTGCGCACACGCAGGTGCGCTTCTCCAGTCTGCTTCTACGGCTCCCCCATCTCTAGTCCCTTCTCGCTTCTGCGAGCAATTTGCCGCACCGGCGATCTCGCACCTGCGGCCAAAGTCACGCAGGTGCGATTACACCAGAAGCATTAAGTTTCAAAAATTCTTAAGTCCAAAAATCGATCCATTAACCTTCCGAAATCCACGCGAGGCCCTCGGGACCTCAACCAAATATACCAACACATCCCAAAACACGCTACGAACTTAGTCGAGCCTTCGAATCACATCAAACAACGTCAAATTCATGAATCGCACCCAATTCCATGCTTAATGAAATTTAGAATTTCAACTTCTACATTCGATGCCGAAACTTATCAAATCACATTCGATTGACCTCAAAATTTGCACACAAGTAATAATTGACATTATGGACCTACTCCAATATCCGGAATCAGAATCCGACCCCGATATCAAAAAGTCACTCCCGGTCAAACTTCTCAAAAATCTTCAAATTTCTTACTTTAGCCAAATGACTCCAAAATGACCTACGGACCCCCAAATCCACTTCCAGACGCACTCCCAATACCGGAATCACCATATGGAGCAATTCCCAGACTCAAAATTCAAAACGGACATCGATAACATCGAAATGTACTTCAATCCAAATTTATGGAATTCTTCCAAAATGCTAACTTCCACAATAGTTGCTGAAACGCTCCCGGGGCATCCAAAACCCGATCCGAACATACGCCCAAGTCCGAAATCATCATGCGAACCTGCTGGAACCTTCAAATCCCGATTCCGAGGCCATTTACTATAAAAATCTAATCTTAGTCAATTCTTCCAACTTAAAGCTTTCGAAATGAGAATTTTCTTTCCAAATCAACTCTGAACTTTTGAAATTTCAATTCCGGCCACACGTACAAGTCATAATACCTGAAGCGAAGCTTCTCATGGCCTCAAACCACCGAACGACGCACTAGAGCTCAAAACAACCGGTCAGGTCGTTATATTCTCTCCCACTTAAATATACGTTCGTCCTCGAACGTGCTAAGAACTGCTCTGGAGTTGTCTGAAATCGCTGCTTAACACCTCGTGCACCTACCCGTGCTACCACAACTCAGTTGAGCACACTAGCTCGAGCAACTCTGAAGATTACCCTTGTGTTTAGTCAAACTAGCCTTAGATCCAAATTCCAACATCCAGAATCTTCTCTACCAGGCCTGCTTCCAATATACGAACACTGTATCAATCACCACACGATGTACCAGAACATGGCTGCATACCTTTGTCGAATTCACACCATGCACTGCAACATTCTCATGACCATAATAACATCCTCTGATAACAATAGCCGAAATTCCACGAACCTGATGCTCACCATGCACCTCATGACATATATAAGTCTGGTTCCAACTCTTGAAATGCCGCCGCAGCGGAAAAGATGCGTAGAAATTTACAACCAATTGCCGAGTCAACCATTCATTGAGTTTCTCCCCTTGACAAGAACCATTACCTCATTCTGGATAGAATACCGATACTTTCTCTTTAACTATGCCTCATTCCGATCTGATCACACTGACCCCAGGTCCAATAATCTCGTCTCTCCCAGTATAGGTTGTTTAGGAAATAAGCCACCTCAGACGCTGCCAAAAGTCTCATGTGATGCCACAATGTTCCAATAAGCTACAAACTTGAATGTGATACATAAGGAAAATGAACGCTGGAAAGAACTACTCAACCTACGTAACTAACTAGACAACCGAAAAGGTGTTACGAACCTTCCTAAGAAAATGGGACACAAAACACACAAAATAGAATATAGGGGATTATACTCAACATCACACTGTTGCGGAGTGCAACCCGATCCAAACAACATACCCGTGGCGGCATGCCACATGATTCACACATAATAACCTGTAAGGAATTAGTTACCGAGCTAAAATGCTCATACCTACAGAACAGTCACAGGCACGCTAAGTGCATAATACCATCCCTGGGAGGACACACAGCGCCATACGCTACACAAATTAAGCATAACTAAGGTATGATATATGATCTGAATCTCGAGAGCCATCCCGCTCACATAACACCATCGCTACGCGGAACCTCAACACATAGGAAATTTATCAAGCCGTTTCACAACTCACACGGCACAATATAGTATTACATGATATAGCCGACGACAAAATAACATCCAATATCCCAATACTCCTCCATAAGGAGTGCTATGCTGAAATGAACACATCAGGCCTGACATAGAGCCCATATTCACATTTAAATTCATCCACAGACCTCAAGCCAATTTTGATCGCACCGTACTAGGCTAATAACCTTTCAAGGATCCATAATAACCCTTTTTGCCTTAACATATGAGAACAACCATCATAACCAGAACACATTCCTCAACCATAAATTTTCAAATTAGCGATATTACAACCCTCTTCATACTTGGTTTAAATCTTCAATCAACCAAGTGACTACATGCCACACTTATACAATCTTCCCGTGGGACATGCCCCCATGACTTTTTGCACCGGGTAACAAGTCTGCACATCTATACCACTGGTCACACTAATGTTGTAAAGCATATCAAGAATCCGCAATCAGTACGCAAAACCTCTTACATAGGACACTGATCTCAGGTGACGCTGGAGACAATACCAGCTTATTCTAAATATCTAAATTCCTTTTCCTCCTCATCCGAGCTCGTGACATCCTTGTCAATACAAAACTGCAACCTCAATCCCTAACCTTTCAAATTTTATGCCACTCACCGCACCTATCTTACCAATACGCGAGGACCCAAGAATTGCATCATAGCTCCTAAACCACTAATAGGATACACACTTAACTTTTGTGGAAACCTTTCACTTTACTTGTTTCAGGAGAATCATTGCAACACATAACTGAATTCTCATAACCGTAGAACACACAAATCCTCAAGTAGTAGTCTAAACCATTATAACCCTTCTGGGATCCGCCTACACATAATAGGCCATAAAACTCGAATGCATCCAAATACAATCAATTACAGCGGTCGTCAAGCCTCGCACGTCCCGCCACAAATAATATGCATAACCCAACATACTGAAGGAGCTGATCATTGCCATCATTATGTCGATTCAACCATTGCTAACCAAACCCGACTTCTCCTAATTTACTCTGGATCTTCCTTAGAAATAACAACATCTCCTTTATCAATATAACGAACTCAATCCGCACTCACCCTGAGTGACCCCATCTCACGAGACCACATTGCCCCCAAAACCCACGAACCATCTCACACCCTCCTTGTACGCACATCCACATCTTCAACTGGTACACCCATTCTGATATTTCCTTTATGATTTTGAAGTTATTTTCTCCCATTCTTCCATTGCTACACTGCATACCGAAGATAACATAGAACACTCTAAGCCACTTTTATAATCCGCTGCAACAGCTCAATACTTAACCATACTACGGACTCGAAATCCTTAGGCACCACGCTTTAACTTTTGAATCCACTAGGACCGTTGTTGAGAGTCACCCACTCTGACTTGGTCCCGAATATAATCAAACTCCCAGGCTCCACTAGCACATGAACGCCCTCTCAAGAAGCACCCGGTTGAATCACTTTCCTTGTAAATCACCTTTACACGAAGCATAAATCCTGAATCTTCCCAAAACCTGAACATGAGTCAATAAGGCCAACTATAGCACACATTCCTCAATCCTTTGCTCAAATTACCGCTGATGTTCTCTTTCCTCAGTAGTAATAACCCACCAATATGCTGATAACCGGAAATCTCACAAGTAGACAACTATGCGATCCCATCGTAGGCGGTGGGGGCTCTCCCACTTAGCTTGAAGCTACCATTGCATAATTTTTGGAATCCACCGAGACTCTGTATCCCCCACTGACATGATCTTGCACAATCGACTAGTCAATTTGTCTCAAAATCTTCCTGTTAACCATTTCATGAACACTCTGAATCATAAGCCACGTCTTCATATTCAACCTCTCACTGGATAACCAGTAGAATTCTTCGTAGAAGCTTCGTCAGCCACGTGACCGCTGACCTGCTCATAGGAGATAACCCACATGTGGAAATTATATGCCGACGTCTTCCAACGTCGCTGCACTGGGTATAATTACTACGAAATTAGTAGATCATCCTGAGTTCGAGCTCATTCACCAGCTGCACCAGTCCGTTCACTCCTCATGAACGTCAACTAAAGGTGCGACAATACATTCCAATCCCAAGTCATGTTATATCTTTCTTCATATCAAGCAACTTCTTTCTGTAGTATCCAATATCCCGCCGTATAATAGCCAATATTTCAAATTAAGTCCGTAGACCTAGTCACTATCCACCATGAATCCCAAATCACTCTAAACTTTCCTGAAGATGTGTAGCTATTCTACCCTGTAACCCATATGCTACCTTGCCACTATCCCACTTTGGTCAAACCCTCTCCTTTAAGCAATTACTCGACTTCTGTTTCTCACACTTGGCCTTCTAGGAACTTAACCACCACAAGACACCTCCCACATGTCCTTCCTCATCCTTCGCTGCCCAGTTGTTGCCTTAAATCAAAATTTATCTCTGTAGCACTTGAACCGATAGATCGCTGCCAACTTTAAACCCTTCCGAAAATCATCTTTCTCGAGACATAAATACCAGGAATGCTGATTCGATCCTGAACCTCTACACACTGTGACCTCAGATAGCCGCTTTCCTGGCAACATTTATAATACTCTGCCCCAAGGCAAATTGAAAGAAACCATAACACCGGCGAACTTAACACATTATAACCAATCAAGGATAATGACGCCACATCACAGGCAAAGATTGCACCATGCTTGAAAATATCGAGTCCCGCAACTCCATCAGCCCAAGTCTGAACATCCTCAGTTCGATTGCCTTTCCTCCATCGGAAGTAAAATACCGAATCTATGAATCATGCACTGAGTAAACCTCCTTTCAAGTCATTCACTACCCCGACACATGGGCAAGCACCCTACCATCACATCAATACTGTGCGATAACAACTCATGAGCATCGTAGCAACTTGTGCATAGCCTCAAAGCTCTCATAAGTACAGCTACTGAGCTGAAATGACATAATATCCTTCCACAAGGCGACGACAATAGCCCAATCAGCTACGCAGGGAGAAACATCCCGCACCACATCTGTAGAACCATTACAATTCCTCAATTCCCAATTTATAACCACCGCTTTACGTCGCATAAGATTGATTGGGAAAGAAATGAAGGCTTAAACCTCAAAGGAATCAAATCGCACGATAAGAATCAAGAAGGGAAGTGCTCCTAACAACCATGTAGCCTTTCAAAGATAAGTACAGACGCCTCTGTACCGATCCGCAAGACTCTACTAGACTCACTCATGACTCATGAGACCTAAGTGAACCTAGTGCTCTCATACCATGTTGTCACGATCCAAAATCCGTTAAAGGTCGTGATGGCGCCGGACACCACTGTCAAGCTAGCCAAGACTAAATAGTTAATTAAATCCTCATTTTAATATTTTTGAAATTGTAAATTTACTTCAATTTATCTAGTAAAAAAAATAAATTTACAGAATAAATAACAATGTTTTCCAATTCCAATAGCGAACATCCCATAATCATTCCAGAATCCGGTGTCACAAGTGCATGAGCCTTTTTTAGAAATTTAAAATAAAATACGATAATTTTCCGGAATACAACTTGGACAGGAAAGAAAATACAATACTTTGAAGGAGACTCTGTTGGTTATGGTGCGTCGTATAGAATACAGCTCACCTAAGTCCCCGCCATAATCGCGCCTCTGCACCCACAAAATCGCTAAACATATGTGTACGTGCATAAAAATGTACAACAAGTGTAGTATGAGTACGTAAATCAACGTGTACCTCATTTCGACACTTAATATGAGCTATAAATGGGATATCAATGATATAATTAATTATGGATTATATGAACGGTTGCAAGATCAATATTTTGAAGTAAGTAAGCAGTTCTTTCATAATTAAGAAATCTCCAAATTTATCTCCCATTATTTAACAATTTAACTCCGGCTGAGGAGTCAATATCATTATTTATAAATTTTAAGGCAAGCAATACAAGCATGCGCAAATCATGCCAAGGTCGTACGGCCCGATCCAATAAATATTTAAATTGTGCACTGCCAGAGGGTCGAATAGCACGAACCATAGATGCATCTATTTACTACCGAGGCGCTCGGCCCGATTCACAAATAATAATTATTTTCAAGAAAACACAAGTTTCTCATTTATAGTCAAGCATCACATACAAACCTTCCAGTAAGTGAATTAAACCTTATACAATTCTTTTATCGATTTCTATTATGACTAGGTGATTATATTAGCAAGTAAGGGCACAAATATTCCAAATATAACATGATATGAGTCCAAAACTACCCGGACAATAGCATAATAGTATCTACGTACGGACTCTCGTCACCTCGTACGTACGTAGCCCCCACAATTAGGTACAAACATGTATTTAATTCATCTATGGGGTTAATTCCCTCTTACAAGGTTAGAAAGGAGCCTTACCTCGCTTTGAAGTTTCATAACCGGCTCCCAAGCCATTCAATCAACTCAAATCGATGCCTAACGCTCCAAAACTAGTCAATAAGTAAGCAAATCCGTAAATATATACTCTAATACTCATTATAATCCTATTTACAACAATTCCCAACTCCGTTCAAAAAGTCGATAAAATCACCATCGGGCCTACATGCTCGGATTCCGAAATTCTTCAAAGATAAAGTTTACCCATATCCTCACGAACTCAAATATATAATTTTATGTCCAATTCCATACTCAAATTCGTGGTAAAAATCGAAAAAGACCAAATTCTAGGTTTTCTACCAAAAGCCCACAATTTTTACTAATTTTCATGTTTAACTCCATATATAAACCAAGTATTTAACTTAATAATAAGGGGGGATCACTTACCTTGAGTTACTTGCTGAAACTCTCCCCTTGAAGCTCTTCAAAATCGCCCAAACCAAATAAAAATGGGAGAAAAATGGCCAAAATCCCGCTTAAAAGCATTCTGCCTAGCCCGACCTTCGCACCTGTGGTCCAATAGCCTCTCCTGCGGCTCCGCAAGTGCGGTCCAAATTCCACTCCTGCGGTCCTCAATGCCCAGCCAAGATCTCGTACCTTCGGAAGTTTCTTCGCTTCTGCGAGCTTCGCAGGTGCAACCTGCTATGCATATCTGTGCAAATGTTACGCACCAGCGGTGGCTACCTCGCGCCTGCACACACGCAGGTGCGCTTCTCCAGTCCGCTTCTATGGCTCCCCCAGCTCCAGTCCCTTCCCGCTTCTGCGAGCAATTTGCCGCACCCGCGATCTCGCACCTGCGGCCAAAGTCACGCAGGTGCGATTACACCAGAAGCATTAAGCTTCAAAAATTCTTAAGTCCAAAAATCGTTCTGTTAACCTTCCGGAATCCACCCGAGGCCCTCGAGACCTAAAGCAAATATTCCAACACGGCCCAAAACACGTTACGAACTTAGTCGAGCCTTCGAATCACATCAAACAACGTCGAATTCAAGAATCGTACCCCATTCCAAGCTTAATGAAATTTAGAATTTCAACTTCTACATTCGATGCCGAAACCTATCAAATCACGTCCGATTGACCTCAAATTTTGTACACAAATCATAATTGACATTATGGACCTACTTCAACTTCCGGAATCAGAATCTGGCCCCGATATCAAAAAGTCCACTCCCGGTCAAACTTCTCAAAAACCTTCAAATTTCTAACTTTAGCCAATTGACTCCAAAATGACCTGCGGACCTCCAAATCCACTTCCGGACGTGCTCCCAATACCGGAATCATCATACGGAGCTATTCCCAGACTTGGAATTCCAAACGGACATCGATAACATTGAAATGTACTTCAACCCAAATTTATGGAATTCTTCCAAAATGCTAACTTCCACAATAGGTGCCAAAACACTGCTGGGGCATCCAAAACCCGATCTGAACATATGCCCAAGTCTGAAATCATCATACGAATTTGCTGGAACCTTCAAATCCTGATTCCGAGGCCATTTACTCTAAAATCCAATCTTAGTCAATTCTTCCAACTTAAAACTTTCGAAATGAGAATTTTCTTTTCAAATCAACTCTGAACTTTCAAAATTTCAATTCCGACCACGCGTACAAGTCATAATACCTGAAGCGAAGCTGCTCATGGCCTCAAACTGCCAAACGATGCGCTAGAGCTCAAAACGACTGGTCGGGTCGTTACAATTAAAATAATGAAGAACTGGAGAAATAAAAACATAATGCTCATATAATATAAACAATAAAAAGTGTTGCTATTATTTACTGAATGTCATATGTACATAAAATAAAAAAAAATTAATGTGTCCCACATCCTGTATGCTTTAAAGCAACCGTTGGCCTGAGGCACATCCCATCCCGCCCTGCTATACTATCAGGATCATCCTCATCACGTCGCCTCTTTATCGGAGGATGCGTTACAGCATGATCGTCAGTATGGCTGGCAGGCTCGGTAGAAGGGGTTGTCGGTCCAGCAGTAACCTACAGAATAATAAGATATTTTAGTATATGAAATATGTATTAGTAATGTACCTGTTAAGTCACATAAATTTAAATTGTCTTACCATGGTATCGTCAGGCTCCTGAATATAATCATCCATCCCAGCCGTGTCAGTATCGCACAAGGTGGCCTTCGTGACGGGCGAAGATGAAGCCTTAAAAAATATATTTAGATATTTATGACTAATCAATGAGATAAAAACAAATATAAATAATATTAATATAAACAAACCTGTGCCTGTGAAAGATCCTCAGCATCCCTCGATGATGAGCCATAACTCAACCGGCGCCCACTATCCATATCTCGTATCGGACGATCATCAGCAACGGTCGATGGGTCAAGAAAATACTGATCCCAATCCTCTCGCGTAATGGTCGTGCCCGCGATCAACAATGGAGCTGATGGGGTTACCTGCGAAGTCCCTGGAGTAAGCTGAAGGTTGAATGACAGCATATCACTATGAGCATGGTCTGGCTCATGGAGGTCACCCGGCTGATCAACACCAACATCCTCAACAGGTGCCTCAACGGCCCCTTGTTGGGGACTACCTCCTCGCCGACCCCATGACCTCGTGGGACATCCCTACCTCTCTGGGCACGCCTGTCACGTCGACCACATTCCGACTCCACTGGTGGTCCACGATGGTACTCCTCTAGCGCCACATACTCAACCTCGTATCCTAAGCGCTCATCATCCCGGGCTCACCTCAATGTCTGGGAAGCCAGATCGGTAACCTGTCGGCCATATTCGTGCAAAGCGGCTTCTCCCTCGCCGGTATTTTACTGCATCTGCAGTCCCAACTGGTGGAATAGATGTAGGCCAATAGCCTGCAAAACATGTAAAATATAAATTACGGAATGCTAGGTTAACATTATAAGTAAGTATACCAAATAACATACCAGTGCCTCGTGCCTCCCGGCGTATGGAATGTACCGATCGCGAACGCGATAAACGGGATTCCCGACGAAAAGTCGGGTAACGCTGCGGTACCAGCCCATATACTCATGCTCACCATCCAGCCGGTCAGGTGAAGGGGAGGGCGGAATCAGGTCATGTCGCTGGTCCCAAGTATCGATCTGCGCCTCTAGCCATGCCACATATGTCTGGTCCACCCTGGAACGATTATCTCGCTGGTAATGTGTCATATGCCAAGCGGGCAGTGGTGGTACAAGCTGCGGGCGACCAAACTGGCAAAGTACTCGCTCGGTAGCATGATGCTCGACAATATCTAGACACATTAACGGGACGGAAGAGCTCCATATAATTTGGTTGGTCGAGCAATAATCGGGCAAACCAGCTATTAGCTCATCGTTGTATGGCCTCCAAATGAACTATTAAGTAAAATCAGGAAACGTGAGTATACGCAACACATATAAAGCCAGGCCAAGTAAACTTAGGTATACATTTACCTGTGTGCCCTCTAGCAAATCCAACAAATCCCTGCAATAGGGAGATTATGTCGAGTCTCGTACTCCCGTCCATATCCTCGCCTATCAACCCACCTCCTAGCTAAAGGGAGAAACGGAGGTGGTGCATCCGGAGCTAAGGGTGGTAGAGGTGGCTGCAACTATAGGAACCGCTCCCAGGCCCAAACCTAATAAACAACGTGGACGTAAACTTTAATGTATATTTTTACTAGGTATGTTATAATAAAGAGAGTATTCGACTATGTTTTCACCTGCAGCAGCGGTAAAAATCCTGCAACATCTCGCTGGGTGCCCATGCTCACCCGGCACATCTGCCTGTACAAGTAACCAAGAACAGCAGCACCCCAGCACCCCAGCTGTAATGATGTAAATCATCTAGCCGCTCAAGATGTTGAAAAAATCTCAAGCTGACTACGTTCCCCGGAGTGTTCGAGAATAAAACCCTTCCAAACATAAGCAGCAACAACAACAACCTCGTGTACCGGTGAATATGATGCTCCGGTGTATCATCTGTGATGTCAGCGTGCATCACCTCCAAATGCTGCCGGACGGACGTCAACTGCAAACGACTAGCCCCAATCAATGCAGTCTCATCCGGTGGATGGAAACCAGTGAGCCGCTGCAGCATCTCCAGGAACTGCAAACTCGTATACTCTCTAATGGCATTCGGCAAAGCAACAGGGTGTCCATCAATGGGCAACCCATACAGGACCTCCACGTCTTGAAGCATGATAGTGGCCTCGCTAATGGACAAATGGAATGTGTGTGTCTCCGATCGCCACTGCTCTATTAGGGCCGTGATCAATGACCAATCCAGCTGCAGCCGGCCGATCTCCACAATCCTATAAAAACCTGTATCTTGGAGGCGTGTGACTATACGGGGATGGAGATGGTGGGCCCTAAGAAAGTCCCACATATCGTCTACTCTCCTAGCGCGGAACATCTAGGCCAGTAACTGTCCCTCCCATATGTAAGACGACCTACGCTCGCCCTATAGCAACAGTAGCTCTAGCGTGGCAGGTCCGGGATGCAAAGACGGAACCTCCATGTCGGCTACTGTAAATTGAACAATATTAATTATATTATTTTACTTTAATATGTTAGTTTTATTATTTTACATGTTAGTTTTATTATTTTATATGTTTGTTTGTTACTCACATATTTTTTACTATAATAAAATTAAATAATTAATTTTTATAATTATACAAGATTTAATTATCAAATATTTATATATGGGTTCCGGGCTTGATATTTGAGATCTAGTAGCACCAAGGTATCCTGAATTCTTGTGTTCATGATGAGAAAATTTTTTCCATTTATCACTCAATAGGTCTGTTATTTTAAATGTTAGTTTATTATTTATATGTTAGTTTAATATTGTATATATTAGTTTTATTAATTTATATGTTAGTTTTATTATTTTATATGTTAGTTTTATTATTATATATTTTTGTTTATGACTCACTTATTTTTTACTATAATAAAATTAAATAATTAATTTTTATAACTATACAGGATTTAATTATTAAATATTCATATAATAATACTTAGTCCGGAAAATATTGTTGTTTTCTCATGTTATTTTCTTACGATCGTTGACTAGAATTGGACAGAGTTTGTGTTTGAACTATCAGCGTTTTTGACGTATTTTTGGGTATAAGAGATACTTAAATGATTAATTTCAGTAACTATAAAGATACTATGCTAAAGGGCACTACATTACAAATACAAGCACTACATTAGGCCACAAGATACCACTAGAGGGAACTAAAGTAATAATTTATATATTTTACTAGTCTTTAAGCAAATAAATAATCTAAACCGGATAAAAATAACAAATAAATTTAATCACAAACATTCACGAAAATACATATACCACAGTAAAAAGTAACTAATTAACATATTTTTTAACAACTAATAATAATTTCTCTATTTTTACTTATTTTTTTAGCACACTAATACTATAATTCGGATAAAAATAACAAATTAGTTAAATCGCAAAACAGTCACAAAATAACATAGAACACATTAAAAACAACTAATATGCATTTTTATACGAGTTTTAACAAAAACTAAGTCGGAATACCTTGATTTTAAGTTTTTGGAAAATTAAAAATTTGGTGATTTGGAGCCGAAACAAGCAACCCACTCCGAGATAATGCCTTAGCTAGGATGTGGGACCGAGAATCTACACTTTTTGTGGGAACGGTGGGCTCTACTCGAGCTTTTTTTTGATTAAAAATGGGGGGGGGAGGGGGGGAGGGAGGAGGACACTGGTTTGGTTGGGAAGGGGACTGGACGCCCTTTTATGTGGGTATAGCGCCCTTTATTAAGGCGCTATACTATAGCATCTTAATAAAGAGTGCTATACCATCCCGCTCATTTCAGGTTCAAATATAACGCCCTTTTAAAGGGCGCTATACTTTAACGGGCAAACGGCCGTTAAGGTATGACGCTCTTTAAAATGGCGTTATATATATTTTGGTCACTATGTTTTTTTTTCACATATTTTAGTTCTTTGAATCTAAAAAAATCATATTTTGGTTTCGGACTCTACAATTTTACATTTGGTGTGGGGGGAGGGGGGGGGAGGAGCGAAAAATAGAAAGATTTTCTTTGGCGAATCTAGCATAAATGTGCCAACTGCTTAACTGTATCTCAAAGACAGAAATGGGTTACTTTTTACTCTACTTTACGCATATAGTATCGAAACCATTCCAAAAGCCCAATCCGTTTTTGTTAGATATTTGATTCGCAAATTACAGTTAAAAGTTTGAACTAGAAAATGACAGTCAGGCATGCATGCATCCACATATGACAATGTTCTAATATTCCTTTTCCCACTCAGCACTCATAACTTTTGCATAAACTCATTATTGCGACGGTTAATTCTTTTCTTTTTCTTTTTCTCTCATTAGTGGTTTATAGAATATTCTTTATATGGAAAGTTAATTAGTAGTCAATAATCCAATTCACTGTAGAGTTTAAGTCTCTTA
This sequence comes from Nicotiana tomentosiformis, assembly GCF_000390325.3. Lineage (NCBI taxonomy): Eukaryota > Viridiplantae > Streptophyta > Magnoliopsida > Solanales > Solanaceae > Nicotiana > Nicotiana tomentosiformis. The sequence continues at coordinate 45,805,854 of NC_090821.1, forward strand.
ACTAAGAAACCAAACTAATGATGATGTAAAAACTTCTAGGTTGGAGCAGGTCAGAACATAATCCTTATTATTTGGAGATCCAAAAACACTTGAAAAAGCTTTAAGGTGGTCCAAAAAGCAAGTTATTGGAAATTATTGGCTAATACATAGATATTAGCAAAAGTTAAAAGGGGTTAATAATAAGTGCAAGCATGGGTAATCCAGTCCACCACTTTTATAACTGATTAAATGCTACTTTTCCTTGTTGATGAGGCATGCCAAAAAAAGTATAAAAAATAAAATAAAAAATATAATACAATATTACAAAAGCAATGACTAGCCCATGAAATTTCTTCAAAAGTACTGCAATTGTGCAATGCTCTTTCTCCTTCAAAAAAGTAGCAAAGAAAAGGTGCACTTGCTTCTTCCACAGATTCTTCAAAATAACTTTCCATCATTGACTAATTTTTCTTTTAAATTTGTAACAATCATTGGTTAATTTTTAGTAGTACTAATTGCTTACGGGGATTTGCTTAAATAATAGAGAAATATATAATTTTAGTCGCTATTAAAATTAATAGGCGGTAAAAAATATATTTTTTGTATATATATATATATATATTATAATTTATATTTATATATATATTTTGGCTAGCAAATGCAATTAGTTTCGATTGACTACCCTTTTTGTATTCCCAAAATAATATAGGAAAAGTCTATTAAAAGTGAGAAATTTGTTCATTAACGGAGGTTCTTCAGATTAGAATTTAATCTCAATTTTTACCAATTCTTCTCATTCTTTTCTTTAATAATTCAAAAAAAAAAAATAAACAAGATTTCACACGATCCTCATTCCCCTAATTTCTTTCTTTAGTGCATCCTATATGATGGATTATTTTTAGCTAACAATGAGAAGTAGATAATTTTCTTCTCATAAAAATCTTTTTTAACAAGGTACAAACTTGGTACTACTCTTAATTCCAGGAATCCCGGATGTTCAATTTGACTCTGCTTGGCATAAAAATGCTGTATAATTAAAGCCCCCTCAATATTCATATTTATCTCCATTTGCCTACTTCTTTCTTGATTTTTAATTAGATATATTGTATCAAAGTTGCTTGGTTTCGGAATGAATTTAGGTATAAGTAAAATACATTACAACCTTTATTATTCTTTCATTCTTTTTTGGGAAAGAATTTAAAATAATTTTCAAGTTAGACTATCTGTATTCACACGTACTACTGAAAAGTAGGGGCCTAGGGGTGACGAGGTCACTGTATCTGCATGAACTACTGAAAATTAGGTGTGACAATGTAATAGAATAAAGTGGACCAGGACAATAATTGACTTTGAAAGTTTTGTAACATTTGAGTTGGGACACGACTAGTTGAACAAATTAAGATGGAAACAAATACATTAATTTTGATAAAAATAATTTTTCTTTATAACAAAACTTGGCAAGGTAGTATAGTTGGTAAGCAAGTAAATGAAAAAAGAACGATGTTTTTTGTTAAAAAATACTACTACTAGGAATTTGATATAATGGAACAGTTCAAGAAAGATTGTGGTGAGAAAAGCGACAGTTCCTTTTTCCAGCTTATTCTTAGCAGTCTTGAAAGGTCAAATGTAAAAATAATAGCAAAATGACTACTTTAACCCTAGGCATGTGTCAGTTTTGTAACATTTGAGTTGGGACACGACTAGTTGAAAGAATTAAGATGGGAACAAATAAATTAATTTTGATAAAAATAATTTTTTTTATAACAAAACTGTTGGGATTTTAAGCTTGTGTAGCTTAAAGATGGTGAATGAAAAATGGAGAAAAAATAAAATATTTGAGTTTCCCCTTTTGACAAAGGGACATTGTCTCATGTTGGAGGAACAAAAGGCTTTTGATTGGTATATATACAATTGCTCTTATTCTAGCTCTTAAAGAGTTAAGAAGAAGGCAAGTCTCGCGCCGTCGTCGTCGTCGCTCGCTTCGGCTCCGGCTTCGGTGAACAAAATTCCTTTCAATTATTTCGGATTCGGATTCGGATTCGGATTTGATCAACGATTGATTGAATTAATCTTTTTGGACAAAATTTCTTTCTATTATTTATTTAATTAATTTAATTAATTAACAAAAAATTCAATCCGGAATAACCCATGACCCGTGACCCGATCCGGTCCGTTTTTGTTCCCGGATTATTTTAAATTCGCTTTCTATTTTCCCGCAATATTACTTCCCACCTATTCTAACATCTGATCTTCTTCTTTTTCTTCTGCACAAAAATTTCAGTGTGTTTTACAGCCTTCGAGTGGTTCACTGTTCATCGACGTTTTAAGTACCAACACTCCGGTGAGTTAATCGTTCTATCCTGGGAGGATATATTCCAGCACCTCGGGTACTTGAGGGGAATAATTTCCTTAAGGACACATTGTATATTCAGTGGGCTCGATTTATTCCAAAAATTATTTTTTCAGATATTATTTTAACATACTATTTCTACTGACTTTCTTCAAAAATTTTACTGTTTTTAATATTTATTACAGTAATGCGGGTTAATAACAATCATAAGGAAATTAATTTATATTCTGTATTCTGTTTGTGGAGATTAAAACGTGTGTGATTTTCTACTCCTTCTTATTGTTACTATTCTGATTTGAAGATATAAAAATTTCATCAGAGTATTGAAATTCAGAAAACGATTTGAAGAACATAAAAACTTCATCGTTTGGTGTGAAACAGTATATAAAAACTTTATTTTTTATTTATCATACGTACTGTTTATTGATAATTACAGTATTGTTTAATGTTCTGGTTTTGTCATTAATTAAACTCTTCTGTTATTGACAGTGAGAAATGGCAATTGATAATGCAATTTCTTCTTCAACTGTTGTGGCAATGATGATAGCCTCGTCAAGCCGGACTGTTGTTCCATCGGCCGAAAAATCGGAAAAATTTTCTGGAGCCAACTTCAAAGGATGGCAGCAAAAGGTGTTCTTTTGGCTTACCACACTTGGTATGCAGAAATTCACTAGTGAAGAACCTCCAGTGTCTGTTGCGGACATGCCGGACAACGAAAAATTCATGATTATTGAGACGTGAAAACAGACAAAATTTCTTTGCAAAGGCTATATCTTAAGCGCTTTAGAGGATGACTTGTACAATATGTACAGTGCGATGAATACTTCGAAAGAATTATGGGACGCACTTGAGAAAAAGTACAAGACTGAAGATGCATGCTTGAAGACGTTCGTGGTTGCCAAGTTTCTAGACTATAAAATGATAGACAACAAAACTGTTGGAACCCAAGTTCAGGAGCTTCAACTTATTTTTCACGGCCTTATTGCTGAAGGTATGGTCGTGAATGAAGCATTTCAAGTGGCTGCAATGATTGAAAAATTGCCTCCTTCGTGGAGAGATTTCAAGAACTATCTTAAGCACAAGCGCAAAGAAATGAAGTTGGAAGATCTTGTGATTCGTCTCAAGATTGAGGAATACAATAAAACAGCCGAGAAAAAATCTCGTGAAAATTCAACGATCATGGGAGCTAATATCGTTGAGGAGACTGCTCCAAAAAGTAAGAAGGGAAAGAGGTCTTCTAGACAAACTAAGGAGCAGAACAAAAAGAAATTCAAGGGCAGCTGCTACAATTGTGAAAAAACTGATCACAAAGCCCCTGATTGTCGTCTCCCGAAAAAGGATAAGAAGAAGGGACATGCCAACATAGTGGAGAAGAATGATGATATTGATGATCTGTGTACAATGCTTTCGGAATGCAACCTAGTTGAAAATTCGAAGGAGTGGTGGATTGACTCTGGAGCCATTCAACACGTTTGTGCTGTCAAAGAAGTATTTGCGACTTACTCTATTGCTGGTCCCGAAGAAGAGCTTTCCATAGAAAATACTGCAACAACCAATATTGAAGGTTATGAGATGATATTCCTGAAGATAACTTCCGGCAAGGTGTTAACGCTCAACAATGTTCTTCATGTTCCTACTATTAGGAAGAATTTAGTTTCTACTTCTTTACTTGTTAAGAATAGATTCAAATGTGTATTTATTTCTGATAAAGTTGTTGTAAGGAAGAATGAAATGTATGTTGGAAAGGGCTACCTCACAGAGTGCATTTTCAAACTGAATGTAATGGTTGTTGACAGTATGAATAAAATTTCAGCTTCTTCTTATTTATTGGAGTCAAATGATTTATGGCATATTCGTTTAGGACATGTCAATTATAAAATCTTACGGAAGTTAATTAATTTAAAAATATTGCCTAAATTCGAGTGTAATAAATCAAAATATCAAATATGTGTTGAATCTAAGTTTGTAAAACATCCTTATAAGTCTATTGAAAGGAATTCAAATCCTTTAGACTTAATTCATACTAATATTTGTGATATGAAGTCGATATTATCTCGAGGTGGGAAAAAGTATTTTATTACTTTTATTGATGATTGCACTCGATATTGTTATGTTTATTTGCTTAATAGTAAGGATGAAGCAATTGAAGCATTTAAGCAATACAAGAATGAAGTGGAGAATCAATTGAATAAAAAGATCAAAATGATTAGAAGTGATAGAGGTGGGGAATATGAATCTCCGTTTGCAGAAATATATTCGGAATATGGAATTATCCTTCAAACTACTGTACCTTACATACCTCAATCCAATGAAATTGCGGAAAGGAAAAATAGGACTTTAAAGAAAATGATAAATTATTTATTAATAAGTTCCGAATTACCGCAGAGTTTGTGGGGGGAAGCTATCCTTACAGCTAACCGAATACTCAACAGAGTACTCCACAACAAAACGAAATCTATTCCATATGAAAAATGGAAAGGAAAAAAACCCAACTTGAAATATTTCAAAGTGTGGGGGTATCTAGCAAAGGTACAAGTTCTTTTACCTAAAAGGGTTAAAATCGGACCAAAAACTATAGATTGCGTTTTCATTGGATATGCTACAAACAATAAAGCATGTCGGTTTTTGGTTCATAAATCCGATAATCCCGAAATTTATGTTAATACGGTAATGGAATCAGATAATGCTGAATTTTTTAAAAGCATCTATCTGTATAAAACTGAATGTGAGTCATTAAATAAAAGACCTAAACGACCTCGGAAAGAACTAAAAAAAAATACTCCAAGTATAGAAGATCCAAGGCGTAGCAAACGTCAAAGAACATCTACTTCCTTTGGACCAGATTTTGTGACATTTTTGCTTGAAAATGAGCCTCAAACTTTTAAAGCAGCTATGTCATCTTCTGATACATTTTGGAAAGAGGCAGTTAACAGTGAGATTCAATCAATTTTGGATAACCATACATGAGAATTGGTTGATCTTCCTCCGGGAAATAAGCCTTTAGGTTCGAAATGGATCTTTAAACGGAAAATAAAAGCTGATGGCACTATTGACAAATATAAGGCAAGACTTGTTGTCAAAGGTTATAGACAAAAGGAAGGCCTTGATTACTTTGACACTTACTCGCCAGTAACGAGGATAACATCTATTAGGGTGTTAGTGGCACTAGCGGCCGTGTATGGTCTTAAAATCCATCAAATGGATGTTATAACAACTTTCTTAAATGGAGAATTGGAGAAAGATATTTACATGGAAAAACCTGAGGGTTTTGTGGTTCCTGGTAAAGAAAAGAAAGTGTGCAAACTTGTTAAGTCGCTTTATGGACTTAAACAAGTACCCAAACAATGGCATGCCAAATTTGACCAAACAATGTTGGCAATTGGATTTAAAATCTACGAGTGTGACAAATGTATTTACATTAAAAACACTCCAAGACATGAAGTCATTGTTTGTTTATATGTTGATGACCTGTTGATAATGAGCAAAAACATGGCAGATATAAATGCTATTGAGCGCATGTTGGCTAGCAAATTCGATATGAAAGACTTAGGAGTTGCTGATGTGATCTTAGGAATCAGAATTCACAAGAATACACAAGGTCTAGCATTATCACAGTCTCACTACATTGAAAAGGTACTTAACAAGTTCAAGTATTTGGATTTCAAAATTGCCAAGACTCCAATTGACGTGAGTTATGCACTTCAAAAGAATGAAGGTTAAAGTGACTCATAACTGGACTATGCAAGAGTATTGGGAAGTTTGATGTATATCATGAATTGTATGCGACCAGATATAGCATGTGCTATTAGTAAACTGAGTCGGTTTAAAAGTAATCCCAATCACATACATTGGATGGCAATGAAACGAGTTTTGGGGTATGTCAAACATACCCAAAATTACGCTTTGCATTATAACAAATATCCCTCCGTAATCGAGGGATATAGTGATGCAAATTGGATCACTGGATCATCTGAAGTTAAATTCACGAGTGGATATATTTTCACAATTGGGGGTGGAGCAGTGTCTTGAAAAGCATCAAACAAGCGTGCATTGCCCGTTCTACAATGGAATCTGAATTCATAGCTTTAGATAAGGGCGTTGAAGAAGCTGAATGGTTCCGGAATTTCTTGGAAGATATTTTATTTTGTCCCAAATCTTTGGCACCTATTTGTATACATTGTGATAGTCAAGCGGCAATAGGCAGGGCAGGGAGCGTTATGTATAGCGGAAAATCTCGTCATATACGACGGAGATAGAATACCGTTAGACAACTACTCTATAGTGGTGTTATCATGATTGACTACGTAAAGTCAAGAGATAACGTGTCGGATCCACTTACAAAAGGCCTATCTAGAGAGGCAGTTGAAAGATCATCAAAGGGAATGGGGTTAAGGTCTAGGACAAGTCATCATGGTGGTAACTCTACCTAGCAGACTGGAGATCTCATGAGCTAGATTCAAAGATATCAAACAAAGTCAAATAACTCAACCCATTCTCGTGATGAAGACAATGTTCATAAATTAAGGTAAAGTATTAAGGCTTTTTGATGAGTCAATAAAGCTTAAAGCCTTTTAATAATTTGCTAAGGCTAGCATGATATGACCAGATAGTATGTCTATAGGATTACACATTTAGAAATTACCTATGTGAGTGTGAAGTATAAGTTGCTTCAAGGGGAATGAAAGTAAAGGCCCATTCTCTAAGCACTCATGAAACCAGGCGGTGTTCATGGCTGAAACGAACACAACCGTGAGAACCATAGATGGTTAAGGATTGATTGTGTGACTTATATTGTCTAGGTATATAACAAGCTCGACGGTTCAAAGATATCAAATCTACCGATTGACCGAGTATATCTGATATAAGTTCACTACGGAAAGTTCAAAGGGAAACCTACTTATCCAGATGCAATTAATTCTTGCATGTAAAACACACACACGTCCGTGCATTCTTTTTTATTTTATAGCCATTCCCCATTCATGTGGGGGATTGTTGGGATTTTAAGCTTGTGTAGCTTAAAGAGGATGAATAGAAAATGGAGGGAAAATGAAATATTTGAGTTTCCTTCCTTGACAAAGGGACATTGTCCCATATTGGAGGAAGAAAAGATTTTTGATGGGTATATATACAATTGCTCTTCTTCTAGCTCTTAAAGAGTTAAGAAGAAGGCAAGCCTCGCGCCGTCGTCGTCGCTCGCTCGGTTGCTCGGCTCGACTTCGGCTTCGGCTTCGGCTTCGGCTTTGGCTTCGGCTTTGGCTTCGGCTTCAGCTTCGACTTCAGATTCGGTCAAAGATTGATTGATTAATCTTTTTGAAAAAAAATTCTTTCAATTATTTAATCAATTAATTTAATTAATTAATAAAAAATTCGAAATAACCCATGACCCGCGACCCGGTCCGGTCTGTTTTTATTCTCGGATTATTTAAAATCCTCTTTCTGTTTTCCCGCAATATTTCTTCCCACCTGTTCTAATAGCTGATCTTCTTCTTCTTCTTCGGTACAAAATTTCAGTATGTTTTACAGCCTTCGAGTGGTTCGCTGTTCATTGGCATTTTTGGTACCAACACTCTGGTGAGTTAATCGTTCTATCCTGGGAGGATATATTCCAGCACCTCGGGTACTTGAGAGGAATAATTTTCTTAAGGACACACTGTGTATTCAGTGGGCTCAATTTATTCCAAAAATTATTTTTTCAGATATTATTTTGACATACTGTTTCTACTGACTTTCTTCAGAAAGTTTACTGTTTTTAATATTTATTACAGTAATACAGGTCAATAACAAAAACTTGGCAAGGTATTATAGTTGGTAAGCAAGTAAATGATTTTATTTGTTAAAACAATAATACTCCACTAGGAATTTGATATAGTGGAACAGTTCAAGAAAGATTATGGTGAGAAAAGCAACAGTGCCTTTTTCAGCTTTATTCTTAGCCGTTAGTAGTCTTGAAAGAGTCCGGAACCAAAATATGATTCTTTTGGACTCAATGAATCAAAATATATAGGGAAAAAACTGGCCATCATAATATGTATAGCGCGGTATTTCACCGCGCTATGCCTTAACGGCATGTTTGTCCGTTAAGGTATAGCACGGTGCATAACCACGCTATACTTGAACTTAAATGGGCGAAAAGTTATAGCACGCTTATTTACCGCGCTATAGTATAGCGCAGTAAATAAGCGCGCTATACCTACATAAATAAACGGACCATCTCCTTCCCTACTCCCAAAACCAGAAGCTTCCCCCTCCCTCCCCCCCCCCCCCCCATTTTTAACAAAAAAACTCGAGTGGAGCCCACCGATCTAACAAAAAGTATAGATTCTCGGTCCCACATCGTATCTAAGGCGTTATTTCATAGTGGGTTGCTTGTTTCAGCTCCAAATCACCAAATCTTTAACTTTCCAAAAAATTTAAATCGAGATATTCCGACTTATTTTTTGTTAAAACTCAAGTATAAAAAATGCCTATTAGTTATTTTTACTGTGTTCTATGTTATTTTGTGATTGTTTTGTTATTTAATTAATTTGTTATTTTTTATCCGAATTATATTATTAGTGTGATAAAAAAATTAGTAAAATTGAGAAATATTTATTAGTTGTTAAAAAATATTAATTAGTTAATTTTTACTTTGGTATATGTTTTTCCGCGAATGTTTTGTGATTAAATTAATTTATTATTTTTATCTGGTTTAGATTATTTATTTGCTAAAAGATTAGTAAAATACATAAATTATTATTTTAGGAATAATTAATATTATTTAGATGTTATTGTTGTACATATATGAATATATAATTTTAGTTCCCTGTAGTGGTATCTTGTGCTCGTAATTTTAATGTAGTGCTCGTATTTGTAATGTAGTGCCCTTTAGCGGAGTATCTTTGTAGTTATTAAAATTAATCATTTAATTATCTGTTAAACCCAAAAATATCTGAAAAAAGTTGATAGTTCAAACACAAACTTTCTCGAATTCTAGTCAACAAACGTAAGAAAATAACATTAGAAAACAACAATATTTGTCAAACTAAGTATTGTTACATGAATATTTAATAATTAAATCTTGTATAGTTATGAAAATTATATTTAATTTTATTATAGTAAAAAATAGGTGAGTACTAAACTAACATATAAAATAATAAACTAACATATAAAATAAGAAACTAACATATAAAATATAAAATTATAATATAAAAAATGTATCAACCTAATTAACAATATAGTAAAAATATCGAATAAATTTTAATTTTAAAGATATTGCAATATATTTAAAGATGTTAAGCAATGAAAAAGAAAAATACTTTAATTAATATTGTTCAATTTACATTAGTCGTCATGGAGGTTCCGCCTGTACATCCCGGACCTGCATCGCTAGAGCTACTGTTGCTACAGGCCGAGCATAGGTTTTCGTACATATGGGAGGGGCAGTGTTTGGCCTAGACATTCCGCGCTAGACGGGTAGACGATATGTAGGACTTTCTTAGGGCCCACCCATTCCATTCCCGTATAGTCAGACGCCTTCAGGATACGGGTTTCTATAGGATCATAGAGATTGGCCGGTTGCAGTTGGACTGGTCATTGATCACGACTTTGATAGAGCAGTGGCGACCGGAGACGCACACGTTTCATTTACTCATTGGCTAGGCTACTATCATGCTTCAGGATGGAGGTTATGTATAGGCTGCCGGTTGATGGACATCTTGTAGCTTACCCACATGCTCTCAGAGAATATACGGGATTGCAGTACCTGGAGATGTTGCAGTAGCTCGCCGATTTCCAGCCAACGGAGGAGGCTGCATTGAGTGGGGCCAGTCATTTGCAGTTGACGCCCGTCCGGCTGCATTTGGAGGCGATGGATGCGGACATTACGGATGATACACCGGATCTTCATATCAACCGATACATGAGATTGTTGATACTGCTTATGTTTGGTGGGGTGTTATTCCCGAACACTTCGGGAAACCTAGTCAGTTTGAGATTTCTTCATCATCTTGAGCGGTTAGATGATTTACCTAGTTACAGCTGGGGTGCAGCTGTTCTAGGTTACTTGTATAGGCAGATGTGTCGGGCGAACATGGGCACCCAACGAGACGTTACCGAATTTTTGCCGCTGCTGCAGGTGAAAACATAGTCAATTATTTTCAAGATTATAACATACATAGTAAAAATATACCTTAAAATTTACGTCCATATTATATATTAGGTTTGGGCCTGGGAGCGGTTTCTGCAGTTGCAGCCACCTCTACCACCCATCGCTCCGGATGCACCACCTCCACCGTTTCTCCCTTTAACTAGGAGGTGGGTTGATAGACGAGTCTACGGACGCGAGGTCGAGGCTCGACATAATCTCCCCTTTTCCCGGGATTTGTTGGATTTGCTGGAGGGCGCACAGGTACATGTATACTTAAGTTTACTTGGTCTGGCTTTATATATTTGTGTTTACTCACTATTCTTGTTTTTACTTAATAGTTCATATGGAGGCCATACAATGACGAGCTAATAGCTGGTTTGCCCGATTATTGCTCAAGCGACCGACTTATGTGGAGCTCTTCCGTCCCATTGATGTGTCTCGATATTGTCGAGCATCATGCCACCGAGCGAGTCCTTCGCCAGTTTGGTCAACCGCAGTTTTACCTACTCTGCCCACTTGGCTTAGGACACATTAACAGCGGGATGATTGTTCCAGGGTTGACCAGACATATGTGGCCTGGCTAGAGGTGCAAATTGAGATTTGGGACCATCGGCATGACCTGATTTCCGCCACCTCCTCCACCTGAGCGTACGTATAGTGAGCATGAGTATATGGGCTGGTACCGCAGTGTTACCCGACTTTTCATCGGGAATCCCGTTCATCGCGCTGGTGGTCGGTGCATTCCATACACCGGGAGACATGAGACACTGGTATGTGATTCGTTATACTTACTTATAACGTTAACCTAGCGTTCCGTAATTAATATTTTACATGTTATGCAGGCTATTGGCTTACATCTGTTCTACTAGTTGGGGCTGCAAATGCAGTAGCATACCGGCGAGGGAGCGACAACTTTGCACGAGTATGGCCTCCAGGTTACAGATCTGGCTTCCCGGACATTGAGGCGAGCCCGAGATGACGAGCACTTAGGACACGAGGCTAATTATCTGCTGCCAGAGCAGTACCATCGTGGGCCGGCAGTGGAGCCTGAACGTGGTCGACGTGGCAGGCGTGCCCAGAGAGGAAGAGGTGTCCCACGAGGTCGTGAGGGTCGGCGAAGACGTGGTCCCCAGCAAGGGGGCGTTGAGCCACCTTTTGAGGATTTTAGAGTTGATCAGCTGGGTGACCACCCTGAGCCAGGCGATGCTCATCATGATATGTCATCATTCAACCTTCTGCTGACGCTAGGGACTTCAGTGGTGACCCCGTCAGCTCTATTGTTGATCACGGGCACGACTATTACGTGACAGGAGTGGGATAAGTATTTTCCTGGTCCCCCAGTGCCATCGACGGTTGCTGAGGATCGTCCGACACGAGATGTGCATAGTGGGTGCCGACTGAGTTATGGGTCATCATCGAGGGATGCTGAGGATCTTTCACAGGCGCAGGTTTGTTTGTATTACTATTATTTATATGTATTTTTATCTCATTGATTAGTCATCAATATCTAAAGCATTTGTTTTTAAAAGGCATCATCCTCGCCCGTCACGGAGGCCACTTTGTGCGACATTAAGATGCCTGAGACAAATGATTATATTCAGGAGCCCGCCGAGACCATGGTAAGACCATTAAATATTTTTTTAGCTAACACGTACATTAGTAATATATATTTCATATACTAAAATATCTTATTATTCTGTAGGTTACTGTTGGACCGACGACCCCTTCTACCGAGCCTGCCAGCCTTACCGACGATGATGTTGCAGCGCATCCTCCGATAAAGAGACGACGTGATGAGGATGATCCTGATTTTGTATCCGGACGGGATGGGATGCGCCTCAGGCCGGCCAATGCTTTAAAGTATACAGGCTGTGGGACACATTGACATTTTTATTATCTGTACATATGACATTCTGTATATAATAGCAACATTATTTATGTTTTACATTATTTGCGCATGTGTTTCTACCATAGACATTGGACGTTGGAGTCCCATATTGTTGTAGAAATCAAGCAAGTGGTCTTATTGATGATAGAGATAAAATACAAGAAATGTGTGTCAATTGGGGCCTAGATTACGATGCCCTCGGTCCCGAAGGGTGCGTAGACGATGTTGATGAAGAAGATGAAGACAATGACATTGAAATCGTGCCAAACAACGACGATAATGGCGAATGACTATTGTTCTTTTTTCTTGGGGTGTATGTTAAATTGTTGAACTGAAGTATTAATGCTAAAAATCAATTAGATTTAACCCCATTGGAATCGTAATTTTATTTCATACATTTTGCAAGCTGAATATTTACATATATTTATTACAACAAATTATTGCAACAAAACACTACGTGTATCCTTGATAATTGGGCACATTGGATGAACTTTCACCGAGAGCTGAATTACCACCGCTACCCAAACCAGCTGAAGGATATTTACAGCGATCGTGTCCTGTTTGGGAGCATATGCCATATTTATACGCATAAACGGTATCACCAATATCCATTTAGTTCCGTATATGCATTCTTTTCTGCACTTGTCGTTAACACACATACTCCTTGTTACACACCATTTTAAATGGTTCTGGCGGCCAATAATGCTCAGCACCCACCGCCTGCAACTGTCCACTATAGGTGTTTAAGTATGCAACAATACTATATCCTTTATCAACGTACCTCGTTGCCGCGAAACCTGTATGTTGAAAGCACTTCATGGCATGTGAGCACGACATGTGATAGATGGACCATTTTTCACAGTAGCATAACCTTCTGGTTTCATTGACGGTGTGTGTATTATTCCCTCGGTTATGATGGATAGCGGTGCGAACTTCAAAACTATCTCGCTCGTTACAATATTGCAAAAATGAATGCCATTGTGCTCGCTTCCTGTATTTCTCAAATCTTTTCATTGGTATTGGCATACATTCAACACCCCTTTCCATCAATGAGGATGCACCTTTAAACCTTTCAATCCACCATGGCATGAATGACATCCACACCATGGCAGTGACAGGCAATCCACGTGCAGATTTCAATAACTCGTTGAAAGACTCTGACATATGTGTAGTCAGAATTCCCCATCTTCTGTCACCATCTGCATGCAAAGTCCACTTGTCAAGCTCATGTCGCATCAACCAAGTATAGGCTCCTTGGTCTTCCTGCCCGATCAATTCCATTCGCCTCCTGAATTTACACTCTTGGTGATCTGTTGCAGCCATCCATATTAAATCATGCAAGTCCTTATTTGGATAAGCCCTCTGGAAGTTGGCCTTCATGTGCCTCACACAGTAACGGTGGTAGACATACTGTTTCGGCCATGCACGCAAATTCTGTACAGAACTTAAAATACCGCCATGACGATCAGATATTAGGCAAATACTTGAACGCTGTTTGACAACGCGCTCCTTCAAGTGGTTCAAAAATAATGTCCACATCTCTTGGCTTTCATTGGAACAAATAGCAAATGTTAGGGGAAATATACTTCCATTAGCATCTACTGCAACAACGATCAACAACTTAATATTATACTTTCCATAGACATGAGTGCCGTCTATGGATATTACCGGCCGACAATGCAAAAAACCATCAATGGCTGGTTTAAATGCCAGAACACATATCTGAATATATGTGTTATGCTCTTCCCGGACTCCGCTCAAACTTCCATTCAACAACAGTCTCGGGGTTAAAGTGTTGCAATGCGGCTATGTACCTGGGTAAAGATGCAAAGGACTTATCCCAGTTACTATAAATAATTTCAAATGCACGTTTGCGCCCGAGAAATATCTTTCTTTTGGTAATGGTACACCCATATACCTGGTGGACAGATGTTATACACTCTTTGATCTTGTACCTTATGAACGTTTCAATGTGTGGAATCAAAACAAGAGAAATCAAGTCAACATTCAAGTTAAAATGATTCCCACTGAATGTGTCCATTTCATAATTGTGGGTGTCAATGTATTTACCCACAACCCACATATTTATTTTCATCTTCCTCGCACGCAGCATCCAATTACAACCCGTAAACCATCCATGACAAAATAACCCTGTATACATCCAGAGATGACTCATGAACCACGATCTCACGATACTCTTTTATGCTGTACATTCGCACCGCCCTGCTTAGGCGCGCTTTATCAGCATGTCCTTTGATAGCACCATTGTTCTAGATTATCCCACATTGTTGTCCGAATTTTATCAAGATCCCTAGTGAGGGCATCCACATCCGGCATATTTGGCAAATGATCAAGGTAGGGAATCTCCCTTGAATGAAACGGCACGTGGGACTCGTATACTCCTGGTCTAACGGGAGGTGGAGCATGCTCCCTCATCAGATCAGGTTCAACATTCTCTTCCTCCTCCTCATCACCTTCATCAGGGAAGGGTGTGTCATCTCCAGACTCATCAACATTGCTGTCATAATCACTATTCTCTTCCTGACTCTACGCATTAGCTAGATCCCGATTAAATATGTCGTCTTCGGGTAATTGAGTAAGGACATGACCTTCAAGTTGCTCGTTTTCACTGCACAACCAATAAAATAACGAGTTTATCAAATTGATCCAAAATTTACATATAGCTTTATCACTTCACTTACAAATCATAATGTGTTGATATCCCATGATGGGCATTATCCTATTGATGATGACTCCCGGATGGACCACCATGATCCAACACACTAAAACTAGGCATATTCCAACTGGGCGTTGGTTTATAACTTGTAAAATTCATATCTGGCCGGTACCCCCTGTGGAATATATGAGTGTTAATACAAATTCATTACATAAAAATAAACATCGTAACACAAAGGAAAATTGAAGTTTACCACTCGACTTGTGAATTATGTAAACTATGGAAGAAATTATTTCCTTGCTCCTCATTCGCCCGTGGAGATAAGTTTAGATCAGGCCAAACTCTTTCATCCAAAACCTGTTCGGCTAAAACTGCTCCAAAATAACCACCCGATGATTGAGGGATATCCCTACTTTGTGAAACCTTATTATTGCGAATGTCTTCAGCCTTGACATACATTTTCAATATTTTTACATCCAGAGTCCTCAAAAAATATCTGAGAGTTTCATCGTCTTCGATGTTAAACTCAGCATAATAAGCAACCCCTTGCGGAGTAACAAAGTACGGATATCTTCTGGTTACTTTAATATTCACCGAACGTTTGTTCACACTCAATTTTTTACATAACAATGATACCAATGTATCGTACTCCATTGTAAGTGACAACTTAATATGACACTGTGGCGAACAACTATAGTGTACTGAGTTATTCTCCACCACAACCTCATCCCCTCCCCAATATAATGAAACCCTAATTCTTCATTTTTCAGACATTATGACAAAATGCAAAATAACTTAACGAACAAATATTTCGGAAGACTTGAAAGATTCTGAATGGATTTTTACAAAATCCTCCTGAAACTCTTTAAATAAGGAAAAAATTGATGTATAGCGCCTTAAATATGCGCGCTATACCCGGTAGAATTATTGGTCGGCCAATTAAGTACAGGGAGCCCAAATTTTAAGTAAAGCGCGGTAATTCACCGCGTTATACCCTGTTGAATTACTGGTGTGTCAGTTAATATCAGAAGAATTATTGGCGGGCCCAATAATTAAGTATAACGCGGTTATGCACCGCGCTATACCATAACGGACAAACGTGTTGTTAAGGTATATCGTGGTGAAATAACGCGCTATACTTATTATGGTGGCCAGTTTTTTTTGCCCATATATTTTGATTCTTTGAGTCCAAAAATCATATTTTGGTTCCAGACAGTCTTGAACGGCCAAATGCACAAATAGCAAAATGGCTACTTTAACCCTAGGCGCGTGTCAGGGCGTAAAGCATAATAAAATCAATAACCGGCGTAACCAAAAAAAATATCCATGTTTAATCATCTACTAAATCATTGTGAATTTGGTTAGTCTCACCTTCTGAATTTGTATGTTGCAAAGTAATTCAATAACAACCCTTTATTTGATTAAACCTATTACAGAATCTAATTCTTTGCAAGTTGAGGCAACAATATTTGAAAGTAAAAATAGACACTATTCTAGAGTACCCTATTTTATGCACAACTAAAGAAAAGGAAAGGAAGAAAAGAACGAAGAGCTTGGGATCCAAAGTCCAAACAGAGGAAAGCACAGTACTATGCAAAAACTAATACTCCTACTAAGTGACGAAACAAAGTTAGACGACTTATCAAATACTAGTACGAATGTAGTCAACATGTTAGGATAAACAATACGGATATGCGTTAGGTGGGAATTGGGATATTTCTCTTTTCTTTGGTATGTGGCAGGTGGGGTATGAATTATTAAAATCTTCATAACATTCTCGCTAATTTAAACCTTATTAATGCAATTTAATTAGTTATACGAGTTATAAATCTTGCTTGACATCACTTCATCAGAGTTTTTTTCGTAATATGTATGTATAAATAATAAATAAAATTAAAATATTAGGTATAAATATAAAAAATGCCATCGCTTGCCGTTACAATAATTTATTCATTTGTTCGCCTTTTCAAATATGGACACTAGCTTACGAAATTTTTTACGTACGTCATTGATTGTTTTATTATTAGTTATAGTTGTTTTTAGGATATTATATTACGCTTACCACAGACTATTATATATTTTAGTATTATAATATTTTTGTTTTTTCATCTCATGTGCAATATCTCTTTTGGATCAGCTAATTCGAATTTGTGTTGAAAAATTTCATTTTGAAGGTAAAGCTCTCCCGATTAAAAAAAGTTTCTTTCATAAAGCTCGAACTCTAAATTTCTAAGTAAGAATGAATGAGTAATTTATGATTTTATTCTGCCACAACCTTTTGTTAAACTCAGTAGTCAGTACACACCGCATGAACTCATTCTGCAAATAAAGTGCCTAAAGTTATGGGCTTGTGAAAAATGTGAAGTGGTAGGTAGAAGAAGATGCAATCTCCTTGATATTCTGAAAAAGATGCTCCTTTATTTCTTTTTCTTTTTTGTCCTTTTTTTTTTTGGCAAGGGGTTGTTGGGGAATTTAGTGGGGCCCAATCTTTTGACCAAAAGTTGATACCTAGTAAAAACACGTAAACCCCTAGTTGAGCTGGAAAAGCCTCCCATCATTTTACAATAATCACATTTCACACTTGCAAATTGCAATCAAGCCTCCTCTCCGTGAAAATAATTAACGTTAAAGTATTTCCAATTTAAGAATTTTTGCAATTCTTAAAAATGAATTTTTTTAAGTAATAATCAATATTCTTTGTTAAGTTTAATTTCAAAATTTTTTGTTAATTTCAATCAGATTTTGTCCAAACTGTCACATACTAACATTGTTTATCACGCACAAAACCCATACATTAATGGAATTAATGCCTTATTTGTTTGATATGAATTTCAATACTTCAGATCTCAGTCATTAAGTGCGTTTATTTTTTAGATCTGAATCTTAATCGTTCATATCTTAACTATTACGTCTACTTATTTTTTTAATTTTACAACCACTTAATGAGTCTGTAATAGAGTTTTAACCTCGTTAAGATGTTATACATTCAAGAATTTATTTAAAAAAATATATTTCACTATTGCTCCTACACTTTCACCATTAAACATCATCACCACTGCTATCGATGCCCTCCACCATTATAGACTACAATCACCCACTATCCACCACTATTACCATCATCATCACCCGTAACCACCATCGTTGCCAAGCACGAATGTCATTTGTCACTACCACCAGCCATCATTATCATCCATCACTTCCAACCACCATTATTACAACAATCACCAATCAACACAACCATCACTATATATCACGAATCACCGTTATCAGTCACCGCCACAATTAACTATTACTGTCATCCACTACCCATAATCATGACTATCAACCAACACCACCACCAGCCACTACCCACTCGGCACCCACAATTACCACATTTAGCCATATCTCCACCAACTACAATATAATTAAAAAATATTTTATTAATATAGTATTAGATTATTTAATTTGAATTTATACTTATTAATATTAAAATAAAGAAAGTTTTACACATATAAATATAGAGAAAATAAACAATCTTAATTAGTCAATATTCGGATCTTAGTATAACATCTTAATATTCAGATTCAATCGTTTTAATCTTAATACACATATTAATATTCAAATATGTATTCAAATTCAGACGTTTTAATTTTAATAAAATCAAATGAGGCCTAAATTTAGATCTCTTTTTATTTTATTTATAAAAGTGGTATTCCAACTAATTTACACACACTTTAACTATTCCACGTGATATTTGCTATCTTCCACCTTATAGCATGTTTGGCCAAACTGGAAAAATCAGTTTATTTTGAGAAGTGCTTTTGAAAAAAGTACTTTTGGACAGAAGCAGTTTGTATTTGGCTAATCACTCTGAAAAGTACTTTTGATCAATAATTTGTGTTTGGCCAAGTTTTTTAGAAAGTGCTTTTAAGTATCAAATTACGAATAAGGACATGAATATATTTACTTAATAGTTAATATTATAAATAAATAAATAATCTCAAAAATTTATTATTACAAGCAATAATTAAATCTTTTCATTTTATTTAAGTAAAATATGAAAATAAAATTTAAAAGTACTTAATACTTTTAATATAAGTTAAATATATTAAAAATCATTCAACAAATATAAAAGCATTCACTCCTAAAGTCACTATATATTAAAAAGTTATCCTAAAAATAATAAATATTAATATCCTAAGTATTAGGTTTAACGGTTATTTTGGTATAAACTATATTTTGTTAAAGGTATTCTTGGTAAGAAGAAAAATCAAAACTGCTTCTGCTTCTACTTTTGGGAAGAAGATACTTTTTTCTGTTTCTCAGAAACTGCTTCTGCTTCTTCCCAAAAGCACTTTTTTCCTCCAAAAAAGCTTGGCCAAACACTTTAAGTTAAGAAAAAAAAAAGTATTTTTGGAAAAAAAAAACACTTCTAGCCTCTTGAGAAGCTTGGCCAAATAGACTATTAACTTTACACAAAATCAATAGATACATGACATGCATTTGCAGAAAGACTTTTCTCACTTAATTATAATAATTAATTAATATATATTCTTACTTATAAATTATTTAATCCTGATAAATTGATATTGTTTAGTTAATTAAGTATTCGGTGCGACTAAGTTTTTTCAAGTTTCAACCGCACAAATAGCCAATACCTTTAAAAAAAACTAAAATAATAAAAGGAGAAATTACAATTTTCACCGCAAGTCTAAAGCAAAAAGACAACCAATCCTTAACAGATTTCATCTTTTCACGCTATACATTTTCAGACTGAAGAGTCCTGAGATTTGGGGTAACTATTGTTGTGCTGTTAAAAGTAAAGTAGAAGACTTCCTGTTTCGTTTAGGGCCCTATAAATAGAGGAGGGTTTTGTGATGGCAGAGGAGTGTGCAGCATTTGTATTGCCTGTGAAGAGACCAAGAGAAGAGGAACAACAACAGGAAGAGATGGAAGCAGCCAACCACAACAACGACAACGGTTGCACCAATGAGTCTCCTTATATCTCTTCTGTTCTTCCTGGCTGGTTCTCTGAGATTAGCCCCCTTTGGCCTGGTTTGTTCTTTGATTCATCATCTCTGCTTTCTATGTAGAGTTTGCTTTGATTTTATGCATTTGGGTATCCAAGATTTTACTTTTTGGCAATCGGATTGCACTTTGTTTCTCTTTCTATGTTCTGTTTTTTTGGTGGGTTTTCGGCCAGGTTTGTTTCTGCATCATCTGTGTTTTCCCCTATAAAGCTTACTTTGATTTTCGGCATTTGGGCATTCAAGAGTGTACCTTTTTGTAATTGGGTTGCACTTGGTTTCTGTTTATGTTCTGTTTTTGGTGGGATTTTTGGGGTTAATTACTTTAATGACTGGGGGTATTAAAGTTTGCTTTTATCTGATATGGGTACTTTTATTATGCATTTGGGTATCTAAGTTTTGTGTCTTTTTGGCGATTCTTGGTGGGTTTAGTACGTGAATGCTTGTGGTGGTGTCTATCAAAGTTTATGGACCTACTTTTGATGGTTTGCAGTTGCTTTCTGCCTTGTTTTGTATGGTGGATTTTTGGTTTAGTAAATGTCTTTTTTGCGGGTGTGGGGAGTTCGATTTTAGCTGAGAAATTCACAAATAAGATTTGGCTTGTACATTTTCTTGAAATTTTTTTGTTTGGGATTGAGGATTCTGCAAAGATTTTTCCTTTGAGTGTCCAGTGAATTCTTGTAATTGAGAGAGCAAAAAGGAAGATGTCACTGACAGGGAAGGAATTATGCAGGGGAAGCACACTCGTTGAAGGTTGAGAAGATATTGTTTCAAGGGAAGTCTGATTACCAGAATGTCATGGTTTTTCAGGTATTTTGTTGATCTACAAACGTTTTAGTCTCTTCTCTAACTTTTATGATGCATGGGTGCTTTACTATGTGCTGCTGCTCATTTTTGTTTGATTTTGTTTGTTGGTGCAGTCATCAACTTATGGAAAGGTGCTTGTTTTGGATGGTGTGATTCAACTCACAGAGAGGGATGAATGTGCTTACCAAGAGATGATCGCTCATCTTCCTCTTTGTTCAATTCCAAATCCCAAAAAGGTCTGTACAATTTTATGTTCTTTTTGCATCATTTACCATTTAATGTTTGAAGTCTTATGACACATTGCTAATCAAGCCCGTAGATTAAGAATCTTATCCATATTTGTTTTCCAGTTTGTGTAATTTGTTAAAAGTACCTTCATATTTCCTTTGTTTGCTTACCCCTACTATATTTTAGCAGAGATTATATCAAATGTGTATTTTTTGTGAATTATGTATGAACCGAGCAGTTTTTGCAGGGCTATAGTGTCCTAAAGCTATTTATACCATTTGTCTCTTTAACTTATTTGCCAACTTTAAGCTGATTGTCTTCCCTCAGGTGCTGGTTATTGGAGGAGGAGATGGTGGTGTCTTGCGTGAGGTGTCACGTCATTCTTCTGTCGAGCAGATTGACATATGTGAGATTGACAAGATGGTAGTTGAGGTACATGCTCATTCATAAAAATGGTACCTTATTTACATTTTTGGTCACTATTGACATTTTTATTCTTTACTAAGGGTAGAGGAACATGTTGATTCTTCTAATTACATGTATTAGCAGTGTCTTATGGCATACTTGATCTTAGTCAGGAACTGCTGCCAGATTTTATCCCTTCCTGTGTATTACTTGTCACTTAAAGGTTTTAATGTGCTAATTAATGTATGTTGTGTTTGGGACATCTCAGTTGTAACTTACCAGCTCTAAGCTCCTTGATGCAAAATGTAATGCAATGTTGAAACTAAGTATTTTTTTTCCCCCTTCCGACAGGTTTCTAAACAATTTTTCCCAGATGTAGCTGTAGGATACGAGGATCCACGTGTTAATCTCCACATTGGTGATGGTATGATCAATAAATTTTTGTTATCTTCTCAACTTTTCTGTTGGTTCTCATTTTTGTTCACTTGTTAACATATGTTCTTGGCATTTCCTTTTTCCTCCTGTTTCTGCAGGAGTTGCATTTTTGAAAAATGTTGCTGCAGGAACTTACGATGCTGTCATAGTGGATTCATCTGACCCTATAGGTAATCTATCTATCATGTCATTGCTCGAGTACTACCTATTTCGTGTCATTTCAGCCCCCAAACAATCACTCTTTTAACTTCAGGTCCAGCACAAGAGTTGTTCGAAAAGCCTTTCTTTGATTCTATAGCAAGAGCTCTGCGTCCAGGAGGGGTTGTATCTACACAGGCTGAGAGTATATGGCTTCACATGCACATAATTGAAGAAATCGTTGCCAATTGCCGCCAAATCTTCAAAGGCTCAGTTAACTATGCATGGACTACAGTTCCTACTTATCCAAGGTGCACTTCTATGTTTTGATTCTGAGATATCCTAATATACATGAATATTTTGCTATCCACGCTTTATTGCTCATCTCTCATTATGTTCTTACTTATATCTTATATGAAAGGTTGTCTCAAAAGACCTACTATCTTTTGGAATCCATACAGACCTAGCATATGGCCCAATGGAAGTGAAAGATCTATACATGCAATACTAGTTAGTTGAGAATACATTTTAGTCATACTATTACATTTACTATAAGTTCTATGTTTTCTAGGAGTCTTTTAGTTCTGACAGATTTATGTGCCAGTAGAGAATATCGAGAACTTCTAGTACTTTTCATTTTTATTCTAATTTTGTATTATATGGATCTTAAATGAGCTTAAATGGTTCGACATGTCAGTGAGAATTCATATAGTCAATCCCAAGTTGCTTTGCGTTGATGCATAGTTGTTATGGGTATAAATTCTTTCTTTGAGTTGCATGCTGCTGACTTTTAACTAGTTTTTGATTGAAGCATATTTATAGTTTATAATTCTTCATGTTCTTGCTGTTAGCATACTGGGTTTGATTCTAATATGGGTGGTTTGGCTTGTATTAATTGCAGTGGTATGATTGGTTTCATGCTCTGCTCTACTGAGGGACCTGCAGTTGATTTCAAGAACCCAATTAACCCCATCGATGACGACGATGACAGCCATACCAAAACTCTTGGACCTTTGAAGTTTTACAACTCTGAGGTATGCTGTCATTCTGTTCCTTGGTTGTCATTTTTTAAAATGCTATATGCCTGTCTTCATTACTCTTAACACTTCTACTTTTGATTTGTTACTCACTTTTGCTATTTTTTTCCTATTTGTTTTTCCTCCCCAGCTTCACAAAGCATCATTCTGTTTGCCATCATTTGCCAAGAGGGTGATTGAATCCAAAGGAAAATGATGAGGCACATTTTCTAGTACTTTACTGGAGCAGGATTAGCTGTTGTACAACGCCTATAACTGTCGCAGTTTTTATGTTTAAGTCAATGTTATTAGGTTATTTAGGCCAAAAGAGTTGGTAATATCCTCCGGTGGATTATATGTTCCTTTCTTGATTTTGTACTGGATAAAGTTGTTGTGTTGGTTGAAGTTTAAAGAGCATAAAGTTTTTTATGCGAAAAATTAGATGTATTCATGGTTTCAGCTTGGCAACTTAAAAGAAATTATTAACTATGCGGAGAATTGCTTATAAATTGGCTTTCACATTAAGCTGTGAAATTATTCGTTTTATATATCGTCTTTCCCGGAAGAGAAAACTAGAGTTAACATGAATAGCTAGTTGTTTACTAGACATCAAATGTCCTATTTTACAGAACAAACTCAAAGACTTCAGCATGTTATTAGTTAATTGATCCAATTTTCTCAAATTGAGCATGCTCCAGTTATTCCAGAGTAAGCAACGTCCCAAGATTATATTTTGTAACCAAAACGTACATCAACTATCCTGTATTTATTATATAATATAATAATGAAAATCACCAAATTTCTTCAGTCTAGCATAAAAATTAATTACCAAGCTATCACATAATAAGATAAAATTTCAAAGTCAGCTTTGTCGTGTTATCAACACGATAAACCCACATTTATGTCACACTACACGTTCTATTACTTACCAATTTCTTTAACTTTTTTTGGGATCTTTACACTTTTTTTTTTACCCTTCCAAGGGAGCTCCCCACTTTGTTCCCTTCCTGACTCGAACCTACAATCTAAAAGATTGGAGCTACTTGAGCAACCCTCACTTGTCAGGCCGAATCTTTATATAAGTCGACCGAATGTACTATTTATTTATTTATTTATTTCTAGTCGGTACATATAGATTATACGCTAATTGCACACGATTATACACTTAATATATATAAATTATACATACATTATATTGTGTGGGCTAAAAATTATCATAATTATATGTGAGCCAAATCAACTTTAAGAAAGTCGGCTGCCACGCGTCACGATTTGGTTTTAATAGAGGACGAAGGCGAGTTGACTCAACAGAGGACAAGGACGAGTACTCCCTTTAGCAGAGCAGTAACAACTAGTTTTAGAAATAAGACCTTACAGAGAATATTCTAGGAATATTCTTCCCATCTATACTATTAGGATTTTTTTTTGGCCCATGTGCCCTTATAAAGAGAAAGAGAGAGGATTGTAGAGGGGATTAGACACTCGTTGTAAAAAAATAACAAATTGATATTCTTTGAAGATTCTTGCTTTATCACACACATACAAATATATCTTTTCTTCAGATCTTTATCTATCTTTTCTCTCACGATCGAAGGAGAATCTAGATATTCAAAGTCTTATCAATCATTTATCTTTGTCAGAAAGAATATTGAAGAATCTCATCTTTTTTTCGGGTGACTCATATGCATTTATTTACATAAATGCCATTCATTGCTATTTACTATTATTTAATGCTACCTCATTTATTTTTGGATCATTGAATATAGCGTTATTATCGCCATTTATTGCTACTCAAATAGTATCCATGATATCTCGCTACAAAATCAGTTCATCTATCTTTTGGATATTAATATTGGCTAAGATTAACCTTATTTTATTAGAAAATCTAATTGTTTAAACCTATATCTAAATTTTGGGTAAGACAGTTTGGCGTCGTTTGTGGGGATTTTCTCAGCCAATGTTTTAGTTTTCATTAAATCCATAACTCACGTGACTTGTTAACCTAACAAACCACCAAGTTTATCTCTTTTCTCCGTGCGTACACAAGTCTCCATGGCAGGTAACCAAGGAAATGGGACCAAGGAGGCACATAATGTTCCCCTCAACCTCATGAATGTTATCAACGAAGGCTATGACACCCATGAGGAGGGGATAACGCCCACGACCTCTCACAGACTAGAAAGGTCACCTCCACCTTTCTGCAACACAACAAAACCAAAAGGGAAATGGGCCTCCACGTCCACGTGAGAGGGAGCGCCACCCGCTATGAAAAAGCTCCTCAAAGCATGGCTAACTGATACTCTACTCAGCGTGCTCAGTAAACAAGCTCCATGCACGACCACAGAAACCATGAGAGTCGATGCAATACAATGCGGGAACGAACATGACAACCAACCAGACCCTCCGACTTCAGGTAAAACTCATAATGTTACTGACAATGCAGGTGACAGCATCCTCGCCGCCATGCTGAAAATAATGAAAGAAATGGAAAACGAGAACAAGGCACTTAGAGACCAAATGAAAGAGCACTAGGAATGTGTAGACAAAATATCCGGCGCCCCTAAATTGCTGCCAAAAAGGGACGCCGGTAGGTTCGTAGAACAGTCGTATAGTGAGGAAGCGACTCCACCTGCCATACCAGAGACCTTCAAGATGCCCCCATATCTCAGAATCTATGATAAGATGACCAACCTCGAAGATCATATGACTCACTACGTTACCGCTGTGAAAGGCAGCGACCTCACCAAAGAGCAGTTGTCCTCCATCTTGCTGAAAATATTTGGCGAAAGCCTCACAAGAGGGGCATTGATATGGTATTCATAGTTACCAGCCCGTTCCATAGAAACATTCGAAGAGATGACTGACAAGTTCGTAACGGCACATGTTGGGGCCCAAAAAGCTGAAACGAGAGTAAATGACATCTTTGCCATTAAGCAATCCCCAAGAGAGGGACTGAGAGACTTCCTCGCCCGGTTCAACAAGGTGAGGATGACCTTACCAAATGTTTTCGAAGGGATGGCCGTCATAGCCTTTCAGAATGGGTTGAGCAGAGAGGGTTCGAGGGCGACCAGAAAGCTACTGAGTCGGTTAATGAAATATCCACCGGCCACTTGGGATAAAATCTATAATGGTTACTGTGTCAAGGTCAAAGCGGATGACAACGAACTCAATAGAACAACTCGATGACTTACCTCGGTACAATTCGATCCCAAGAAAGAATGCAGGGATAATACAAGGAGAGACCACCCAGTATTGAGGCTGGGCAAGGAACGAAACCAGTCCTATGTTAGGGCACCCGTTGCCTCCTTTAGTTATGAAGATGGCCGGTCTAGGCCGAGATCAGGAACTCACAGAAATGATAGAGGTATTCCCCCTTTGTTATCAGCTCACAATTTTTGTATTTCGCCTACAATGGTGATCTACGCTCTTGAGAAGGTCAGAATGAAGGTAAAATGGCCACCAAAGATAAGGTCTGACCCAAGCACCAGGAAACTGATGCCCTTCACGAGTTCCACCAAGAACGTGGGCACAAAACAGAAGATCGCATCGCCCTAAGACTAGAGGTAGCAAACTTTCTACAACAAAGGCACCTTAAAGAACTACTCAACAACAAAGGCAGGAACACCTTAGCAAGGGGTCGAGAACATCCACGCCCGCCATAGCCCCCTTCACTAGCTCGTACTATCAATATGATCATTGGTGGCAGCAACGATGCCTCTATCAACGACATCAAGTTCAACGCCACCCATAAGCTAAAAAGACCGATCACCCATGAATGGTATGATGGACTTGAAGAAAGTATCATCTTCGATGAGTCGGATGCCGACAATTTAACTTTCCCTCACAATGAAGCACTTGTCATTACTTTACGAATCATAGATACTAATGTTAAGAGAATTATGGTAGATGACGGAAGTGGAGCATGCATCATCCATCCCCGAGTCCTCACACAGATAAGACTTGAGGATAAGATAGTGCCACATTGCATCACGCTGACCTATTTTAACAATGCAATTGAATGGATTTCGGGGGAAATCACACTCCCCGTTCTCGCTGGTGGAGTAACCCTAAAGACAACATTTCATATCATGGACCATAAGACCGTATACAACGTCATCGTGGGACGACCATGGATACACCCCATGAGAGCCATCCCCTCCAGCTTATACCAAGTGATAAAATTCCCAACACCTTGGGGAATATTCAACATAAGAGGGGAACAACGCACATCCTAGGAGTGCTACCGAATCGCCATGGACAACACAATAATTCAACAAAAGAAAGATAAGGAAAAAAGAGCATAGCGATCAGTAAGGTCGAGGTCGCGACAAAGTGAAGCCAAGGAAGTCATTATGGATCCCGAGACGGTCGAAGCCACAGAATCAACCATAGAAGACCTCGACCCCATCCAACTAGATCATAGAGACCTCAACAAAAAGGCCTACATTGGCTGCAAACTCCGAGAACTAGGTAATTTAGTTAATTATTAATAATTAACGCAAATTTGTTTGCCTTTAGTCATGCAGATATGCCAGGCATGCCCAAAGAGATCGCCACACACAAACTGAACGTCGACCCCTTCTACCCTCGGTAAGGCAGGTCCGACAAAAGTTAAACCCTACCATCAATGAGGCCGTCCACGAGGAAGTAGAAAAGTTATTGGCAAACGGCTCTATCATGGAATTGAAGTACCCCAAATAGATTGCCAATGTAGTGATGGATAAAAAGAAAAGCGGGGAATTGAGGATGCGTGTGGACTTCATACATCTGAACAAAGCATGACCGAAAGATTCATTCCCGTTGCCACATATCGACCAACTCATCGACACAACGACAAGGCACGAGCTGTTAAGTTTTTTGGACTTCTACTCAGGTTACAACCAAATACTCATGGAGGAAGAAGACTAAGAGAAAATTACATTCATCAATCACAAGGGGACATATTGTTATAGGATCATGCCATTCGAATTGAAGAACACAGGGGCTACCTATCTTAGGTTGGTAAAAAAATGTTCAAAGATCAACTGGACAAAACCATGGAGCTATATATCGACGACATGTTGTTCAAGTCTGTGAAGGCAGAGGATCATAGAGACCACCTAAAGGAAGCTTTCGACATACTAAGAAAGTACAGAATGAAACAAAACCCCGAGAAATGCGCATTTGACGTAGCCTCGGGAATTGTTTTGGGTTTCTTGGTATCACAACGAGGGATCGAGGTAATCCTAGATCAAATTAAGGCTATCAACGGGATACCAGAGCAGTTGACTACTAAGAAGCAAGTCCAGAGATTGACCGGTCGAATTGCCGCCCTATCCATATTCATCTCGCGGTCATCCGATTGATGTCACAGGTTCTTTAGCATGCTCAAAAAGGATAACGGCCTCGAATGGACTCCCAAATACGTACAAGCACTGCAAGAATTGAAAGCATACTTTTCATCACCACCCTTACTCTCAAAACCCGAGCCTAGGGAGCACCTCTTCATTTACCTCGCCGTCTCGGAAGTGGCGGTAAGTGCGGTCTTGGTTTGAGAAAACAAAGGTATGCAGTCTCTAATCTATTATATCAGTAAAACAAGTGTCTAAACCGAGACGAGGTACCCTCACTTCAAGAAACTTGCCTTGGCCTTGGTCGTAGCTTCACGAAAGCTTAGACCCTATTTTCAGTGCCACCCTATCTCACTCGTCATAACTTTTACTATAAGAAATATCTTACACAAACCCGAGCTATCAAGGAGGCTGGACAAATGGTCCATCGAGCTAAGTGAGCACGACATCACTTATCAGCCTCACACAGCAATAAACTTGCAAGTGCTCACTGACTTCATCGCAGACTTTAGCACAAAAGTGATGCTAAAGCCGAGAATGAAGCCGCTCAAGCTTCTCTTCAAACATAGGACCTCTGGGTCCTATATACTGATGGTGCATCCAATGCTTCGGGGTCCGGACTGGGACTTATGCTCAAAGTTCCCACCAGAAAAATAATTTGCCAATCCATAAGGTACCCAGATATGACTAACAACGAGGCCGAGTATGAGGTCGTAATTGCAGGGTTAAGACTAGTAGTCAAATATGGGGCAAAACAGTTAAAACTTTATTGTGATTCTCAGCTCGTAGTCAACCAAGTTACTGGGAATTTCCAAATCAAAGAGCAAAGGATGCAGAAATATCAAACCGAGATCTGCAAATTGCTGTCCGATTTCGACGAATGCCAATTCGACCAAATCCCACGAACTCAGAATATCAAAGCAGACGACCTTGCCAAATTGGCCGGCACCACCAAAAGCATAACGGCCGGGGACAAGAGCGTAGTTCACCTCCTCAACTCGACATTAGAACAAATCAAGGTAAGGTCTATAAATTTAACGTGGGACTGGCGCAATTGTATTATCACTTATTTTCAGGACGACATCCTCTCAAGCGACAAAAAGAAAGCTAAAAAGCTAAGGATACAAGACGCTAGATACAACCTTCTTTACAATGAATTATACAAGAGAACATACGACGGCCCCTTGGAAAAATGCTTAGGCCTAAACCAAACCCAACGCGTCCTCAAGGAAGTCCATGAAGGTCATTGTGGAAGCCACTGCGATGATCGAGAACTTCTCAGGTGACTCATATGGGCTGAGTATTATTGGCCCGCCATGAAAAAAACGCTCTAGAATTTGTGAAGAAATGCGAGTAGTGTCAAAAATACGCCCCGATAATTCACCAAGCCGGCGAACACCTCCACTATGTCACCTCCCCATGACTGTTTATTAAATGGGAGAATGGACATCGTGGGTCCACTTCCGCCGGGATGAGGTAATGTAAGATTTGTTTAAGTTTTAACTGACTATTTCGCTAAGTGGGTGGAAGCAGGAGAATTCCCCCAAGTTTGTGAGCAAGAGGTAATCACCTTCATATGGAAAAACATCATCTGCCGATTTAACCTACCTAAAAAAATAAGATGTGACAATGGGCCCCAATTCACGGGAAGAAGAACCACCGAGTTCTTCGAGAAATGGCTTATTAAAAGGATACTTTCAGATCTTTACCACCCAGTTGGCAACAGACAAGCAGAATCCTCCAAAACGTTAATACTAAACATCATGAAGAAGAAACTCGAAGAGGCAAAAGGACTGTGGCCGGAAATACTCCCATAAGTATTATGAGAACACATGACTACCCCAATATGAGCATAGGAGAGACACCTTACTCTCTAATCTACATAACAGAAGCTGTTATACCAGTCGAAGTCGGAGAACCCAACCTGAGGTACTCCCATGAAAGTGACACCAGCAATTACGAGAGTAGGAGATAAGATCTCGACGAGGTCGAAGAGCGATGAGGCATGGCATACATAAGGATGGTCGCTCAGAAACAACAAGCAGAATGCTACTACAACAAAAAGGAAAAGGTTCGATTGCTCAAAATTAGGGACTACGTACTCAAAGCCAAAACCCAAGCACACAGGGATCCACGAGAAGGAAAGTTGGGAACCAACTGGGACAGACCGTACAAAATTATAGGAAAAGAAGACAAGGGCTCGTTCCAATTGGAAACTATAGAAGGGAAGCTCCTACCAAATAATTGGAATATCAGCCATCTCAAGTACTTCAACTTCTAAAAAATAAGAAGTGACCTGTGAGTCGTACTTTTTTTTTCTCTCACTTGAGTTTTATCCCAATAGGATTTTCTCAAGGAGGTTTTTAACAAGGTGAAGAGCGGGACATTTAGAGTTGGAGTATACGAGAGCAGATAGATTTTTCATTGCCCGAGTCCTCAAGATTCTCCAAGTCGAACAATGAAGGGACTAGTTATATTGGGACTGGAACGCCATCCAGCATCTATAACTTATAATTTTCTCCAAAAAATTGCCTAAAGGAAAAATGATGTAATTAGAGCAATGACGTCAAAATAATATAAATGCACGTTTACCGAAACTGCTCTCCTAAATGGTACGTTCGACCAATCTCGAACAACACATGCCAGCCCTTGGCCCCGACATAATGAAAGGCGCTCGACCAAACTCGAACAACACCTGTTGGCCCTTGTCCCTCACTTAACAAAAGGTACGTTCGACCAACCTCGAACACCTATCGACCTCTCCTATGAACTAATGAAAGTAAAGTTCAACCAACTTGAAAAACTAATACTAGCCCACAACCACTACCTAGTCAAAGGTACGTTCAAACGACCTGAACGACTCTTATTTAGCCCACGGCTACAACTCAAACTTAAAGGTACATTCAACTAGCTTGAACAACACCTATTGACCTTCGTCAATGACTCATTTAAAGGTATGATTCGACCAACCCGAACAATACCTATCGGCACTCGGCCATGATTTAACTTAACAATATGTTCAACTGACTCGAACAAAGGCCGATACGCCCACGGCTACTCAACACCATGGCTATCTCAACTTAGAAAATAGCAACGAAGAAAATAAGTATAGAAGCAAAACATATGAGTACAGAAGAAGTATAGAAACAAAGGTAAGAAAAGTGCGTATAAGATAAGAACCAATTTTGATATTTAGATAGAGAGTCTTTACAAAGGCGCTTGAAGATGCCAACAATAACATACAAGAAGCTAAACAAAAACTAGTGGCCATCACCATACCGGCCTCCGACGTCCTCTCCATCCTCGCCTTGACCATAAGGGGAGTCATACCAAGCACTATCCGCAAGCCGATCCACACCCTCTTCCTCATCCGTCTCGAAATTAGGCTGAGACGTGGGGGGATCATAGTCACAAGCGAGCCGGGCCTCACGAGATTTAACTCAAGCCTACTCGAGGACCACCTCAGAAACAGAGCCCGCCTTATTCATGTCGCGAATCGCGTCCTCCAGGGCTACAGCGTGGATCCACTCCTCATACTGCTCTCGAGGAATATTAGGATACTTAGAGGCATTAGACGCAGAGGGTCGCGCAAGTAGTTGGGCATTATCGGCCTCAAGAATTGCAACTCGATCATGCAACTCGGAGTTCTCCTTACCCAATTCCCCAACTCTCTCCTCGAGCCTGGCCTCCTTAAATTCAACCGCAGATAGAATATTATCCCGCTCGGAACAGAGATTCCTGTTCGCCAGCTCCAAAACTGCTGTCTCCCTTTGAGCCTTCAATAAAGAGAGTTGCGCCTTCTCGAGCATCCGCTCCTTCTCGGCAACTTCCCCCCTGAGAGTGTCGATATCGAGCTGGCATTGTTCCAACTGGGTTCGCAGTTGAACCAGCTGATTCTGAAGGTTGCAGCATTGGTCCTCCATGCCCTTACTCAACTCAAGCTCTTCTTCTTTTCTCCTTAACGTTCCCTCGAGAATGATGAATCTCTCCACGACTCTTTAACTTCTCTTCTTTCTTCTTCAACTCTTCTCTCAAGGCCGGCACGTCGCCCTCCTCGTGAAGATGCCTCAAAAGGTCCCGGCTACCCACAGTACTCCTCGTACTTACCCTTTAACTTCACATAAATGTTGTTCCGTCTCTTCTCCCTTCGAGCACTCTCAATTTCTAGAATAACAGTCTGCAAATCAAAGGAAAACAAAAGTTAGAACTTGGAAACAAGTTAAGACAAAGGAAAAAGGATGAAAACAACCACACTTACTCTGAGAGTGAGGTCGGCACGTTCTTCAACAAAGTACTATGGGTCAACTTCTTGAGAGTCTCTCGCTCAGCCTCGGAGCAAAGAGGACCGAGAGCGGGAATCGCTTTCTTGGTATTTCTTAATGTTGACAGCCAATTTTGACCCTCCCTTTTTACGTTAATTTATTTATTCTTAATAATTTACAATAATTATTTTTAAAGTATTTTCTATATAAAAAATACTTATTTTTACAAATTAATTAAGTATTAGTTCTTAAAATTAATTGCATAGTATTAACACTATGAAATTACAAATATATTTACTATTTTTAAGATTATTAAAATAATTCTTATATATACATTACATAGGTTCTATAATTAATTTGATAAATTACTCTTTAATTTCTAGTTAATTAGACTATTATGTGAAATTCGAAATCAGTGTTGCAATTTAGGAAAGAAAAGTGTTTTATAAATAGTTAATTAAAATAATTAGTAGTATATATAATAATTATAATTTCTACCATATTTATTGAAAATTGTTAAGTCTATTTAAATTAATTTTAAAAAAAGGATTAAAAGACAGGCTACAATTGCAATTCTCAAATCAAAGGAAAAATGGCTATTCTTTAAATGATTTTCGCCCCAATTACTAAGGCCCAAACGAAATATACCCAGTCCAAACATCCCCATCTCTTCCTTTTTGGCGATCTAAGCCACTCTCTTTGCATTAATCACCTCGCGCCTCATCACCTCTCTATAACACTCACACAAGAAACACAATGCATCTTAGCCGCTGATCCATCTAATCAACGACTCACGTTTATTTTCTGATTCTTCTCTTGATTTTAATACCCTCCCCCACAGATCTAATCTCAACCATCCAAAATCTCTTAATCCAACGACCACCGATTTTCTCACTTAAATTATTTCTAAAAATCCAATTACCAAAATAATCGGAGCCGTTGATCAGCAGATCCAACGGCTCCCGTTTCATCTCTTGTCTTTAATCCTAGAGACCAAACCTATTCCCCCAGAAACCCTAATCATTTCTTACCACGCCTAGCCGCCCTCATTTCCCTTTCCTCTCTCTTTTCTCTCATCCCTTCAAACCCATCAATCAGAGAAAACTTTCACGAATAAGTGCAACATCACAAGACCTTCACCAAATCGTCCTTCCCTACTTGTCCATCCCCCAATCTCGCTAATTTTCCCTTTTTGCTCTTCAAATTCGAGAGCTTAGACACGGCCAGTGAGGTTGAAATACCGTTCTTTCGTTATTTCAAATCAAACTTATAGATTCGTCTTCTTTGTCCCTAGGAGATGAAGCCAGTATGTCTAGTTTCCATTATCGTCGACTAAATTCAAAACCCTAGAACTAAATGATGAAACTTTATTTCATTTGGTTTCTCCACTCATTTTTCCATATCGGAGCGTGCATGTATATGTTTAAGAGCTTCATCATGAATATTTTGTATCCAGAGGTCAAACGTAGTGACCTCTGGGCCTTTGGGCTTTGTCCGATGGGTTTTCCTTCAACGGTAAATTGCTCTCCACTTAGGTAAAAACTATCACTGATTCCCCTCTGTCTCTAAAATTTTTCACTCGATTTTGCTATCATCATCGATCGTTCGTCACTTTTCACTACTGATTTGAATATGTGAAATGCTAAGAGCCTTAAATGGTACTATAAATAGAGCCTTTAATGTTTTAACCAACACACGACCTAACGCTGAAAAACATCTACATAATAATTTAAGAGCAATTCTGAGATAAACAACCTAGGGTTCCTTACTATTTTCCCTTTTAGTTTTTGAGTACTATCGCTGCTTGGAGCTTGAAGCTTTTGGGATCTTAAGCAACTAAGAGAGATTCTCGTTTGGTCTGCTGCCCTCGAAAAGGTCGGTATATTCCTAACTTCTCTCTTTAATAATCTTATATGAACATTATGAACATACTGGTTGTCTTCTGTGAGATGTTTATAACTAGCATGGAAATGTTTATTTTCTGTTTATAATAATATGTTGTCTGCTTATGATCACTTGTTCTGCCTCTTGAGTCTTTAATTAATAATTGATCAAGTTATTATGGGATTCCTGATGGTTTTCTTTTATGAGTTCAAACAGTCTGTATGTTTAAGCTGTAATGTGCCTTGAATGATTGCTCACGCTTACCTGACTTCATAGTCTTTCATTGATGATTCTACTGTGATCTTTACCTCTGCCTATTATTTTTCATGTGTCCTGTTTGTCGTGTGGTCAAGTTCATTATTTAATAATCCTAACTAGGATGAACCTAAAAGTTCACATCACCTACCATTTAACTGTAGCATGAAAAATCTAATTGTTTATCTGCTTTTCTTCTCTATACCTGTATCTGTTAACTCTGAAGGTAACTTATGGGTTATCACCATGTCATTCTCATAATTTCATCTAGCTATTGGCTGCATATGTTGAAACATGACTTTCTTCCTTTTATGAATACCAATAGCTCTACTGTACATATTCTGTTAAGATTAAGTTATCCTTTTCTTCATAAAATAGGTCATGATCATATTTGTTATAGTTGACTGGTGGTTGTTGTTAAGTTAAATTTAGTTGTCTCATGTTTAGATGGAACCCTCAGTTGCATGTTTAAGTCAAAACTTATTCAGGTGTAATACTTTCCTGTCTTTAACCTCTTTTAAGTTACTGTTGGCTTTGTGAAGCTTATATGCAGTTATTATTAAGTTATCTTCCATAAAAGTAGTACCTAGTTATTCTTGTTATAATCAAGTGGTAATTTTTAAAGCTGAGTATGATTACTTCACATTTAGATACTAATTTAGACTATATTCCTGAAGTAAACTTATCTTGGTGTAATATTCTCTTTATTTGTAACCCCTCTCCCTTCATGACATGTTTAATTCGATTATGTAACATGCACATCTCCCCTATCTATATGAAATCACAACCTCACTTGAAGTGTCTGTATATAGATGACTGAATACTGTATGTTCCTTGTTTGACTCAATGATTTCATGTTCTTGTTTTGAACTACCCTCAGTCCTCTCATTCTTGTTAATCTAGAGCTGAATCTGATCCTTAAACCTTGTGAGAAGTCATTGTTTGATACTGTCTCGACATGATGGCTTTTTTAAGGATAATACTGTTAGGAATATAACCCTGTTAAGTCCTTACAGATTCCATGTTCAAATATGTGAACTTGTAGTCACGTTGAGGGTTTAATCATGTTTGTAATATCTTTGATAACTTCTATAAAAGTGGTTAGTCATAACTATTTTGTCCGAATCTTTACTGATGACGTTCAAACTTCCAAGTAGTATTACTGGTTCATGCATATGCTAGTAGTAAGACCCAAGCGAACCAGCCTATAATTAGTCTATCATAGTAAATATTTACATCTTCTAGGTTGCTGCACACCTGAATTCTGTGCTCTTTGCCTTTCCGTTGAATGTATTTCCCTAGTGTTGGACATTTAACAGTATGTTATGATGTTTATGCTTCTCCTCTATGTTTGCTCGAAGTCAGACCTTTAGATTTACCTGATATGTATTCTTTATTTGGTATCAAAATGTAAAACTGTTTGTGTGCCCTTAAGTTATTCTGTTAGAAGAAAAAATATGCTTTTATGGTTAAAGATACTATAACATTTAGTTTGCATTGAAAGGGCCTCGCTGGCATTTAAACCCATAGAGAAAAATAAGTCGTTAGTGATTAGGGGTGTTTGGGAGTGGAGTTTAACTCTAGGTTGGGCTGCTCTCCCCGGCACAAGCATTACCATGAGCCTTGAGTCCCTTGGGAGCTTTGAAGTGTCGGGGGATTCAAAAAAGGGCATCGACCTTGAGTAGAACTCCTTCCTTAGCCCTTAATTCATTGATACTTTTGGTTCTTTAGGGATTTAGTGTTTAATGATAACGAAAGGCTTTCAATGTGAATTATTTACCATGTATAACTACCACATTAGTATAATTTCTCATAGCATTAGCCTATTGATATTCTAATATATATATATATATATATATATATATATATATATATATATATATATATATATATTATACATGGTTAAATATGCTAAATATATGGAGCATGTGTCTAATGATTTCCCTTTTCTTTTGTACATGTACATCATTTGGGCCTGCGGAGTTCCTAAGGCACTCAGGCCTAATCCCAGCTTTGTCACATTTTTTGGAGAGTCTAACATCAGCCGTAGCCACATTTCTTTACTGCTGGGCCTGCCTTCTTGAGGCCCAATTACCAGAGTCCAGTCCTTGTTCCCTCAATTCCTTTGTTATTATATATTGATTCCTTAATCTAGTTTTTTGCTTAATTACTTTTATACACTGCTCTGTTGCTTTGTCGCATTTTTGTTTTTATTTATTTAACACTCATATATTAGATCACATACTTTATCTTCTTGCTTTAATATCATATGAAACATAGGTAAGCTTTAAACAATATAGGATTTAAAAAGAACTAGTTAGTAGTTAATCCTCACTTCGCTAATTATAATTTACTCATATCATTACTATGTTCTTGCTCATTTTTTCCTTTTGTTAAAAGATTTTGGAGCACAAAGCTTAGCAAAAACAGTGGCCCATTTTCAAAAAGAAATCAGAACAAAATCGCAAGCTCTACTATCACGAAGCAAAAATAACATTTTTTCGCAAAAATGAAGAACTGTCGCCTTAAAGGATTTCCAACAAAATGATCTTTCTTTAAATCTTCAAATCAAGGTATATCTTTAGCTTACATTTACAAACACCTTTTAGAATTACACCTATCCCCTAAATCAATTGTTTTCATAACTTAACCTCCTTTTATAAGTTTTATAAAATATAGACCATATGCATACATATTTTCAAAATTCTTTCAACATATCTTTAAAATCCTTTATAAATTCACACCCCTCTTATGTCTCACATCCTTTTTTATACTCTCCCTTAGGTATACAATAAGCCGTACTCTTTAATAGCAATTAAGCATAGTATAGATAGTTGACCCCTTAAAATTAGTCTAAGTCCTATAGAGCTACCTCAGGTAGATTTTAAAGGGTGCCTAACACCTTCCCCTTAAAAGAATAAAATCCCTTACCCATAATCTCACCGGTTAGCAGACCAATAAAAATATAACT
Source organism: Nicotiana tomentosiformis (assembly GCF_000390325.3). Classification (NCBI taxonomy): domain Eukaryota; kingdom Viridiplantae; phylum Streptophyta; class Magnoliopsida; order Solanales; family Solanaceae; genus Nicotiana; species Nicotiana tomentosiformis. The sequence goes on from NC_090821.1 coordinate 45,843,610, forward strand.
TAGTAATTAAATAGGTACCCTAGTATACCTTTAAATATTAGGTGACGACTCTCTTTTATCAACAACATAGAAATCACAAGTTGAATTTTATTTTGTCTAGTGCAAAATAGGGTGCAACAACATGGCGGCTCTGCTGGGGAATCACACTTAGGTTTTGACCTTAGCAGACTTAGACTAATTTGGCAACTAGATTTATTTGTACATTGCTTTAATTGTAGATAAAATTGTAATTATATGCTTGCCTGCTTTATTTGCTCCTTATATTTATCATGCTTATTGCTGCTACACCCTTGTCTGTTACTGCTTTATATATACTGTCATCATATTTATTCCGATCGAGTCTTGGCCATACACTATCACAGATAATGGCACGCGAGGGTTATCTTTTATACCCCTCCGAACCTTCTTTTCAAAGCTCTCTAGTTTCAGATAATGGCTTTATCAGATCAACTGACATAACTTCTCCCAGCCTTCAGTAGGGGTGGGCATAAAATCGGAAAAACTGAATTCCGAACCGGACTGAATTAATTCGGTATTTCGGTTTCGATTTTTTCGGTATTTCAATTCAGTTCGGTACTAAATTTTCGGTATTTCGGTATAACAGTACGGTCCTCGGTATTAGGATCTTGAAAATTTGGTATACCGAAATACCAAATTTTTAAAGATCATGTAGGACCTATACAGTATACACTGCCCAGCCCAAGTACCTAACCCAAAATTTTAATTTTTAATGTTGTATCTCTACACTGCCCAGCCCAACCCAATAAGACTATTAGGCCTCTTTCCCTCTTTCACTTTCTTACCCTCTTACCCTAGTTTTACTTGGAATTAGTAATTAGAAACCTAACATCCTAACCTATACTGAAGAGATCGACTGTGAGAGAACTCAGAGAAGTGAGAACTGAGAAACAGAAACCTAAGTACTAGAGTGCGATAGAGACAACGTCACTTTTCATTCTTCAATCTTTACCTCTTCAAGACTTCAACAGGTTCATAACTTTTCATTCTTCAATCTTCAGTTTTTTTTATAATAATAGCTGTACTGTTCCAATCATATATTAGGAGATGACATTTGAGAGGTTATTGAAATAATTTCTCTTTTCTCAAGGGCGACGATTTAGTGAATTGCAGTAATAGGTTGAATGTTTAGGTGTCTTTTATTTAACTTTTTAAATTGTTGATCATACTTTTTATTTTAGATTTTGTAATGCAATTTTTGTTGGTGTTGGTGTTGTTGTTTCACGCGCAACAAGATGATCATATCTGTACTAGGTGCTTATGTACGTGTATATGCATTATTTAGAAAATCTATCCAAACAACATTTCATCTCAACTCGGATATGCTAAGCATCTGGGTATATGCTGTTAGTCTAATAGTCTATTTTTCTGGGTATATGCTGTATTGCTGTTAGTCTAAAATTATCCAAACAGCTTTTCATTTCGCCTTTTTTTTTCATTACAAAAATTCCATTGAGAAATTAAATTATATTTTATTTTTAGATGTCATATATACTGCTGTTGAATCTTTTTACACTAATTTCATGATCCTATCCATACAATCTAGACTTTCTGTATTTTCACAGTCAACTAAAAGTTTGATTCTTTTTACACTAATTGCATAATTTTATCCATACAATTTAGAGTTTTAATTTAATCAATATTTTCATAGTCAAATAAAAGTTTCTTTCCAATACGTTGAACAATTATATACATATGTATGTGTGTTGTGTGCATATATATTACTATTTTAGATTTCTAACATTTGAACAGTTTTCAATAGAAACAATAGTGGTACTTGTATGAAGCATTAGAAGAAAAAATATATTCTAAGTAAGTTATCATTAATTATTTTTTTATTCATTTAAATAAATGACAACTCCTTATATTTTTCTATGTACAAAGTTATTTATTGTAATATATTAAATTATTGTAGATATTTTAAAGATAATATCCTTCATTTAGCTATATTTTTCTATGTACGAAGTCATATAAAACACATAACATGATTAAACTCAATTTATTTAGCTTCAATGGTATACTTCATTTTCTTTTCAAAGTGTACCTTCTTAGATTTTGTAATGCAATTCTAGTGAGTTCCTTCCTTAAACTCAATTGTGCATGTCGAGACAGTAGTCTCTAGTTGTCTTCTTGATGGGAATGAAAGTTCCTAATTTGTGCTTATATTTATTTTAATTTTGCATAGATGGCAGATGAAAGTAGAGTAAGTGATGCCGGTTCAAGTGAAAGTTTACCTATTACTGAAGATAGCAACACCAACACCATTGATACTCAAGATTCTAAGAAAAGAAAAGCCATGCAACCTAGATCCAATGTTTGGAATAATTTTGATAAATTTGAGGTAAATGAGGTTGGTAAAGCAAGGTGTAGATATTTTAAGCAAGCTTATGTTGCTAATACATCTAGGAATGAAACAACAGGATTGAAAAATCATTTGAATAGATGCAAAGAATACCCACCTAACATTGATAATGATAATAGTCAAACAAATATAAATTTTCAATCTTCCCAAAATGATGGAGGATCACTTTGGAAATTTGATCAAGAAGTGGTTAGGAGGGCATTAATTGAGATGATAGTTATTGATGAACTACTATTTAGCTTTATAGAAAATGAAAGTTTTATGAAGTTTATGAGAATAACTCAACCACTATTTCGCCTTTCTTCTCATAGAACAATAACAAGGGATTGTTATGAAGTTTACGGTGAATTGAAGCAAAATATAAGAAGGTCTTTTAGAGAAGCACAACCAAAAATTTGCCTCACAACGGACACATGAACTTCATTACAAAGAATAAATTATATGTGTTTGACAACCCACTTTATTGATAGGGATTGGAAGTTGCATAAAAGAATACTAAATTTTTGCCCTATCACTAGTCATAAGGGTGAAGAGATGGCTAAAGCTATTTCTAATTATTTGCTTGAATAAAAATTAGACAAGGTATTCACTATTACCGTGGATAATGCTTCTTCAAATGATGTCACAGTCAAAGAATTGTCTAAAAAGTTAGATATGTGAAAAACTAATATGATGAGTGGTAAACATCTTCATGTGAGATGCATGACTCATATACTAAATCTAATTATGCAAGATGGTTTGAAAGAAATTGATACTTCTGTCACACGTGTTAGAAATATTGTGAGGTATGTGAGATCTTCACCTGCAAGGACCTTAAAGTTTAAATAGTGTTGTGCACATGTAAAGATAGAATGTACCAAAATATTGTGTTTGGATGTTCCTAGTAGGTGGAATTCCACCTATTTGATGTTGGATATGACACAAAATTTTGAAAAGGCCTTTGACAAGTTTCATCTTTTTGATGATGAATTTTTTACTCATCAATGTTCTCATCTTTGTGAAGGTGGTAGTAGTGCAGGTCCTCTTGAATCTGATGATTGGGTGAATGTGAGGAGTGTGATAGAGTTTCTTGCAAGATTTCACGAGCTCACCAAAAAAGTTTCAGGTTCATGTTATGTCACTTGTAATTCTCATTTTGAGGATGTATCTGAACTTTATTGTCATTTGAAAATGTGTTTAGTTAGTGAGGATAAGCATTTGAGAAAAATGGCTGAGCGGATGCAAGAAAAGTTCAAGAAGTATTGGGGTGGGCCTGAAAAGATGAATAAAATAATTTTTATTGCTTCCGTCTTGGATCCACATAACAAATTTGAATATGTAGTGGGAGCACTTGAAGAACTTTTTGGGGAGGAAAAAGGGAAGAAAATAAATGCTGAGGTGTATGCTTATATGAATTCTTTGTTTGAAGAGTATCTAAAAAAGTATTCAACTGGATCTTGTCCTCAATCTCCATCTAGTTCTACTTCATCTAATAACATATCTAATACATCTAGTGGGAGTGTTATAACTGCATCATTAATAAGGACGAAGCTTCACTTGAAGAAACAAAAGGAAGACAATGGAAGTGGGGGTGCTAAATCGAAATTGGATAAATACATTAGTGAAGAACAAGAGCCTTTTAGTGAAGAATTTGATATCTTAAGTTGGTGGAAAACACATGCTCCTAGATTTCCTATTCTTTTGGAGTTGGCTCGTGATGTGTTGGCCATTCCAATTTCTAGTGTGGCGTCGGAATGTGCGTTTAGCACCGGTGATCGTATTCTTGATTCATTTAGGAGTTCATTGACTCCTAAATGTGTGCAAGCTCTTGTTTGTGTCCAAGATTGGCTTAGAGAAGAGAAGAATTCTATTAGTGTTGAAGAAGATTTGAAGTATCTTGAGGAACTCGAGCTTGGTAAGCTTTAATATTTTGTGTGTATTTTGGTTCAAAATAATATATCATACTTGTTTAGTTGTTTATTTGTATGACATATTTGGTTGAATTATCTTTAGATATGAAAAATAATGGAAGAACTACTAGCATTGTTTGAACTTTGATGTATAGTTGCAACTTGCAACATGAGTGGTAAGTTTAATACTCTATTTATTTGGTGATCTACTTTTGTTGTTTTGTTTTATTATCATCAAAAAATAATATTCTAACTTATGATTTATATATTATTTTTAGGTTCAAGTACAATCATGCCCCGTGCTCCTAAAGTACGCTCTCATATTTGGGAATACTTTGAGGTGAAAGAAGATAACAGAGAAATTCGCAAAGTAGAGTGCAAGCATTGTGGTCGAGTCTATAATGTTCATCCAAAGAGGGATGGCACATATTGTTTAAGGAAGCATATTAGGCATTGTCTTGAGCGTCTTCCTGAAATCCGTATTTAAGAATTCAGACTAAGTTGATTCGAGGCTATTAGTGTGAACTTGAATTGAGGGATGCCCTCTCTGTTTTTGTTGCACTGTGTTTAATTCTGCTGCTACTGCTGCACTATTAAGACTAAGTTAATTCTGCTGCTACTGTTGCACTGTTAGAGTCTCTGATTTTGTTAAATTCTGCTACACTGTTAATCGTTATTGCATTTGATTTGAAATTTGAATTGTGCACTGTTGCATTTGCACACTTTTACTCATTAGTGTTGCATTTGCACTGTTGCATTTGCACACTTTCACTCGTTAGTGTTGCCTTGAATTGTGCACGGTTGTATTTGCACACTTTCACTCGTTAGTGTTGCCTTGAATTGTGCACTGTTGCTTACTGCTTAGTGTTGAAAGACTAGTTGGAAAAATATTTTTTGGTTTAAACCTAGGCTTTTCAAAGCCACAACATACGGGTTTAAACCAATTTTCTATTACTACCTATCTAGACTTCAAAAAAAGCAAAGGGAAAAGTAATTGTTTTGTATATCTTATGCACTAGCTGTGCAATGGAAAAAAACATGGAATTTTTAGCAATATTTAGTTTTTTACAATATCATCTCACAAAACATACTACGTCCTAAGCATAGAGGGTTGCAGTAGGGTGACCACTGTAAGAATAATTCATTGTGATAAAGTTTAGTAATTATTGTCAGTCGTTAGTGTTGCTTATTTACTATTTAGCGAATATTAAACCGAAATCGTATCGAACCAAAATAAGAAATACCAAACCGTACCGAAATACTTTGGTACGATATTTGGTATACACAATTGATAAACCGAATGCAGAACCGAAATTCTTAAATACCGAACCGAAATACCGAATGCCCACCCCTAGTCTTCAGTTCAATTCAAAAGTAGGAAATACTCTACTCTAGTAAAATTGGTCATACTGCATAAACCTTAGGTGAGTCGGTCCTTGGCATCGACGCACAATTAAAAAATCCACCCTAATGTCAATGGGTCATGCACCCAACGACATGATTACTGTGGAAAGACAAACAAACCTGACAAGAAACTTAAAGATCCGAAGCAAACACTTACCCAAATACCTTTATTTTAACCACCTCAGGAAATGGAAATCAACCGAAATATCCTTGAGATCAGAATGGTAATGGGAGCACCACATAAACTAAATTAATGTTGGAAGAAAATTTTTTGGGAGCATGGAGATGAGGTTCAGACACACCTGGGGGCATTAACCGCATTGCTGAATATCCGAGCAGACATGGTGCTCACTCACCTGTTGATAGAATTTTGGGATCCGGCTAAGGTGGTGTTCAAATTTGCTGACTGTTTGTTAGTACCGACATTAGAAGAAGTCAAAAGTTTCACGGAGCTGCCATTCAATGGAAGGAAGCCAATATTGCCAGTCACTATGCCCGGTTACCGGTTCTTGGATGCCTTAGGCCTGACCAACAATAGGAGTCTCAGAAGTATCGAGGATGGATGGGTGAGCCTCGACCAACTGTTCAACATATTTGGGCACCGTGAAAGCTATGAATGGTATTCAGGGGAGTTTCAATGTGACCAAGCGATGTGGGAGAGTCTCAGGCCTATCACTTGCTCAATGGCACTATTGGGACTATTGGTCTTCCTGCAGTGAAGGGGTCCTATCAACATCAACTTGTTACTGGTGGTTTTGGCGACCTTCCGTGGCAATCTTCAAGCTTCTTTAGTGCCAATGGTGTTAGCTGAGATGATAAGGGCTTTGTCCGCATATGCACGAGGGTATAATTTCTTTAAAGGTTGTAACTTGCTGCTTCAGATCTGAGCTACTGAATATTTCTTCCAGCGAGAGGCCACCATCGACTACTTCATGGGTGTCAGCAACATGATCCGCAACCACAACAAAAGAATGAGACATTGGGCCTCCCCACATGGGCAAGAAGAGTGGAGGGAAACATTGATCAACCTGAGCGGGGAATGGATCAACTGGAAGCTATCCTGGTTAGGTGGAGAGGCAATCTTGAGGACTCCTCAGAAATACTTTATTGAGCTGATCTTACTTGAGGGTATTCAGCCATACTCACCCCTGCAGGTCCTCAAACAGTTTGGGATGATCCAGGATGTGCCTCTGTGGACAAGAGTATAATGAGCAGATTCTAATTCTCAGGATAAGAAGGCTCCAAGAAGAGTGGAACCACCTGGTCACAATGCCTATGGGTCAAAACTCATGGTGTACTCCTGAGTATTACATTTGGATCAATGAGGAAGAAGAGTTGGCCCAGCCAAGCAGAGAGGGTATATCCTGGTTAGAGGACGCGATGGCTACATTGCTAATTTACCATGAGATCCTGCCACATTACCTTGTGACCACTTCAATATACCGACAAGTAGTTCCAGGATCCATTAACAACATGTTGCTGCCTGTTGAAAATGATGACCGAGTAGTGGAGTGCATCCAAATAGGGTCTAGCATAGCGCCAAAAGAAGATTCGGAGGAGAAGTCGGAGTTCAATGATGACGATAAGGAGTTTGAGGAAGACTCGGAGGAGGTTCCAGAAGAGGAGCCAGAAGAAGAGGAGGATGTGGTAAACGAATCAGGGGATGATTATTAGAGTTGGTTGATTCCCATTTCTTTACCGCTTTGTACCCTACTCCAGTTCTCTCTTTACTTTCAAAAAGGGCAAGTTGTCCAAGCCCATGCAGTTCTATGAAATAGTGATGTAATCTTTGTTCCCACTTGTATCAGTCCAATTTATCAATGAAAATAGATTGGTTCGAATCTAAATGTGTCAAGTCTAAATATTTGTCAAATACCTGCGAATTAGGCCTACCTCCGGCAATGAGAGGTCCCTCCGAATTCTAGGAAACAGACTAGCTGTAATGCATAATTTATTTGCTCCGTGTGATTTCCTGCTTGTATAAATGAAGAAACCGACTTTTTTTTCTTTTTCTTTTCTTTCTTCTCATTTTTCTTTTACTTTATTATTATCCCCAAAAGAAAAGAAAGTTGGTTTGTGTCGACCAAAACTAGCGGAACCACCATACAATCTAAGGTCAAAGGGAAAAATGTCATCCACATGAGACCCAACTAAACATGCTCTGGTCATAGCCGATATCCCGGGGCGATCAGGGAAAAAAGACGACACCAGGAATGATGAAGTCGTATCCAAGATGGACCAGGAAATGTAGTCTCTAAGGGTGGAGGTACAACATATCAGGGAACTAGCGCACCTGGCCGTGACAACACTTCCTCAACCACCTTGATTCCCTTCTTTGGATTCACTCCCTGACCGCTTTCCATACACATCACGCCAAAACAACACCCCAATTTCAGCTCCTACCACTCGAGTCCTACCTCCGGTGACCCTGGCTAACCCACCAAATCCCCCTATCCACACTCCCTTTGTACCACAGTACATTCAGACATCACAAAACCTTCCTATTACAACCAATGCATCTCATACCCCTCCTCGTGATGGGGTCACTTTTACTACCAACCATCACATACATGTGGCACATGCCGCCATCTATGAGCGGTACGTGACCTACCTTTACAGCACCTGCCACGGTCAGGATGCCTTATGAGATTGACCAATACGCTGGGATGGAGAGGGAAGCCGGGCGTAAGGAAGAAGAGTCAGTATTTCAGCAGTTACAAATGTTGAGAAGGCAAATGAAGAGCCTCCAAGTTGCCCGGGGAAGTGAAAGTTTGGACTACGAGGATCTGTGTATTCATCCAGATGTGGATATGCCAGCATGATACAAACCCCCAAAGTTTGATATCTTCGATGGGATGGGCGATCCTCACACACACTTGAGGGCATATTGTGACAAGTTAGTCAGAGTGAGGAGGAAGGAGAAGGTAAGGATGAAGTTATTTATAAGAAGTTTGACGGGAGAAGCACTCACCTGGTATACTCGACATGATCCGTGAAATTGGAGAACTTGGCAAGATATGGCGGAGGACTTCATGAATCATTTTCGATTCAACATAGAGATCAATCCTGACCGATTTGAATTGCTGAACCTGCAAAAAAACAATTCGAGTCATTCCAAGAATATGCACACCGGTGGAGGTCAGAGGCTTCCAGGGTGCAACCTCTGTTGGACGACAGTGAATTAACCAAGTATTTCATCATAGCCCAGGAGGGAATATACTTTGAAAATATGATGGGAATGATGGGACAGAAATTCCCTGAGCTGGTCAAGATGGGAGATTTCTTAGAAGAGGGCATAAAATCGGGTAAAGTACAACCCATGGTATCACTGCAAGTGGCCAACAATGCCATCCAATTAGGGTCAATCAGTAGCGGAAAGAAGAAAAAAGAGGAGGTCTCAACAGTCGTCCCTTACTACCAACCCAACTCACATCAAGAAAGCACTTCTTATTACCCAAACAACCATTTACCACCACCCACTTACACTCCACTATATAACACCCAGCCATATTACCATCCTCAACCACAATACAACCCTCCTCGAGCCAACAATAACCAAAACCCACAATGACCATATGCTCATGTCTAAACCACTATTTACCAAACTTGACCTTCTTATACACCACGCCCTCTTCCCAACTTTGAAGAAAGGGGTCCTATAACTTATACCCTGATTGCTGAGCCTATGGCCCAATTGTTCAAGAGATTAAGAAGAGCAGGATTAATACACCCAATCGAAGAAAGGGTTCTTGAATGCCCCTCCAAGTATTTTGATGCCACTAAAAGATGCGTGTAACATTCCAATGTACCTGGGCATGATACTAAAGATTGTTTTAAGTTAAAAAATGAGATTGAAACACTGATCAAGAGTGGAGCCATCCAGTGCACTCCGGCACCGCCTAGTGTGAATCGCAATCTGCTGCTAAATCACCAAAACCAGGGAGTTAACATGATCATATTGGATGAAGAGTATGACCTAAAGGAGACGATTGTTACTATAGGAAATGCAGAAGCCGCCAGGATCCCTCCTAAAAGGGATCCAATGATTACAGTACAAGTGAGACCTACAATGACTGTTCAAACTTATCAAGGACAACCTACCGTTGCTACAAAAGATGAGGAAGGTCGGGAGTGCAAAACCATCGCAAGGGAATATCAACAGAAGGGAAAGGAGAAAATCACAGTCTTTGCCGCAACCCATGGTATGCCTAGGTCTGGGAGATGCTACGCTAAGAGAACAAATTCCAAGAAGGAACATAACAGACCTAGAAGCTGCCGAATTTTGAAAGAGAATGTCAAGCAAAGAGTATTCTATGGAGGAACAGTTGAAGAAATATCCAGCACAGATATCAATCATGGATCTATTAAAGAGTTCCGACAGTCATAAAGACGCCTTATTGAAAGTACTGAGTGGGGTAAGTGTACCAAGTAACACCACTAGTGAAGCGCTGGCTGCGACAATTGGAAAAATGGTCGAAGCAAATATGATCACTTTCAGAAGAGACGAACTTCCTGTCGAAGGCGCGAGTCACAACAAGGCTCTTCATATCACTGTCAAATGTGGGGACAAAGTGGTGTCCCGAGTGCTGGTTGATGGAGGATCAGGAGTCAACATTTGTTCGCTCTCCACCCTACGAGAGTTAGGAATTCATTTTAGGGAAGTCAAGGAAAGCCACATGAGGGTTAGAGCCTTTGATGGTTCTCAAAAGGATGTTATTGGAGAAATTTATTTGGCCTTGAAGATTGGGCCGGTTGAATTCCCCATATTGTTTCAAGTAACGGACATCTCCTCTTCCTACAAGTTGCTGATGGGGAGGCCTTGGATACATATAGCAGGGGCCGTTCCATCTACTTTGCACCAATGCATGAAATTTGAGTGGGGATGTCAGAAGATCATGGTTCATAGCGAGTGGGGTCACTCCGCCTATTTGGAGTATGATGTTTCATTCATTGAAGGGCTAGACGGAGTTGATTTCCATGCAGTGTGATGACATCCAAATCTACTACTAAAAAGTAAATGGACACGGTAGCATGCAATATACTTTACCCAACTATGAGTCGGGGTCGAATCCCACAGAGAACAATATGCAGGTGATTAGGCATGTAAGAGAATTATCACTCATTATGCTAATCCAAACACTTAGAAAAAGGGTTTTGAGAAAATATTTATGTCTAAATACAAAAATATAAACTAACCTAAAAAGCAAGTAAAATGATCAATAGCTACAAGCATGGATACATGGGGAATTACACTCAAGTAAGGATCCAATGTATTTTACGATTTTATAAATATGAGAGATTTTATGTTAATTAGCCTCGGGTAATAATTCTGTATTAGCTTCTTCCGAAGACTAACAATACTTCCTAATTGAATTATCCCTAAACAATTAAGAGATTAAACACACCCGAATATGGCTACAAGTAGTTCAATCCTATCCCTAGGTAGAATATATAAAGTGAGGGTTAACGCCTCAAAATCTTGTTAATTAATCTTTCCCAACCCCAAATTATCTTTTTCAAAATTAATTCAATGTTAATGGGCGAGTCCTAGAGTGAGATAATCCCTTTGGAAACATTAAAAAATAAGAATAATTAAATAAATAATAACTCACTTTAATATAAATAAAAATCATTCAATACATAAGCACAACAAGATATTTAATCCACACTTTAAATATGAATATTCCCATAAAGAAGATTCAAGTGTTGGAAAAAATACTACACACTTAAATATTCAATACAAAGCAAGAAAATGAAGAAATGAACATAAATGAGTAAGAAATTCTCAATCAAAAGCTTCAAATATTCAATACTCAAGTGTGTGTGCAAGAACCCTAGCTCCAAAACTTGTCTTCTCTAGGTAAGAGACTGAAAATAAGCCAAAGATATACCAAAGATGTCCGGAGATCGGCCAAAGATGATTTTACAAATGAGCTAGGTCGTGTATTTGTGGGTTTGGAATGGAGAAAATGTGAAATGCCTAAGTTGCCTAGGTCTGATGCCCGTTGGCTGCACCTGCATAACAATCCTCACAGGTGCGGTTCCCCAGATACGGATACCTGCTTGCAGAAGCGACTTTTGGTGGAAAATGGTTATTTCGCAGAAGCAGACAAAGGACGCAGAAGCGTGTCCGCAAAAGTGATCTTTAAGCACAGAAGCGCTACCACATATGCGCTTCATCAATCACAGATGCGATTCCTGCCTCGCAGGTCTTCTTCTGCAAATGCGAGACCACAGGTGCAGATGATTCTGCGCAGATGCGATTCCACTGGAAATATTTGCACTTCTTTTACTATTTTTGCACAAATCCATTTCCTTTAATCTCAACTTTCTTCAAGACATCATTTACCTGAAAATCAAGCAATACACACCACAAACAACCTCATATTATAATGAACAGATACAAAAACTAAAGGAAAAGGGACCAAAATAAGTGATAAAATCACCACTCATCATAATAGAAATCGTGCAAACTACTGACATGGAAAAGATTGAACAAAGTTTGGGAATGCAGTCACCGTATAGATCCAAGATGGCTGTGAGGGAGATGATGAAATATGGATATAGGCCAGGAATAGGACTGGGAGACAAGTCGGATAGAATCACAGAGCCAATTGAACATAATGGGCAGAAAGGAAGGGCTGGCATATGATATGAGCCTCCAGAAGGGATAGCTCATACCGTTAGCTCCGGGAAAAAGGTTTTTGTGCTAGAGCATGTTGTAGGTTCGGTACAGAGTTCAACACCCGAAGATGATATCATCGATGGGATGGGAAAGCTGTTCTTGAATATGATTGAAGAATGTTGTGAAGGGACTGACATCAAGACACTAACTATCAGGGATGCCAAACCAGGGGAAGAGCTGCTGAATTGGACTGCCAGTCCATCTTTGGTTCGCTGGGAGTTTTTTTAGTAAGAAACTGTAAAAGGTTTCTTTTGAAAAGACCACGGTCAATTGAGGCCTGCACCGTGTCTATACCTTTTTGTCATTTGCCTCTTTTGAACGCTTAAGATGTTCCTCTTTTGATGAAATAAAAAGAATCATTTTCTCGAATATTGTAGCTTTATTTACCGCTTTATTTATACTTAGCTTTTGTTTTCAGTAATCAAACTGCTAAAAACTCACATTCCGCGATTATGACATGTAACAAAACCGTCGAGCGCAACAACTCGAATTATGAGTAGTATGATGAGAGCATGATGCCTGACAATCTCTCACAGGAAATCGAGCAGTTAGAGAGTCAAAAAAAGCCTAACCTTAAAGAAATTGAAGTGGTCAATCTTGGAAGTGAAGAAGATGTAAAAGAAATCAGAATCAACATTCACCTAGAAGCCGAGCAGAAGGAAAACCTGGTAGAGCTCCTCCGACAGCACATTGACGTGTTCGCATGGTCGTATGATGACATGCCGGGATTAAGTTATGACATCATCTCGCATCGACTACCCACCGATCCTACCAGACTTTCGGTCAAGCAGAAAGCCAAAAAATTCAAGCCTTATTTAAGTCTGAGGATAATGGAAGAAGTGACCAAACAGATAGAAGCGAATGTGGTGAGGGTCACCAATTATCCAAGCTGGTTGGCAAACATCGTCCCAGTACCCAAGAAAGATGAAAGAATCAGAATATGTGTGGACTACCAACATCTCAACAAAGCTAGTCCAAAAGATGATTTCCCTTTGCCAAATATCCACATCCTCATCGACAACTGCGCGAAGTATGAAGTGTAGTCGTTTGTGGATTGTTTCACTGGGTACCATCAAATCTTGATACACGAGGAAGATGCAGAGAATACGGACTTCACCATACCTTGTGGAGTTTATTGTTATAGAGTCATGCCGTTCGATCTCAAGAATGTCGGCGTCACCTATATGAGGGCCATGACGACCCTCTTTCACGACATTTTTCATAAGGAGATTGAAGTGTATGTGGATGACATCATCATAAAGTCTCTAAAGAGTTCGGATCATTTGGATGACTTGAGAAAATTTTTCGAACGCCTGTAAAGGTACAGTTTGAAGTTGAACCCAGAAAGAGTCCTCGCTGGAAAGCTATTGGGATTCATTGTAAGCAGGAAGGGGATAGAACTGGACCCATAAAAAATCAAGGCTATTCAGGAATTACCACCACCAAAGAGTAAGAAAGATGTAATGAGTTTCCTAGGCAGATTGAATTACATCAGTCGCTTCATAGCCAAGTCCATGGTAATTTGTGAATCCATTTTCAAACTATTGAAGAAAGATGCTGCCACAAAATGGACAAAAGAGTGTCAAAAAGCCTTCGACATAATCAAGGAGTATCTCTCAAACCCACTAGTGTTGGTTCCCGTCAAACTAGGGAAGCCATTGTTGATCTACTTGTCGGTCTTGGATAATGCCTTCGGTTGTGTGTAGGGACATCATGACAAAACTGGGAGAAAAGAGCAGACCATCTACTACTTAAGTAAGAAGTTCACACCATGTGAGGCCAAGTATACTCTAATAGAACGCACTTGTTATGCTCTGACTTGGATTGCCCAGAAACTAAGGCATTACATGTCAGCATACACTACACATCTGATATCTCGGCTTGACTTGCTCAAGTACATCTTCCGAAAGCCGATGCCTACCGGAAAGCTAGCTAAATTGCAAATTCTCCTTAGCAAATTTGACATTGTGTACATAAATCAAAAGTCTATCAAAGGAAAAGCTTTAGCCGACCACCTCATAGAAAATCCAGTGGATGGGGATTATGAACCACTTACCACGTATTTTCGCGATGAAGAAGTGTTATTTGCTGGAGAAGATATTGCAGAATCGTATCCTAGGTGCAGAATGTTTTTCGACGGAGCAGCAAATTCAAAGGATTCGGAATTGGGGCATCCCTGATTTCGGAATCTGGACAGTATTATCCAGCATCGGCAAAGATAAGATTCCCTTATTCCAATAATATGGCTGAATACGAAGCATGCATCCTTGGGATCAGAATGGCAGTCGACATGAACATCAAAGAAATTTTGGTCGGAGATTTCGATTTGTTGATACACCAAGTCCAAGGGGAATGATCCACCAAGAATGTCAAGATATTGCCATACATGCACTGTGTGAAAGCGCTGTGCAAGAAGTTCACAAAGATTGAGTTCAAGCACGTCCCCAGGATTCAGAACGAGTTCGCCGATGCCCTTGCAACCATATCATCTATGATTCAACATCTAGACAAGAACTACATCGACCCTATTGGGGTAGAGATCAAGGATCAACATGCCTATTGCTTCCATGTAGACGAAGAACCAGATGGTAAACCATGGTATCACGACATCAAGAAATTTTTGCAACAAGAGAATACCCGGAGGATACTACTAATGATCAAAAGCGAGCCCTCAGGAGGCTGGCAAACCATTCTTTCCTCAATGGGGAAGTTCTTTACAGGAGGACTCCAGACTTAGGTTTGTTGAGATATATAGACACTGCCGAGGCAACAAATTATTGGAAGAAATACATGCAGGAATGTGCGGACCCCACATAAATGGGTTCACATTAGCCAAGAAGATTTTGAGAGCTGGATACATGTAGAAGTTTCACTAGTGCCAGATTCATGGGGATTTCATCCGGGTTCCACCAAATGAGTTAAATGTAATGGGTTTACCCTGGCAGTTTGCTGCCAGGGGCATGGGCATGATTGGACCCATAGAGCCCGCAACATCAAACGGACATCACTTTATCTTTGTAGCTGTCGACTATTTCACCAACTGGGTCAAAGTGTCAACTTACAAGGCCGTCACGAAGAAGGTAGTAGTGGATTTCATCCGAAATAACATCGTCTGCATATTTGGGATACTAGAATCTATCATCACTGGCAATGCCGCTAACCTCAACAACGATCTCATGAGAGAAATCTGCAAGAAGTTCATAATCATCCACCACAATTCCATAGCCTACAGACCACAAATGAATGGGGCAGTCGAGGCAGCCAACGAGAATATCAAGAGAATTCTGCATAAGATAGTGGACAATCACAGACAATGGCATGAGAAACTACCTTTCGCTTTAATGGATTATCAGACCACTATGAAAACATCCACTGGGGCAATGTCTTACATGTTGGTATATGGCATTGAAGCTGTGATACCTACAAAGGTCGAAATACCATCTTTAAGAGTCATTCAAGAGGCAAAATTGGACGACGTAGAGTGGATAGGGGTCAGGCAGGAGCAACTCATGCTCATTGACTAGAAAAGAATGGATGTAGTATGTCATGGTTGGCTGTATCAGAACAGGATGGCCAGCACATTTAACAAAAGGGTGAAGCCTCGTCAATTCACGCTGGGGCAGTTGGTCTTGAAGAAGATCTTTCCCCATCAAGAAGAAGCCAAAGGAAACTTCGCACCAAACTGGAAAGGTCCTTATGTGGTTCACCGAGCATTGTTGGGTGGAGCTCTAATCTTGGCAGAAATGGATGGAAGAGTCAACACGAAGCCTATCAACTCAGACGCAATCAAGAGATACTATGTCTGAAGACAAATAGAGTTAGATTATTTATGTAAGAGAACTATGTTCAACCTGACTTCACATAGAGGGATACGTAGGCAACCCACGTAGGGTTCGGTTTCTCTCCCCCTTCTCTCTTGTAATATAAAAACCAAATATCACTTTTGTATGTTTCTCAGGAACTACACCGACTTGATTTCCTCAAAAAGGAATACGTAGTCAATCCTCATCGGATTCAGTCATCTTTTGTAATTGAACTGCATTCTGGCCTGATTCCATTTGGATACATAGGCTGTCTTAGTCAGACTCGGCCATTTCATTCTTAATCTCTTCATTTTTCATCTATTGTAATCGAACTACATCTTGACCTAATTCCGATTGGATACGTAGGCTACCTGAGTCAGGTTCAGTCATATTTATCATATTTGTTTTATCATTACCCACAAACTACGTTTAGACCTGATTACATCTTGGATACGTAGGCTACCTAAAAGGGTTTGGTCATAACCTTAAGAAAAGCCTTGTAATGCATTAGTTCGAATTAGGACGCAATCGCAACAACAACCACCCACGTTGTCAGAAGCATCACGAGAGGTCGACACCAGCATGACAAAGTTTTAAAGAGGATACACTCGTGTGTTGAGAACCTTTCATAACATGTCATAATCCGGAACGACGACATTTGCCTTAAAAAACAAATTATTTTCAAAGTGTTTTCTAAAGACAAAATATATATACTGTAATCTGTTCCATCTACTGGACTTCGTGACACAATCATGTTAAAGGCTGGGGAAAACCAACATTATGGTCGACACAAACCAACTCCCCCCCACTAAGAAGTTTTCTTTGAGTGTAGGGTTACAGGGAGTAAGGAAGCACTAAGACTACACTGGGGCAAATGACGGACCAGCCACTTGCTTAAGTTTATCTCTCTTCCTCCTTTACTTGAATTTTTGCTGGTACAACTAAAGCTAACTTTTGAATCCTTTACAGGTACCTCAGAATCATACAACTGATATGGAAAAACCTGTACATAGAAAATCTCCTGCTCAACTAATCATAGCACCCCGTATAAACGGACCGTCGGCTTCGCCAATTAAAGTCTTATATATAACAAACCGTCAGCTCAGCTAATCAGAGCTCCATGTACAAATAGAATGTCGGCTTCGCCAATTGAATTCCTATATATAACAAACCGCCAGTTCAGCTAATCGGAGTGCCCTATACAAATTGAACGTCGACTTCACCGATTGAAGTCCTGTATATTGCAAACCGTCAGCTCAATCAATCGGAGCTGCCAGTACAAATCAAACGTCGGCTTTGCCAATCAGAGCATTGTATATAGCAAATTGCAAACTTTGCCAACAAAGCAATCTGCATCGTCACTCTGTCGCAACGGATGCCAGAATAGAAAATCGCAAACCTCATCACCGATGTTATGCTAATTGATGGCCACAACTTAGCTTCGCAGTCAAGAGTATCTCTTGGGTATGCTTTTATTTCCTTTACTATTACTTTGAATGTTTTATCGTTTCACTCAATGTAGCTTTAGCATGATTAAGGTTTAGTCAATCACTCCCAAGCAGAGATTACTTTACATTTCAGTGCAAAGCTCTTCCCAAAAAGTGGAGGCGCACTCTATAAGTCAAGCTCTCCCAACAAGCGGAGACATTTCTCAAGTGCAGAGCTCTCCCAACAAGCGGAGACACACTCTACAAATCAAGCTCTCCCAACAAGCATACACAATTTTAAAATGCTCTGACAGCTACGGAACGGTACACAACCCGACAAATAAATCGAGTCAAGATCAAGTATCCAACCACCCCAACCCCAAATAATGGCTCGCTGATAACCAAACATCATCATTACCGCATCATCTACATCGCATATTAATATATTATGCATTATAATATATTGGTATGCGTGTATTTCATTTGTTTTGTAGGATCAAACACTACATCGTGGAACTTTTCTTAGCAGCAGACCGAACGACAACGCTATGAGAACAACTAACCCATTAGCGGGACTAAGATCTAAGTTCGAGACGATTAGTGAAACTCAAAATTTTCAAATCCTTCAAAATCAAGCCTCAAAAATTAAGCTATCATAAGTGTCCAAAATCCTCTGACTTGTCGTAATGTCATAATGCAATACTGGGCAATTCCTGTGAGTGCCGCTTTCCCAAAATTCTCACTCTATAACTACATGAGGCCTGATCCTCATTATGCCCGGGGTGTGTAAGCAATTCAAAGCCAGAAGCCGACCCCAATATCTCCTAAACGTTTCCCAAAAATCTTCCAAGATTCTTCCTTAACTCAATCTTGCAATTCATATTCTTCACGCCACTCAATCTAAGTGTTTATATGCTTTCTTCTTTATACCTGTTTTTGTTAACTCTAAAGGTAACTTTTGGGCTATCACCATGGCATTCTTATAATTTCATCTAGCTATTGGTTGCATCTGTTGAAACAACCTTGTTTGAATTGAACTTTCTTCTTTTCATGAATACCAATAGCTGTGCTGTACATATTCTATTAAGATTAAGTTATCCTTTTCTTCATAAATAAGTCCCGGTCATGTTTGTTATAGTTTACTGGTGGTTGTTGTTAAGTTAAATTTAGCTGTCTCATGTTTAGATGTAACCCTCAGCTGCATGTTTAAGGCAGAACCTGTATAGGTGTAGTACTTTCCTGTCTTTAACCTCTTTTACGGTATTGTTGGCTTTGTGAAGCTTATATGTAGTTATTATTAAGTTATCTTCCATAAAAGTAGGACCTAGGTATTCTTGTTATAATCAAGTGGTAATTTTTAAAGCTGAGTATGATTACTTCACATTTAGATACTAATTTAGACTATATTCCTAAAGTAAACTTGTCTTGGTGTAATATTCTCTTTATCTGTAACCCCTTTCCCTTAATGACATGTTTAACTTGATTATGTAACATGCACACCTCCCCTATCTATATGAAACCGCAACCTCACTTGAAGTGTCTGTATATAGATAACTGAATACTGTATGTTCCTTGTTTGACTCCATGATTCAATGTTCTTGTTTTGAACTACCCTCAGTCCTCTCAATCTTGTTAATCTAAAACTGAATCTAAACCTTAAACCTTGTTAGAAGTCCTTGTTTTATACTGTCTGGACATGATGGCTTGTTTAAGGATAATAATGTTAGGAATATAACCCTGTTAAGTCCTTAGGGATTCCATGTTCAAATCTTTGAACTTGTAGTCATGTTGAGGGTTTAATCATGTTTGTAATGTCTTTGATAACTTCTGTAAAAGTTGTTAGTCATAACTGTTTTGTCTGAATCTCTACTCCTCTCTTCTTCTTCACGAGCCCTAGCCGCCATATCTCTAAATCCTGCCCCAAAATGGAATCAACCCATGATTCACTTACATATTTTGTGATACTTCGCTATTGTGTACATGTCTGTGGTGTTACTTAGTTCTTGCCCTATTTTAGGCAAGAACTACATTTCAAAGTCAGGCCTGATTGACTTCGGTCTTCAACTACAAGGTCTTAATTAATTAATCAGCTACTTTGTTACTTTATTATGTTACCATATATAGAAATCATGCCTATAAGGATAAAAATCTTATAAGGTCAATTGCGTCTATCAACTGTTAGAAATCCTGCCTATAGGATATTGTCATTCGCATAAGAAGTTATTAATTCTGGGCTCTCGAAGTTGTTTTACTGCCCCATTGTGAAATATTTAGATATCATACCTATACGGTTGTAATGCCTTAATTTGAAAATCCATTATCCTAAAGCTACACTAATACTGGAAATCAGAATCACATAGGAACCATGCCTATAGGATTTAACGACTATAATGTTACTTAACTCTGAAATTGCCAACTACCTAAATCTGTCGCGTGCAGTTGCTGCTTATGTGTGGGTGTTAACTTGAGCCTTTTCTTGCATTTATGTGAAGTCCTATATATTTTGAATGCGCGCTAATTTTATCCTTTTTGAGCATCCTAAGTAAAGTCTAGAACCACCGAAATAGCAGGTCCAAAGCCTCCTGGACCATAGGCATGGGAAGAGTAGTGCACACGTAGGACGCAATTTAGAATTGAATTAGAACGCTTCAGGTAAACAACTTTAACATAGTAATTGGGTAGCAGGATATGATAGTCTGTGCTCGCTGATTAATATGAGCAACCCCTACCCTAAAGGAGTTGCGAAGTATTATTTATGTTGCACGTGGTAATCCTTTATGCTAAAAAGATAGGACCCCCCTTCTTTATATTGTTCACACTTAGTCATTGAATTTAGAACAATTGAGTTGTACCATGTAACTTCTAAAGACTTGTACTAATTATCTTTATAATTTGACTGTTGCCCGATTTTCTTTACACTTGTTCATAATAGAGTCTTTAAATTCTTTGTCTTCCTTTGCTTATATGATCACATTGGACAGTTGTAATCTAATAATCCACATAGCATGAACTTTGGCCGGGACCCACAGTTATGGACCTCGAAGAGTGCCCAACACCTTCTCTTTGAGGTAATTTGAGCCCTTACCTGATCTTTGGTGACATGAACTTGTTCTAATCCGAGTCATTTGCAAATAGGTGCCCTAACGCTCCTTAAAATTGTTAGGTGGCGACTCTTCACTTTTAATAGCCATTTAAAAGAGTTATCACACGTCGAAGTCCACTTTTACGAGAAAATGGGGCGCGACAATATGGCGACTCTGCTGGGGATTTACACTTAGGCTCTTACCATAACAAATGTGACTTATGTGGATTATTGATGATATGTACATCCCTTCCCTTATTTTCCTTTATTTGTTTAAATTGCTATGACATGCACATCCCTACCCTTATTTTCCTTTATTTGTCTAAATGCTATGACATGAACATCCTCTCCTTGTTTCCCTTTGTTGCTATGACATGTACGTCATCTCTCTGTTTCCTTCATCTTGTTAAAAACTGCTATATTATGTCTCTCCCATCCCTATTTCCCTGTTTGATTCATTACGTTCTTACACCTTTTCATGAGTTAAACTGACTTCCCTTTTTTGCTTTTCCTTTTTTCTTTACTTTCTCCTGTTCGTCTTTATCATATTGTTTAATGTTTTTATGCACTTTTGATATTTAGCTTAAAGTATATATATATATATATATATATATATATATATATATATATATATATATATATATATATATATTTATATGTATATCGCCTCATGTTTTACTCGTATTTCGTGGATTTCGGATGTAAAATGTATTGAGTTATATTAATTTGGGGCATTTTTATGTGTAGGAATCATCTGGAAGCAATTGGGGGCGAAAGGTGCGAGATTAGAGCCAAAACGAAAGAAAACAGGAAAAATTGAATTTTCAGCGCCACAGGCAGCGCTCCACGGCAGTTGTGGTGCCAGTGGCAGAAACTTCAATACGCCAGTGCCAGCACCAGCGTGGGGCGCTGAGCTGGACGCTGGTGATAGGAAAGTTATCCAAGTTTGCCCGGGACAAGGTTATTTCGGCCCTAGACCTACCCAACGCGTATAAAAGCAAGACTAAGCTTATTTTTAGAGGGGGGATGCCACTTTAGAGGGAGAATACACACGAGGAACATCCGGGAGAAAGGAGATCTTATTTTTCTTCATCTTTTCTTAGTATTTTCAATTATCCAACACTTATGAAATTGTTTGCTATTATCTTGAGTGGCTAAAACCAATAGTTCCGGGGTTGTGATTTAGCCATGAATATTGTTGTTTAACGTTGACTTAATCTTGATTACAATTCATCAATATATGGTTATTTCTTCAATTCTATGATTAATTATTTAATTGTCTGGCCAACAGTTAGGTTCTATTTACTATCTATATTATGCTTGGGAAAGCCATGTTTAGATTAGAATAGAATTGAAGAGAGCACGATCTTAACTCTGAAGGGGGGCGGATTTGTGGTTAGGATAGGAATATACCTAGTCACCGTGCTTAATTAAATATCGTAATCTTAATGCGTTCTTAATAAATTAATTTCATAGGAATATAGGCATTAATCTATTTTGAATAGGCGAGTAGTACTTCGGGAGAAGGCTACGAGAGCAACAACAACAACAACAACAACAACCCAGTAAAATCCCACTAATGGGGTCTGGGGAGGCTACGAGAGCAATTGTTTGATTAATTAGCAACCATGAGTGAATTGTATGAAAGGGAGAGTTAACTAGAACACAATAGGATTGGTTAATCGATCACAACCCTGGAATATTTGTCTCTACTGAATACACAACAATTATTTTGCTGCGTGATAATTTCGTTACTAGTTAGAATTATTGTTTAGTATAATCACACTCTTGAACTCGAATTGGCTCAACTGAATAACAATCTTGGTAAATTTAGTGGGTAGTTAATACAAGTCTCTGTGGGTTTGACACTCGACTTATCATTTTATTACTTGTACGAGCACGTATATTTGCGTGTGCTTTTGGGACCAACAACTTTTATCATGCAAATATTTGGCAACGTGTTACTATTTTTGCATAAACCATGCTTTCAACATCATACTCCACTCGTGCTTATTATCAACATAGCGGCGCTTGATAAGTGTTAGCTATTTCCTAAAAACACCCTTTTAATCCAAAAAGGCTTATTTGTGGTAGACTAGTCAATCATCGTGCAGTCGATAGTCCTATGCCTTTCCCTCTCTAGAAAACCATACTCCGATTTGAAATATACATGCATCATGCTAAACCTAGTACGGATTGAGATGTCATTAACGTAATAACCCGCTTAGATGAACCTTGTCCAAAGTCCAACGGGATTTCCATAATCCTAAAGGACACCATCATATTGTGTGCATTGCTTGGAGAAAACGTGTCAACATGCTGATCGTTAGTGCGTAAATAGTCGAATATGGAGGGGAAAGGGCTAACTTTTATGTGTTTGTAGAAAATGAAACACAAAATCCCCTGGTTTGGTATGGTCCAAAATATCCTGCCTTTGCTAATTGACTGGTGAAAAGACCTTGCACCATGTGACAGAAACCATGTGAGGAGAGTACTTAGTGACCTACCATCTCTGCTGAACATTCGACCAAACAGGGAACTGATCGAGGCTGCTACCATGTTCTGGGATGAGAAGAGAGTTGTTTTTCGATTTGGCAATATAGAAATGACTCCTCTCTTGGAAGAAATAGGGGTTTTCTCCAAGTTACCATGGGATAGTCTAGGACTATTGGTGCCCGAGAATCTCACTCCACGCGATTTTCTGAAAATGTTGGGTTTTATGAAGAATGATGAGCTGGTATGTCTGAAGAAATCATACATCCCCTTTGAATTTCGCTATGAGCATTATGAGCATAGCAAATCATATCGGCTTCATGATGAGGAGATAGCCATTACCTCTTTGGGATGGGTGCACTACCGGGTTTATATTTTCATAGTCAGTTTCTTGGGCTTGTTGATCTTTCCGATGCAGGGGGAAGAATTCATACTCGCCTAGCCATGGTCGCTGGGACCTTAATGGAGGGTATAGAGGGAAAAAAGTACGCTATCATCCTGTTGATCTTAGTTGTCATGTACCGTGCTCTAGATCGGTGCAAGCATAGGTCCGGATACTTTGAGGGTTGTAATCTCTTGCTACAAGTTTGGCTGCTGGAACACTTTCAGAGGGGTGATTATCGCCAAGAGCTTCTAAGAAGGCCACTAAATGACTATATAGTCAGTCATCATCCAAAGAAAATGACATTCATTCCAAACAGGTTTGCAAAGCCTGGAAATGCTGTAGGCTGGGTGCATTTCTTCAGCAATCTGGCAGACGAGCAAGTGCATTAGATGTTTGAATGGTTTCCTAGTAGTGAGTTCATTATCAGATCCAAAGGAACAACTCATTTAGTACTGATGGGGCTGCGAGGCATCTACCCTTATGCTCCTATAAGGGTAATGAGACAAGCTGGAAGGAAACATGTCATACCTCGAGTTTCCAACATGGTTAAGTATAAGGCATATTTCAAAGGGGATGTCATCCCATTCAAGTTCGAAGTGCAACACATGTGGAACAAAAAGATCATCGTGGAAAGAGAGACTATTGAACCAGACAGGTATCATGCCAGTCATATGTACTACTATCTCTCATGGTTGGAGGACGACATAGTTGGGGACGTCAAACCAGGAGTCAATCTGAAAAATATGATCATAGATAAGGTGGCTAAAGCACATGTGAAGTATAAGAGGCTATGCAAAAGGGTGTTTGAGTCCAAAGCAAAGCATCTAGAACAACATAAAGTGAACATGAAGGCGATAAGGGAACAGAAAGATATTGCCAATAAGTCAACAGAGAGGTTAGAATATCTAGAACAGGGATTGATGAAACTATAGGGGAGGATGAGAAAGAGGCTTTGGGATTATCAAGGCATGGACGATGATGAAGGAGGGAAGCTTGCAAAAGCTTACTTGCTACTGGACATGCGCAATTTGGGAAATATGATTCATGGGGTGAAGAGAGCCAAGCATGGAGAGGGTCCTTCAGCGATCAAATAAACTAGGAAACAATGTTCTTTATTGCTTTCTAGATTAGATTAGATTTCGATGTAATAATTCTTAATGTCATTAGTGACATTCTTATTATTGTCAATTTAGTGAAAGATTGATTTAGCTTATTTTCGCACTAATGAAATGATGCAAACGTTGGCATGAGTTTTCTCTTAGTTTATGTGTCGCTTAGGACTACCTCGGGCACAATGAGATCCCTAAAATTAGGACGCAAATTATTGCATGACCTTACGTGATACATGCTTAAATACTGCAAACACTCTTTTACTTCGTCTTACTGAATTGGTTACCTTTTGTTTTTATTTCTTTTGATTATTCCCATTCCCAAAGGTTGGTTCGTGCATTCTGGCATCATCAGCATACCACACCACATCCATAGACCCTCCACCTAGCTACCCGAAAAGTAAAGGCAAAGGGAAATAGAAGATGGGTAATTTAAGTGGTATTCGAAAAGACAATGCTACCATGGCAGATAATGTTGAAACCTCAGATGGGAGAAGTACGCCAGGACAGAATGAGTTGGTCTTACATTTAGGGCAAAAAATCCTTGAGTTGCAGGATGAGCTTCAGCAGGTCCGAAATCTGGCAAACCTCTCTCTTCCCCTAAATGTTCCTGACATTAACCAGCAAAACACAACCGCTCAGAACCAAACACCACCATAAAACACACAAACCAGAATCCACCACACATAGCTCTGAATCCTTCCGTACCATACCATTATCATAATCCCGCACCTCCCCAAAACCTTAACCTACCACTAATGCAAACCCCTCAGCAAAACCACCATTACCCGACCTCAATCCCCCTCAAACCTCAATCAATGATCATCCATATACCCAAGTTCTAGGAACTCATCAAGGTAACCCGATATACGTGGACACCTTATCCCATACCCCGCAACAAAGAAGGACCTGCTCATTCGAAACATGGCAGAAGAACTCAAGAAACTGACAGGGAGAGTCCAGAGTGTTGAAGGTGGGAAGGGCATTGAAGGTTTAAACTATGAAGATTTGTGTATCCAGCCAGATATAGAACTACCGGAGGGTTACAAACTTTCTAAGTTTGAGATGTTTGATGGCATTGGTAGACCAAAGGTGTATTTGAGAACTTACTGCGACAAGCTTGTAGGAGTGGGTAAGAATGAACAAATCCGCATGAAACTGTTCATGCGAAGTCTTACAGGAGACGCCTTGTCTTGGTATATCAGTCAGAATCCGAAAAAGTGGGCGAATTAGGTGAGCAAGGTGTCAAATTTTCTGGATAGATTCAGGTTCAATACAAAGAATGCGCCAAATGGTTTCTATGTTCAAAACTTCAAGAAGAAGCCTATAGAAACCTTCCACGAGTATGCTACACATTGGAGATCAGAGGCCGTCAAGGTAAGGCCACCAATTGAAGAAGAACAAATGAACAAGTTCTTTGTTAGAGTTCAAGATCCGCAGTACTATGAAAGGCAGATGGTTATCAAGCGTCACAAATTCTCAAACATCATCAAGTTAGGAGAAAGGATAGAAGAAGGAATCAATCAGAACTGATTAGAATGTATCTTTGCTGAGACTTTCATGTATACCTGCTATTTACCTGCTATCAACTTGTGATTATATGAATTCCGTATGCCAATACTGTTGTATGCCAAGGCAAACTTGTTCTTTGCTTTGATGTTGTGTGCTCACTTATCATTTGAGACTCCTAGGTTGAATTCCAATCCATGTCTAATTTACTTCTCTTTATGTCGACTAAGATAATATCCCTGCCCTCTTCACATAATGTCTGCTTACTTTATTTACTTGAAAGTTAGCCTCTTCTCATCTGAATGTTTACCTATTGGATTTAAAACCTTTGTGTGGTAAATTGTATTTGCCTGAATATTTCACATGTTAAACTCTGTAAGTTAGCTGTTTTCATTATTCTATCATGTTAAAGCTTCCACGTTAAGACTGTATCTCCGGTTCCTGCCTATGACACTACTAGATTTTCATGTTCAATCCCCTGCCTAAAGCTCTTTAAGATAGTTCTGGACCATGCTTTGTTGTGAAACTTTGTTTGAAATAACCATGTTACTCATAAACTCTATTCTTGGAATGATAACCATAAACTTGCCTCATATGTGGTTTGTGTGCCTTCCAATTTAGTATGATCCTGTCTATTTGTCTTGGCTAGAGCTGTTGTTAGTCACGGCTTTAAGAATTAAATGTTTAAGCTTCAAAGCAATTTAATTAGTTCTATAAGTGGTTTGTCACATGTATGGCTAAGTTTGGCATCCATTTGGGTAAGTAAGTTATTCGTTTAGGCCTGGTATGTGGGGCTAGCTTTGGTACTGGAGGTCTGAAATACACTGTCCGCACCTGGAGTTTGGGCCTGCTGTCCGTGTGAAGTTCTAAGCCTATTTGAAGGCCCAAATGTGTTACTGGGTTATTCTATATTTGTAATTGTGTCTATGATTGTTCAATAATATGTAACAACTTGTAAAATTGAATGATGGGGAAATTAGGGAAAAAGGGGCTGGGGTATTCTAATGTTTGCATAAAAGGGTAGAAAGCATGCCTATAAGGTCTATGTGTTTTAGTTGCTATTTCGTTTTGCATGCCTTATTTGTCATTTTGTTTAGCGTGCTTTGTTTCTGTACACCAATAGAATCATGCCTATAGGGATTACACACACTTCACTCATACACCATTCAAAACATGTTAGTACTCGCCATACTTGTTTTCTAAGTCTATTACTGTGCACACTTAGATAACATGCCTATAGGATAAAATAACTTGGTTTTCCTAACACTCATTTAGATCCCATGTCTATAGGGTTTCAATTAATCAATCGGTCACTTCTATTGTCTTGGTACGCTGTTAACCTGGATATCACGACTACAAGGTCTTAATTAATTAATCAACTACTTTGTTACTTCATTGTGTTACCATATATAGAAATCATGCCTATAAGGATAAAAATCTTATAAGGTCAATTGCGTCTATCAGTTGTTAGAAATCCTGCCTATAGGATATTGTCACTCGCATAAGAAGTTGTTAATTCTGGGCTCTCAAGGTTAATTTACTTCCCCATTGCACAATATTTAGATATCATTCCTATAGGGTTGTAATGCCTTAATTTGCAAATTCGTTAGCCTAAAGCTGCACTGCTGCTTGTATAATGCTGGAAATTAGAATCAACTAGGAACTATGCCTATAGGACTTAACGACTATAATGTTTCTTCACTCTAAAATTGCCCATTGCCTAAATCTGTCGCGTGCATTTGCTGCTTATGTGTGGGGGTTACCTTGAGCCTTTTCTTGCATTTATGTAAAGTCCTATATGTTTTGTATGCACGCTAGTTTTATCATTTTTGAGAATTCTAAGTAAAGTCTAGAACTACCCAAATAACAGATCCATATCCTCATGGACCATGGGCATGGGAGGGATAGTGCACGCACAGGACGCGGTTTAGAATTGAATTAGAATACTTCAGGTAAACAACTTTAACATAGTAATTGGGTAGCAGGAGATGATAGTCTATGCCCGCTGAATAATATGAGCAACCCCTACCCTAAAGGAGTTGCGAAGTATTATTTATGTTGCATGGGGTGATCCTTTAGGCTAAAAAATATAGGACCCCCTCCTTTATATTGTTCACACTTAGTCGTTAAATTTAGAACAATTGAGTTGTACTATGTAAGCTCTAAAGACTTGTTCTGATTATCTTTATAACTTAATTGTTGCGTGAGTTTCTTTACACTTGTTCATAATAGAGCCTTTAAATTCT
Source organism: Nicotiana tomentosiformis (assembly GCF_000390325.3). NCBI lineage: Eukaryota > Viridiplantae > Streptophyta > Magnoliopsida > Solanales > Solanaceae > Nicotiana > Nicotiana tomentosiformis. Next base: position 45,872,022 of record NC_090821.1, read on the forward strand.
TTGTCTTTCCTCGCTTATATGATCACATAGGACCGTTATAATCTAATAATCCACATAGTATGAACTTCGGTTGGGACCCACTGTTGTGGACCTCAAAGATTGCCTAACACCTTCTCTTTGAGGTAATTTGAGCCCTTAGCCGATCTTTGGTGACATGAACTAGTTCTTGTTAGAGTCATTTGAAAATAGGTACCCTAACTCACCTTAAAACCGTTAGGTGGTGACTCTTCTCTTTTAATACCCATTTAAAAGAGTTGGCACACGTCGAAGCCCACTTTCGTATGTTTTCTCGAAGTCAGACCTTTAGATTTACCTGATATGTATTCTTAATTTGGTATCAAAATGTAGAACTGTTTGTGTGCCCTTATGTTATTCTGTTACAAGGGAAAGTATGCTTTTGTGGTGAAGGATACTATAGCATTTAGTTTGCATTGAAAGGGACGCACTGGCATTTAAAGCCATAGGAAAAAATAAGTCGTTAGTGGTTAGGGGTATTTGGGAGTGAAGTTTAATTCTAAGTTGGGCTGCTCTCCTCGGCACAAGCATTGCCCTGAGTCTTGAGTCCCTTGGGATCTTTTAAGTGTCGGGGGATTCAAAAGGGAGTATTGACCTTGAGTAGAACTCCCTCCTTAGCCCTTAATTCATTGACACTTTTGGTTCTTTAGTGGTTTAGTGTTTAATGACAATGAAAAGCTTTCAATGTGAATTATTTGCCATGTATAACTACCACATTAGTATAATTTCTCATAGCATTAGCCTATTGATGTTCTAATATATATATATATATATATATATATATATATATATATATATATATATATATATATATATATATATATATATATATACATGGTTAAATATGCTGAATATATGGAGCATGTGTCTAATGATTTTCCTTTTCTTTTGGACATGTACATCATTTAGGCCTACTGAGTTCCTAAGACACTCAGGCCCAATCCCAGCTTTGTCACATTTTTTGGAGAGTCTAACATCAGCCATAGCCGCATTTCTTTACTGCTGGGCCTGCCTTCTTGAGGCTCAATTATCAGAGTCCATTCCTCTTTCCCTCAATTCCTTTGTTATTATTTATTGCTTCCTTAATCTAGTTTACTGCTTCATTACTTTTATATACTGCTCTGCTGCTTTGTCGCATTTTTGTTGTCATGTATTTAATACTCATATATTAGATCACATACTTTATCTTCATGCCTTAATATCATATGAAACATAGACAAGCTTTAAATAATATAGGATTTAAAATGAACTAGTTAGTAATTAATCCTTACTATGCTAATTATATTTTACTCATATCATTACTATGCTCTCGCTCACCCTTTCCTTCTCTTAAAAGATTTTGAAGCCCAACGGCCCATTTTCAAAAAGAAATCAGAACTGAATCGCAAGCTCTACTATCACGAAGCAAAAATCAGAATTTTTCACAAAAATGAAGAACTATCGCGTCAAAGGATTTCCAACAAAATGATCTTTCTTTAAATCTTCAAATCAAGTTATATCTTTAGCTTACATTTACAAACACCTTTTAGAATTACACCTATCCCCTAAATCAATTATTTTCATAACTTAACCTCCTTTCATAAGTTTTATAAAATGAAGACCATCTACATACATATTTTCAAAACTCCGTCAACATATCTTTAAACTCCTTTATAAATTCACACCCCTCTTAAGTCTCACATCCCTTTTTATACTCTCCCTTAGGTATATAATAAGCCGTACTCTTTAATAGTAAATTAAGAATAGTATAAATAACTGATCCCTTAAAATTAATCTAAGTCCTATGGAGCTACCTCAGGTAGATTTTAAAGGGTGTCTAACATTTTCCCCTTAGAAGAACAAGAACCCTTACCTATAATCTCACCGATGAGCAGACCAATAAAAATATAACTTAATAATTAAATAGGTACCCTAGTATACCTTTAAATATTAGGTGGCGACTGTCTTTTATCAACAACAGAGAAACCACAAGTTGAATATTATTTTGTCTAGTGTAAAATAGGGTGCAACACTCAGCAAATTACGATCCATTAGAATCGTGATGGTCCTTATGCCCCCACTCCATCCTCACCTCGATCTGAGTGATCCCCTCATCAATCATCCTGAGATCGTTAGGGTTCGTGTTGGAACTTGACTCATCGCCCTAGTTGATAACGCCCTTTCCTTTATCCTCGTAGGCTGGAGGAGCATCCGCTGCCGGCCTGGAAGATGAGGCCTCCTTTTGCCTTGTAGGAAAGGAGCTGTCACCAAGCGTCCTCTCCACAACCATATCCTCATCAGGATGCAAAGGTACTCCCTCATTAGCCTCTTCTAATTGTGGGGCCTCGGAGGTCGCCCCAACATCATCTCCACTGTGTATCATTGTCGTCTCCTGAAGCATGAATTCATCTTTTACTGAATCGACGGCCAAGGGAACTTCCCTTTCTACGTCCACAGCTTTCCTTTTACGGGGCCTTAGGTCCCCATCACCAGGAGATACTTCATCATCTTCGTCGATGAGTGAAAACAAAGGAGGAACGGGCGTAACAGTAGAAACAGGGGCAGAGGCGGAAGGCGCAACAACCGAAATGGGGGCTGAGGCGGAAGGCGTAGCAGTCCTTCCCCTCCTAAATATGGGCACCAGCGCCTTGTTCCTTCTTGTATCTCCCCTGACTGAACCTAGAAAAAAGCATAAGAATTAAGTACAACGGCATAAGCCAGTACGAATACAATAACGACCAGAAGAAGGAGACTACCTCTCGAGGGGAGAGTCGGTTTGAACTTCTCAAAGATGCTCGGCCTATCACAAATCCTCACAATGTAGGGGAGAACTTGCCTGACCCAGTCAGCGAGACGCACCGCCAAAGGAAAAGGACGACTAGTAGATGCAGAAGAAGAGGTGTTACTCGACCAACTTGGAATGAACAAGATACTTAAAAGGGTAAAATCATAAAACACGAACACTTACTTGTATGGTTCCAAGCCTTAGGGAACCATTAACATTGGACACAAAGGCCTCAGTCATGAAAAAGAAGTACTCGAGCTAGAACTGCCGACTACCCTTATCGTCCATCTTCACCATCAAGCATTTGCCTCCACGATGTCGCAGGTTAAACATAGTCCCTTTATAGAAAATAGGGATGAACAAATGCACCAAGTGTCGTACCGTGACCTCGACCCCGGCAAGTTCGGTGAACTTTGATAGCATCTTGATGACCTTATAAACATAAGGGGCGAGCTGAGCGGGGCAAATACCATAATGACGGCAAAACTCCTCCACCGGCGGGAGAAGGGGGAACGAGTAACCAATGGTAAACGGGTAGGCATATAGAGCACAATACCCAAGACAATGAACGTGCACTTCATCCTCACCATCATAGATTAATTCTACATGGTTGGGAAGGCCAAACATGGCTTTGAATTCAGCTAAGTGCCTAGACTTCATCGACGATTGAAATTTTTCGGTCATCACATCCGGCGACCATTTAAAATCAGATCTAGCATCGGGGTTACGGGGGATAATCTCCTCCACTGAAGGAAGAGCTTCATCCTCAGCGGCGGCAACAATATCTCCCCCATGAACAAGGAATACAATGACTAAGGGAATGGCGTGGTTCTCCTCATCAACGTTAGAAGGAAGGTTAGACATAACTATAAAATTTATAAGAGGTTGGGATATGAAAAATGAGAGTAATAGAAGAAGTTAAAGGTCAGAAAGCAAAGAAAATTCAAGAATAACAGAGGAGCTTCTGTAGAGCAGGGATCATTCCAAAGAAAGTAAAATTTGAATAACGGTGGAACAATCCCTATTTATAGAAATAAAGGCATCAAACCCGAAATGGCTCATCATGATTGACACAACAATTAAAATAACAGTGCCAATCAAAAGTCGCGCGTAAACCGGTGCGATACTTTGGGAACATGTGTCATCATGACGAATGTCGTCATGACGTCACTCCTTTTCATGGAAAAAACGGTTCCAACAAATCAACTGGGAAAATCAAGAGTTTAAAATATGCGTTCCCCGAAAAACCACGTCGCCCGTTTGTCATGACGACCACGACCGCTGCTATCTGCTCATTGAACTTGCCCATGAGGAAGACCTCAACAAACGGAGGGACTAACTGTATGGGCTAAAAATTATCATTATTATATGTGGGCCAAGTCAACATTAAGAAAGTTTTCGAAGGCTGCCATACGTCATCGATTTGGTTTTAACAGAGGACGAAGGCGAGGTTGAGGTGACCTAACAGAGGACGAAGGCGAGGTCAAGTTGACTCAATAGAGGACAAGGACGAGGATGAGTACTCCCTTTAAAAGAGCAGTAATGGCTAGTTTTAGAAATATACCTCACAGAAATATTCTAGGGAATATTCCTCCCATGTGTACTATTAAGGTTTTTGTGACCCATGTGCCCTTATAAAGAGAAAGAAAGAGGATTGTAGAGGGAATTGGACACTCATTGTAAAAAATAATATATTGTTTTATCACACACATATAAAATATACCTTTTCTTCATGTCTTTATCTATATTTTCTTCCACGATCCAAGGAGAATCTGAATATTCAAAGGTTTATCAATCATATATCTTTGTGAGAAAGAATATCGAAGAATCTCATCTTTATTTCGGGTGACTCACATGCATTTATTTACATAAATGTCATTCATTGTTTTTACTGTTATTTAATGTTACCTCCAATCCTTTATTTTTGGATCATTGAATATAGCGTTATTGTCATCATTTATTGCTACTCAAATAGTATCCATGATATCTCGCTACAAAATTAGTTCATCTGTCTTTTGGATATTAATATTGGCTAAGGTTAACTCGTTTTTATTAGAAATCTAATTGTTTAAATCTAGATCTAAATTTCAGGTCAAACATATATATCCTCCAATAATTTTTAATTTAAACGGTTGGGTAGGTTAATTACTCAACCTTTTTTACCCCAATAGATCCATATTTCCCCAAATCTTACTCTCATTTAGACTGGAAGCTGAATTTTATTGGCAGGTGCATACGATATAGAAGCTGAATTTAACCATGTGTTGATGACGCAACTGCGCTTATTTGAATAATTTATCTCATGTGGAAGTCTATTCGAAGTTTCCGGCATTCAGTTAATGAATTTCTGGAGGGTCTTATTTCATGCGAAATATAAGGATATTGATGTTTTTCTTTTTTCCATAAAAAATAAATCTTATAATTTTGCCGCAATAAACGTTTAGTAGAATGACAACTCGTGAAATAAATCCTACATTTCACCGGCTAATGGTTTGAACTAATTTCCCGGACAAAACAAGTTACAAAAGGCTAGGACTCTTTTGTAAAGTTAATAGTTAATACCATTGCTTATAGATTCTTATATTTATAATAAATGGTTAATCATCAAATACCAAATCCAGTTAACACTCATACATATAGTAACCTAATTAATGAAAAGTAGTCTAATACCAAAAGTGCAGTGATCTTGTTGACCGAGAAACAAGTATAAGAAGGAAGCCCAAGTCAAGAGTTCATGAGTCGTAGCTTTTGAAGCAAAAGTTGGAAATGACAAAGCTCCTAGCTTCATTTTTCTATGTTGTCCTCTTTGTCTCGATTGCATCAGGTTCCAACTACTCTCTAAGATGATGATATCTTGGCTTTACCTTTTTGTTTTCCTTGATTTTTTCGGTAGGGTCCAACTAATTCGGATTCCTTCGGGGAAGTCCCACGTTGGGGAGGGAAAGGGAGTAAAGTGTTCCATAACAAAGACGATTTCATGTACCCAGGCTCGAACCAGAGACTTCTTGTTAATGATAAAGGAGTGCTTGCACTCCACCACAATCCTTATTGGTGCCTTTAATGATGAAGCCGAGACTTCTTTTTTACTTGGTTATTACCTGTTATTTTATTTTACTTTATTTTGATGAATGCAGGTGAGAGGTTTGTTCCTGTGATACATGAAGAAGGACTATGCACAGTTGATATTGGTGTTAACATTTGCGCCCCATTTGATCATGAAGAACGATGTATGGAGCCATGCATTCAAGCAACTTCCGCTCGGGTTACCGTAGCGACGTGTGAAGTACGTGAAGATCTTTCTACATTTTGCCAATGTATAATTGTTTGCCATGCCAAACACATAGTAAATCAAGAAAAGAACTTGAAGATTGCAGCATCACCTGCACCTTATTGATGTTTTGGATCCAAATATCCTAACTTTTTAGGAATGATGCATAGTTATTATTGTAAGAAAAATGATGGTTTGACTAGACTTTCAACCACCACCATGATTTATGTGCTTTATATATAATTTGCAATTTCCGAACAATTCATTATAAAATACTTTTATCTCAAAGTGAAATATTTCAGCTTTATTCCACTTGAATTTAAAACCGAAGTGGTCGACATTTAACTTTTGATTCTTTACTGATTTAATTTGACGGCTGAATCCATCTTTATTAACTAGGTAGATATTTTATGTTTAAAGTTTGAAAGCGGTAGAAGAGACTTATCGACTATATGGAGAATGTAGAGAGAACCTCGTACATCTAAACTTTCTATCTCTCCTTTCTTGGTCAAGTGCATGCGGACATAGCCATTCTTAGGAAATGTTATTTAAAAATTAGTCAGTATTTATTTTGTCCTGAAATTTTAAACAAAAATTTTGATTTTAGGATAATTCATAATATTTTTATCCTAAAAAATTAAACTAAAAAACTAAAATTCAGAATGCACTAACTAATTCCTAAATAAGAGCCTTTAGAGTGTCTCATTTCTACTCCTTTCTTTCGGAAGATTAATAGTTTTACGTCCAGTTATGGGTGGGCATAAAGCCCGAAAATCCGCACCAAGTGGACATAAAGCCAAAAAAGCTGGACGGAACTGAATTAATTCGATTCGTCGATTATTTGGTTTTTTTGCTAGTTTTCAGTATTGACTTTTCAAGAGTTCAATATTTGGTTCGAGTTTAGGTTTTAAGATTTCGGTATTTCGGTTAACTATTGTGAAAATTTGCTTATTTTGATGTTTAGTATTTCTTTTAACACATAGAACCAGCTGCTCTTTATCAGGTCTTGCATGGTAGAAATAAGAGGTGTACAAAGAAAACTGACGAACCGCACTAAACCGATAATTCGAGTCAAATCGAAAAAAAAAAATCCGATGTAGTTTGGTATTGGAAAATAAAAACCGACCATAATTGGTTTGGTTTGGTTTAAACTAAAATAAGTCAAACCGAAATCAAACTAACCCGATAGTACATTTATATAATTTTTAAAAATATTTTATACATATAAATATTTATTGTAATGTAATTTATAAATATTTCTTAAACTTTTTCACAGTTTTATCTTTTAACATATTATTTCAAGTTTATACTTAACATTCTTGAATGGTAAATAAATTTTAAAGCCCATAAATATAGTAACTCAAACAAAGTTCAAATCAATACTAATGCTAATAAAAGAAATTCAATTCAATACTAGGAATGACGATATTGTTGAATAATTATTTTAGTTTTACATTGGTTTATAATGAAAATGCATATCATAGTGTATCTTTTTCTTTAGTGCTTAGTTATGTAATTAATATTAGTACTTATTAGCTATACTTATTTTAGCATGACGTATATAGTATTTTTAGATTATGTTAATTTTTATTATGGCTTATTAATTAGCAATATTTGTTTTATGTAATTTTATTATTTTATCTTTGTTATTGAATATTTTAGTATAATGCTATGACTTATCTCATATTATTGTGTTAGTTTCTTGAAAAATACATTATATAGTTGTATTTTGCTAGGACTTAAGAAATATTTGGGGCACAAGTTACATATTTTATGCTACGAAGACTTTACCGGAAAAAAACCCGAGAAAAACCGAGATTGAAAAATCCGACTTTGTTTGTTTGGTTTGGTTTATAAATTTAAAAATCCGACACCATGATAATTAAAAAATCAGAACCAACCCGACTTATGTACACCCATAGTGAAAATTTTCCTATTTTAATTTTTGTATCTCGATGTTTTATGTGTCCTTGCATTTGTGTCTCCATGGCCAGTGGCCTCACTATGCTTTTACTATTGTTTTCCAGAGTTATTCATGTACTGGAAATAGCTTCCTAAAACTCTATAAAAGTTTTGATCTTAATTATATGTACCTCATTAATTATGATTGTTAGAAACTGTTGTTTACTCTCTACATTATTTTGACTTTTCTTGACAGTTGACATTTTTCTTTTTGATATTTAATGGCGCTAGTTGATCAGCTGTCAATAGAACTTGGATTCTTGAAATTTTATGTTTGGCATGTAGGAGAAATGCATGGTGTTCAAATCGTTGGTTTCTTGAAATTTTTATTTTTCTAAGCGAATACGTAATATATACGTACCCGGTAAAAGTTTTACAGGGCGGCTTATTTGATCGTTCTTATTTAATTTGTATTTACTTTTTTGAAAAAGTTTATATAGTACTCAAAGTGCACACAACTTTAGACCTCCTCCTCCTTCTTCTTCTTCATCTTCTTCCTCCTCCTCTTCTTCTTCCTCCTCTTCTTCTTAAACAACGGTGATGGTAAATTTACATGGTATTTGTGAGCAAGTCTACTTAGGGTTTCTTCTTTTTTCTCCTCTTAATTGCAAAATGGGTTTGTTAGCTTGTTTGTTGTTTTGACAAATTGATGATTGTGGTTTATTCTTTATAAAATTTAAAAGTTATATTTCAAAATTGAGCTCATTTAATTACACTACTAGAAAATAGATCTATCGCAACAGTTATTTAGCAACGGTTGTGTAAACGTTGCAATAAAATATCTATGGCAACAGTTACAACTGTCGCATGTTCCTCTCAGACCTACTGAGATAGGTAGTATAATAAGTCGTTGCATTAGGGATTAAACCGTCGCTGTAGATTGATGTATCGTGACGGTGTCCTGAACCGTTGCAACAGATGCATCTTTGGCAACGGTTTCTGGAAAAACAAAGGGCTACTGGGTCGGTTGTGCTTTTCCTCCCCATTTCCCCTCTAATAACTTTATCGCGCCTTTTTTTAACAGAAGGGAGACTAAACGCCTGAAGGAAAAACAAAAGAAAAACTAAAAGTCCTAACACATATACAAAGAACAAAAAGCCTAAAGTTTGATACAAGCCCTAAATGAGATAGCACGCTGTCGTCGACACTAAAGATCGATTACCACCAGAAAAGGCTCACGGGAAACCAAGAGATTAAGAGGTTCTTCTCTCGCTATCTCTCTCTTTCTTCTAAACTAATTTTCTTCTTACTTATTTGCTCTCATTCATCGGCAGAGAGCTTTTTGAGGCCTCTCCAGTTTGAAGCTATCTGAAGTCTCATCTCCCTTTACACTAGGTAAGATTCATTTTATATACTTATTTATTAATTAATTTATTTTGCAAGTAAAAGACAAAATGAAAATAAATTATTGGGGTAGCTGCTCTACATTTGTCATCTTCAATGTGCAAGCGGATCTGGTGCTGATATTAGTGATTTTTTGTTCGCTTGTGTAATACCCATAGTTTACAATCAAAAGCCTCTGCCTTTGTTACAATGAGACAAAGCGCAATAATTGGTTTTTGAAATGGAGTCTCAAAGTTTATGCATATTTTTTCCCAAAATATATGTGTATTTCACCCAAAATAAGTGAGGCAAGTATGAAGAAGAGTATTTATCTGGAGACCTTCTTGTGTTGTGAAACTGCAACATAGAGTTGAATTGTTTATGCTGCAGAAATCAAGAAGTGTATTTGACAATTGATAATTTGACATCAAAATATATGCCTCACAAAAAAGATTACATTTAGATATAGCTTTTCTCCAATCTACTTTTGAAATATTTTCTGGTAGTTGGAAAGATTGCGGTATAATTTAGCAGAATTGAGTTTGGGCCGACGTCACATTGTTCGATGTTATTTTTTGTTAGTAGACACCAAAGAGAACTCTCTTGGCATAAATTGATGGTGAACTAACAAGTTGTGCTATTCCTGAAAGTTAAATAAAAGCCCACCAAAGTATTGAAAAATATGTAAAACTCATCCCATAATTTGTAGCTACCAAATTTAGCGACTTGATGCTTTTATTTTCTTTGTATTTATATCTTGTTATGTGAGCGAGTGCTACCAAGATCTCATAATATAAAGATTTATCTAGTTGTATCAAGTATTTTAGTTCATTCAAAATAATTTAACAGGGAAGTCTCTGCTTTAAGTAGTTGTTAGATTTTCTTGTTTGTTCTTTGTGTTTTCTATTTCATGTGTTGGTAAATTCATTTTGTTAGTGCTTTATTAAAAGGTTAACTAGTTTACTCTTCTGTTAGTTGTAAGATTTGTTCTAAAATTACTTGATGGAACCTTTGTTATGACTTTCCATTTTCGGTCATTCACCAGATTAAAGATTTATCTAGTTGTATCAAGTATTTTAGTTCATTCAAAATAATTTAACAGGGAGGTCCCCGCTTTAAGTAGTTGTTAGATTTGCTTGTCTGTTCTTTGTGTTTTTTTATTTCATGTGTTGGTGAATTCATTTTGTTAGTGCTTTATTAAAAGGTTAACTAGTTTACTCTTCTGTTAGTTTGAAAGATTTGTTCTATAAATACTTGATGGAACCTTTGTTATGACTTTCCATTTTAGGTCATTCAGCACATTAATGTGCAAATAGGATAACATATGTTAGTTTTTACCAAGAAAATGATTTAAAAGTTTATACAGTAGATGGTCAAAAAGTCTGCAAGTTTTATAGTTTTGAATACAGTAGATAAAGCTTTAGCTTAGGTGAAATAATTATGTATCTACAATAGTTCCAGATTTTTGTTATTTTAAAATTATGCCGGCAGCTCAAATACTGCCACTTTACTAGTTACAGTCACCTTCGCAACTGGTTTCTGTAACGACCCGGCCAATCGTTTTGAGTATTACAATCTCGTTTTCTTATTTACTGCTCAATTTATGCTTTACAGTTATTTTATGACTTACCGGGCTAATTGGTTCGGGTCCGGTGGGGTTTTGGAATGAATTGGAACACTTAGTTCCAAGGTTTAAAGCTTAAGTTAAAATAGTGACTGGATGTCGATTTATGTGTAAACGACCCCGGAATGGAGTTTTGATGATTCCAATAGCTCCGTATGGTGATTTTGGACTTAGGAGCGTGTCCGAAAAATTATTTAAAGGTCCGTAGTGGAATTAGGCTTGAAATGGCGAAAGTTGAATTTTTGAAAAGTTTGACCGGGGAGTTGACCTTTTGATATCGGGGTCAGAATTCGATTCTGAAAATTGGAATAACTTCGTTATGTCATTTATAACTTGTGTTCAAACTTTGAAGTCATTCCGGATTGATTTGATGTATTTCGGCACAAGTTATAGAATTTAAAAGTTCAAAGTTCATAAATTTTGATTTAAGGTGCAATTTGTGTTTTTGATATTATTTGATGTAATTTGAGGCTTCGACTAAGTTCGTATGATGTTTTAGGAGTTGTTGGTGTATTTGGTTGAGGTCCCGGAGGCTTCGGGTGAGTTTCGGACGGTTAACGGATCAATTCTTAGACTTGGAATTTTGCTGGAATTTTTTGATGTCTGTATCTGGTTTCCTTATACGCAATCGCATGAACTTGTCCGCGATCGCTTAGGCTTAGCAAGATAGTGGAGGTTTTGTTCTATGCGATCGCGTAGGGTTAATTGAGGGTTGTTGAGTTTTGTTCTATGCGATCGCGTGAAGAGGGATGCGATCGTGTAGCTCTGGGATTTTGTGATTCGCGAACGCGTGACTACGGCCGCCTTCGCGTAGAGGAAATGGAGCAGAAGTGAAGGTCACATGTTTGTGCTTCACGATCGCGTGGACGAGTCCGCGATCGCGTAGGTCTGTGAAGTTGTGCATCGCGATCGCGTGGTCAAGTTCGCGATCGCATAAGGTTAAAACTGGTCGGGGGCAAACTTTACTTCGCGATCGCGTGAGATTGTCCGCGATCGCGCAAAGCAAATGCATAGGCAGGGAGTTTAAGTTCTGAAAATGGGACGAATTTTCATTTTTACCGATTTGGAGCTCGAGAAGAGGCGATTTTGGGAGATTTTCAAGAAAAATAACGGGGTAAGTATTCTTAACTCAATATTGGTCAAATTACCCGAATTCATGATTATTTTTAACATTTAATTGGTGAATTTAGTTGAAAAATTGTGATAACCCTCTTGGTTTAATTTGAAGATTTGAGGGTCGAGTTGATGTCAGATTTGAGTAAAATTTATATGGTTGGACTCGTGGTTGAATGGGCGTTCATATTTTGTAACTTTTGTCGGGTTCTGAGACGTGGGACTCACAGGCGATTTTTGAGTTAATTTCGGATCTTTATTGAAAAATTAGTATTTACTTATGGAATTAATTATAATTATTGGTATTTACTGAATCAAATTAATTGTGGCTATATTCGAGCCGTTCAGAAGTTGATACGTGCAGAATGGGATTTTGTGGAGCATTGTTTAGCTTGCTCGACATTGGATTCGTCTTGTTCGAGGTAAGTAACTCTTCTAATCTTGGAGCTGAGGATATGAACCCTGAATATACGTATTATGTGAATTGTTTGGAGGTGACGCACATGCTAGGTGACGGGCGTGTGGGCGTGCACCATAGAAATTATGACATAATTGTTCCGTGGAATTTTGTAGTCAAATAATCTTGGCATTTTCCATGCAGTTTTATGTGTTAAAGAAATTGAGCTTAGAATCATATTAAAAATCATGCTGAGGCTATGTGCCAGTATTATTGAAACCCACAGAGGTCATATTATTGTTGAATTATTTATTTAAAATGAAATTTCATACTCATTCATGTTCATTCATTTTATATCATCTCTCAGTCTCTGTTGTTATTTATTGATTCATCATATCATCATTTTGGGCTAGTTTCATGACATTGTGAGCCCGAGAGACTGGATAGATTGATGATTGAGTGAGGCCGATGGCCTGATTGTGAGGATAATTATTGGATCGGGCTGCACGCCGCAGCAAGCCATATTGGCTTTATATACTTTATTATTATGGGATTGGGCTGCACGCCACAGCAGGTCAGATTGGCTTATTATAGCATGTGAGTTGTCCGTACATATCCAAATATTGATACTATATCACGTGAGTTGTCCGTGCAGCACGTGCGTTGTGTGTGTAGATTATAGCACTTGGGCTGAAGGAGCCCCTCTTGAGTCTGTACACACACCCAGTGAGCGCAGGTACCTACTGAGTACGAGTGCCGAATGCCGAGTGCCGAGCGATTGGGAGAACTGAGTGACTGTGAGTACTGAGTTACTGGGAGGACTGAGTGAAATGATACTCTGAGAGTATGCATATGATTTTATCACTCAGTTGCATCGCATTCACATGCATATTTGATATACAGGCATAAAGATGTATTTTTCTCATACTGTACGGTATCACGTCATTCATGACTTCTCACACATATTGGCATATGGGCATAGTGATGCATTTTTCACTGGTTATCTGGAAAAAAAATAAAACATCCTATCATTGTTGAAAGGATTTTTGGGAAAAATTACTGTTTTCAAACTTAGTTATATTTTGGTAAACAATTTGGATTTTTACTGACATACTGGAAAGACAAAATTATTTTCAGAAATCATGATTAAGCTGAGCATTTTATCTCTGAGTTACTTCTTTGTTACTTGGTTTATGTTGTTATGAACCGTTGTTGGTTATTAATGGTGGACCCGACCTTGGTGCAAGCTCGTCACTACTTTCAACCTAAGGTTAGGTTTGTTACTTATTGAGTACATGAGGTCGGTTATACTCAGACTACACTTTTGCACCTTGCTTGCAGTTATTGGATGTTGATGTTGCTGTGATCGACGGGAGCTGGATTTGAAGACGTACCTGCGTTCTGATTGTAGCTGTCTCTTGTTCATGGTAGCCTTAGATTTATAAAAAATCTGTTTATGTAAATTTCGAACAGATGATATATTTATTTCATACCAGCTCTGTAATTTCTAATTTTAGAAGCTCATGATTTGTACTACCAGTCCTTGGGGAGTGAATTAGAGTCAGTTAAATATTAATTGAATCGGACTATTGTTATTGGGCTTACCTAGCGGGTGAGGTTAGGTGCCATCACAGCTAGATGGATTTTGGGTCGTGATAAGGTGGTATCAGAGTCCTAGGTTCATAGGTTCTATGAGTCATGAGCAAGTGTCTAGTAGAGTCTTGCGGATCGGTATGATGACGTCCATACTTATCTTCGAGAGGCTACAGGGCATTTAGGATAATTTTCCATCTTTTTTTTCTTATTGTGCGGAATTGATTCAGCTTGAAATATAACTCTTTGAATTACTTCCACGCATTCGTGTGCGCATGTGAGCGCTCGGTATCAGCTGTTAATCGCCGGCTTGTGATTTTAGGGATAATGTGCGAGATGTGTATTCTGTGTTTTGGTGATGGGCCAGTCTGGAGGACTTGAGGCCATGGTTGAACCGCAGCTTAAGCTCGGTAATTTCAGTTGTAACTTATACATTTAGACTCATATGTCTGGTAATGTCCTTACGAGTGGAATTCGTAGCTCGATGAGTGGTGAAATGGCTTTCTGATGAGTATGATGTAACTGCGGGATGTGTTAAGACGATGTGAATGTGGTGAGAAGTATTTCCTTGAAGTATAAAGGAAGGCCATTGGGTGCTTGATTTTCATTTTGATGTGACGTACAGTCTCGAGTGTGAAAGTTTTGAAAGATCTTTCACGTTGTTAAATTTTGGGGCAAATTAAATTCTTGTGTCTGGTTAATGAGTTTGGACTCAGAAAGATTAAGTGATTTCATAGTAATTGTAGTTGGGAAAGGGTATAACAAGATGCCAATTTGAGACTAATCAGGTGGGTTATCTCCTGCAGAGTAATCTACGTAGGTGTGTTCCTTATGTTGTGAATAGAGAGTTTCTTTTCTGCCAGCGGGGCGTATGTATTGAGACTTGAATTTGAATCTGGTTGAGAAAGTTGACTTGAGTGTTAAGAGAATGGATGCGAGATTAGCGGATGATTGAGGTATTTTATGGTTGGTGTTGCATGGGCCTGAGAGGAATTTTCGTTGAACTGACTGCTGTATTAAGGCAGTAATAGAGTATGGGTACTGCGAATTATCGAGTGTTTTAATTGATGGCTTTGAGCCAAGTGGGGGAGCCTGCTATTGACAATTCAATTCATGGTTATGTGTCAAATTTTTTATTTTGGTCTGAAGTATACTTGGGAATCAGTGATGACTTGCAGAGGTGGAGTTCGAGAATAACTCGAGTAAGAAAATTTATGGATACAGGTTATATTTCGCTTTATGAGTATATGAGTATCGTGGGATGAGTGAGTTGTTATTTGTGAATGATGTAGTGCTCACGGAGTATGAATTTGATAGGTGGTATTAAAGTAGAGTTACTTCTTTGAGTATTGTTGTGCTAATGGGGCACGTGTCTTTTGGCCCATTTGGGTGGTGTAATGTGGATTTAAACAAGGGGTGGCTCTCGAGATAGTTCTAATGGATTCGAGATTAATATGTAACAATTGAGAATTTTTGGCGGATTTGTTTATGTCTAAAATCTGAGATATAAGTTGGATGGTGTCGAGACTTGTGGCATTTTTGTATATCATTATGCAGTTTATATTTTGGTATCAAGAAGGTAAATGAAACGGCCTTAGACTCAAATAAGGTATTTTCAGAGTGGGTATTTAAGTTGTGGTATTTATAGGGGTAATTATGATGTGGTGAGACTCTATAGATATTTTGGTGAAAATATTCTTGGGTTTTGATGACCTAAGTGGTTCGGTCGAGTTAGAGGAATTTAGTTCTAATAGCTTGGTTATGTGCAGATGGATTTCAAAGTGTTCTTGATGGTTTCTACCATGGTTTGAACCGGATATTTTCTACTAGTGTGGGAAACTTGTTATGTATTGTGATTTCCTCCTGGTAGGAAGCAAGAGAAAGGTTTCTAACTAACCGGGTATGTAATTTGCTGGTGACTCAGAGTTGATAATGGGATTCTTGTGCTTGTCATATGATGGCATAATAGATGTGGTGTGTTGTGCGGGATTAGGATTTACATGTACAAGGTGGCAGTTCAGTCTTGAAGAGAAGGTAACGAATGTTGGACAGCATGGTCAGTTTCAGATATTTTGATGAATGTTATAACTGCTCGGTAATTCCTGAGAAGGGTGTGCATTTTAGAAGGCGCGCTGTGTTTTGACTTACGGATGTTCATCGGTATTTCAATACTCACCTGATTGATAGACTGTTGATATTCAAATTATTGCTATGCGGCACGGAAGAATTATGAAAGTATTCCTCATAGGATTATCGTGAATAGAAGATGTGTTAGTCATTTTAGTGCTGGAGTTGGGATCAGTTACGGTGATTCATGTGTTCGATGAATTTGGAGACTGGGAGTTCTCAGAAATATATTATTTCGGGTTGCGGCCTATTTGAGGTGAGTATTTTATTTTAACTCAGTGGAGGCACTAGTTGCGTTAATTATTTGTGATAGCTACGTGCTATAAGTGTGCATATATGTGAGGTTTGAGCCAATGTGCGGGCATTGGGGCAGGTATTTATACTCGAAAGAATGCTTAGGCTATGATATGCCTAGAGTTGACTGTTAAGCGTAAAGTTATAAAGTTTCTCGTGTTCTTACCTTTGTTGAGAACTATCTGGGCTACACTTGAGGTTACAAAGAGGTTAATTCCCTGAATAAACGGAGTAGTTACTATTTCTGCGTTAAATTGCCGATTTGAAGTGTGATAGCGGACTTTGCACATGCTTACACTATGACGTGTTATTTATACTAGTCCAGGAGCATGAGAATCTTATTTCATTATCATATACAATTGTACTTGTTTAATTACTCCTGTATGATATGCGGGGACTGGAGGCCTGTGACCATGCCAGGCGATTCATATTATTGGCATGTGAGTTGTCCGTGCCGTGTGTGAGAATTTTAATTCTATGATAATTTATCTAATTCATTAATTTCCTTCCTTTACAATTGTGCACATGCGCCTATGGTTATCCTCTTCAAGAAATTTGAGGAGTTGGTTGTAACATTGTGATTGTGGTGGTGCTTGTTGAACTTGCAATACGATTCTCTTTCTTGAGACATCTCCCATATTTGGGTACACTAATTGCGCAGATATGACTGGAGTTATATTGATGTGGCATGTCCGTGGGATAGTTATATTTAATAATGTAAGGTCATTGGACCTAGAATGGGTACTATCATGTTTGATTACAGTATATTCGGAAGGATGATATTGAAAGTCGGCTTAGCAAGTGATTATGGTTCTGGTTGGGGCGAGAGAGCTCCATGTCTTGTCGATCTGATAAGATGTTATGAGATTTCGCGTGTTTCTTTCATTATCAGCAGTGTGCGAAATTTCTAGAATGAGGTTTTGTTTGATATGGGGTTTAATACTATTACCGGGTTACTTTGGAGTAGTTAATGTGATCGGAAATGGTGCTGCGAGCATGCGAGTTGTGTAGTATGTTAAGTGATTATATCTGGGGCTATGGTTATGGCTTGATACAACTTATTCAGACTCATACAACATGTTGATGCGAGATTCAGGTTTTGAAAAGAAATTCTGAATGTTAGAAATTGAACTCCAAGGTTTATGGGCTAAGGTTGAAGTAATAATTTTTTTAATTATGTTGTGTTTCCAGGCCTATACAATTTACACAGAACAGGGTGATGTGGGATCACCCCCGGGTATGTGTGTGGTAGATAGAATAGTGATGTGATGGCCTGGAAATAACTCTTGGCACGTTCGTGGATGAACATATGTTTAAGTGGGGGAGAATGTAATGACCCGGCCGGTCATTTTGAGTATTACAACTTCGTTTCCCCATTTACTGCTCAATTTATGCTTTACAATTATTTTATGACTTACCGGATTAATTGGTTCGGGTCCAGTGAGGTTTTGGAATGATTTGGAACACTTAGTTCAAGGTTTAAAGCTTAAGTTAAAATAGTGATAAGATGTCAACTTATGTGTAAACGACCCCGGAATGGAGTTTTGATGATTCCAATAGCTCCGTGTGGTGATTTTGGGCTTAGGAGCGTGTCCAAAAAATTATTTGGAATCTCGTAGTGGAATTAGGCTTGAAATGGCGAAAGTTGAATTTTTGAAAAGTTTGACCGAGGAGTTGACTTTTTGATATCGGGGTCGGAATCCGATTCTGAAAATTGGAATAGCTTCGTCATGTTATTTATGACTTGTGTGCAAACTTTAAAGTCATTCTGGATTGATATGATGTATTTTGGCACAAGTTATAGAATTTGAAAGTTCAAAGTTCATAGATTTTGATTTGAGGTGCAATTTGTGTTTTTAATGTTATTTGATGTGATTTGAGGCTTCGACTAAGTTCCTATGATATTTTAGGACTTGTTGGTGTATTTGGTTGAGGTCCCGGGGGCCTCAGGTGAGTTTCGGATGGCTAACTGATCAATTATTGGACTTGGAATTTTGCTGGAATTTTCTGGTGTCTGTATCTGGTTTCCTTATACGCGATTACATGAACTTATCCGCGATCGCGTAGGCTTAGCAAGATAGTGAAGGTTTTGTTTTATACGATCGCATGGGTATATCCGCGATCACGTAGGGTTAATTGGGGGATGTTGAGTTTTGTTCTATGCGATAGCGTGAAGAGGGATGCGATCGCATAGCTGTGGGATTTTGTGATTCGCGAACGCATGGCTAAGGCCACGTTCGCGTAGAGGAAATGGAGCAGAAGTGGGGGTCATGCATTTGTGCTTCGCGATCGCATGGACGAGTTCGCGATCACGTAGGTCTGTGAAGTTGTGCATCACGATCGCGCGGTCAGGTCCGCGATCGCGTAAGGTTAAAACTGGTCAGGGGCAAACTGTACTTCACGATTGCGTGAGATTGTCCGCGATCGCGAAG
Source organism: Nicotiana tomentosiformis (assembly GCF_000390325.3). NCBI lineage: Eukaryota > Viridiplantae > Streptophyta > Magnoliopsida > Solanales > Solanaceae > Nicotiana > Nicotiana tomentosiformis. The sequence goes on from NC_090821.1 coordinate 45,890,934, forward strand.
AACAAATGACTGGGTAGAGAGTTTAAGTTCTGAAAATGGAACTTTGTCCCATTTTTCATTTTTACCGATTTGGGGCTCGAGAAGAGGCGATATTTGGGAGCGTTTCAAGAAAAACAATGGGGTAAGTGTTCTTAACTTAATATTGGTCAAATCACCCGAATCCATGGTTGTTTTTAATATTTAATTGGTGAATTTAGTTGGAAAATTGTGAAAACCCTCTTGGTTTAATTTGAAGATTTGAGGGTCGGGTTGATGTCGTATTTGAGTAAATTTTGTATGGTTGAACTCGTAGTTGAATGTGCATTCATATTTTGTAACTTTTGTCGGGTTGAGTTAATTTCGAATTTTTATTGGAAAATTAGTATTTCTTTATGGAATTAATTACAATAATTGGTATTAACTGAATCGAATTAATGGTGGCTAGATTCGAGCCGTTCAAAAGTTAATACGTGTAGAATGGGATTTCTGGAGCATTATTTAGCTTACTCGACTTTAGATTCGTCTTGTTCGAGTTAAGTAACTCTTCTATTCTTGGAGCTGAGGGTATGAACCCTAAATATACGTATTATGTGAATTGTTTGGAGGTGAAGCACATGCTAGGTGACGGGCGTGTGGGCGTGCATCATAAAAATTGTGACGTAATTATTCCGTGGAATTTTGTAATCAAATAATCTTGGCATTTTTCATGCAGTTTTGTGTGTTAAAGAAATTGAGCTGAGAATCATATTAAAAATCATGTTGAGGCTATGTGCCAGTATTATTGAGACCCACATAGGTCATATTGCTGTTGAATTATTTGTTTAAAATGAAATTTCATACTCAGTCATGTTCATTCATTTCATATTATCTCTCAGTCTCTGTTGCTATTTATTGATTCATCATATCATCATTTTGGGCTAGTTTCATAACATTGTGAGCCCGAAAGACTGGAGAGATTGATGACTGAGTGAGGCCGAGGGCCTGATTGTGAGGATAATTATGGGATCGGACTGCATGCCGCAACAGGCCATATTGGCTTTATATACTTTATTATTATGGGATCGGACTACACGCCGCAGCAGGCCAGATTGGTTTATTATAGCATGTGAGTTATTCGTGCGGATCTAGATATTAATACAATAACACGTGAGCTGTCCGTGCAGATTATAGCGCTTGGGCTGAAGGAGCCCCTCCAGAGTCTGTACAAACTCCCAATGAGCGCAGGTACTTACTGAGTGCTAGTGCTGAGTGCCGAGCGATTGGGAGGACTGAGTGACTGTGAGGACTGAGTGACTGTGAGGTCTGATTGGCTGGAGGACTGAGTGACTAGGAGGACTGAATGAAATAATACTCTGAGAGTATGCATATGATTTTATCATTGAGTTGCATCGCATTGACATGTACATTTGATATACATGCATGGAGATGCATTTTACTCATGTTGTACGGTATCACATCAGTCATGACTTCTCACACATTTTGGCATATTGTTATAGTGATGCATTTTCCACTGGTTATCTAGAAAGAAAATAAAATATCTTATTATTGTGGAAAGAATTTTTGGGAAAAATTACTATTTTCAAACTTACTTATATTTTTGGTAAACAATTTGGACTTTTACTGACACACTGGAAAGGCAAAATTATTTTCAGAAATCATGATTAAAGCTGAGCATTTTATCTCTGAATTACTTCTTTGTTACTTGCTTTATGTTGTTATGAACTGTTGTTGGTTATTGGTGGTGGACCCGGCCTTGGTACAAGCTCGTCGCTACTTTCAACCTAAGGTTAGGTTTGTTACTTATTAAGTACATGGGGTCGGCTGTACTCATACTACACTTCTTCACCTTGCATGCAGATATTGGATGTTGATGTTGCCGTGATCGACGGGAGCTGAATTTGAAGACGTACTTGCGTTCTGGTTGTAGATGCCTCTTGTTTATGGTACCCTTAGATTTATAAAAAATATATTTATGTACATTTCGAACAGATGATGTATATATCTCATACCAACTTTGTAATTTCTAATTTTAGAAGCTCATGATTTGTACTACCAGTCCTTGGGGAGTGAATTAGAGTAAGTTAAATATTAATTGAATCGAATTATTGTTATGGGGCTTACCTAGCGGGTGCGGTTAGGTGCCATCACGGCTAGATGGATTTTGGGTTGTGACAGTTTCACATTGCCATGAGGCTTTGACAGCGATTCCAATAGCCCTAATAAAGGGATGGCGATTCTAATGAGGAATACATCATTTCGTGCCTCTATTCACTACTAGAAATCCGGTAAAAATCGACCAAAAAACCGACCAACGTTGGTCGGTAATGGCTAAAAACCGACCAAAATGCGACCATTTACGTGTGGATGGTATTTTTGTGGTCGGAAAGGAATACCGACCAAAGTTAGTCAGAAATTACCGACCAACTTTGGTCGGTCAATTAAATTCAAAAAACAATTATTGCAAAAAATATCGACCAAAGTTGGTCGGTTTTTTCCGATCAAAGTTGGTCGGTATTTTAATTATGTAATAAAAAGATTCGCCATCTGGGAATCGAACCGGGGTCTGTACTGTGGCAGGATACTATTCTACCACTAGACCATTGGTACATTTTATTTTAAGACTGTCTTTTATTTGATTTATACTCTTTAATTATATTTTTACACGAAAATAACCGACCAAAGTTGGTCGGTTTTATTAAAAAGTAAAATTACCGACCAAAGTTGGTCGGTTTTTTTAAATGACCCGCCGAATTAACCGACCAATTTTGGTCAGTTTTTTTAATATTAATTTTTATTTATTTTAATTAAAAACCGACCAAAGTTGGTCGGTTTCTTGAAACATAAATTTTGCGGGACTCAAAAATAGTTTCCCGCATTTTTGCGCCAAAGAAAACCGACCAAAGTTGGTCGGTTTCGTAAAAAAAAAAAAAAATTTGAAAAACCGACCAACTTTGGTCGGTTCTTTGACCGACCAAAGTTGGTCGGTCGACTTGGTCGGTTTTTGCCGAATTTTTAGTAGTGATTGTTTCCGATGCCATGCTTTTATGTGCTCTGCTGGTGCTATATTCACCTACTTCACACTAGTAGATTATAGTAGAGGAATTGTAGAGGATATAATTCTAACAAAGCTTTATGATGTCACTGGTTTATTGCAACATAAGTGAAATAATTATATATCTCCAGTAGTTCTAGAAATTTATTATTTGGATCTTAATTTTTATGATTTGAATTTGTGACTCATAGGGGATTAAATATTCAATGCATAATGGAGAAAAAGTTGAATGGGTCTCCGAAGATCCACCGATGAATATATCCTCAGAGTGAATGATTTTCTTGATAAGGCATTTGAACGGGCTTCCCAAGGCAATGCAATATTGTGTCCTTGCAAAAAATGCGCTAATAGTCATTGTCATTATAACATTGTAGTAGAGGATCGGTTGATTGATTATGGGTTTATTCAAGGATATACCAAATGAATTTTCCATGGGGAAAAGTTTTTCTCGAGAAATAATCCACATCTAAGCAATGATGATGAAGGTTCCAACATGCATGATGATATCGATGGAGTACTTCATAATACTTTTAGAAATGTTAAGGGTGACATGAGGCATGAAGAAGGAGTGAGAGAGGGACCATCTGAAGATACAAAGAGATTTTTAAAATTAGTGGAGGAAGGAAAACAACAGTTATATCCGGGGTGTGAGAATTTTTCTAAATTGAGTTTCACCATTTGATTGTACTTAATCAAATGCATTCATGGGTTGAGTAATATGGCTTTTTCAAACTTGTTAGACTTGTTAAAAGAGGCATTTTCATTTGCTTAGCTACCCGAGTCTTTCCACAATGCAAAAAATATGATTCAAGATTTGGGTCTTTATTATGAAAAAATACATGCTTGCCCTAATGATTGCATGATTTTTTGGAATGAAAAAGAGAAGAATGATAATTGCTCTGTATGTGGAACTTCTATATGGAAGAATGTTGTTGATGGCTTGACTAATGCAAGCTCCAAAATCCCTGTAAAGGTTTTATGGTACTTTCCCTTGAAGCCTAGGCTTCCGAGGATATTCATGTTCTCTGAAACAGCTGTAACTATGAGATGGCATGCTACTGAACGACCCAATGATGGGAATTTAAGACATCCTGCTGATGGGGAAGCTTGTAAGAATTTTGATTTCTTGCACAAGGACTTCTCTCGAGATCCTTGTAACGTTAGATTGGGTATTTCAAGTGATAGTTTTAACCCGTTTAGAACCATGAGCATTTCCCATAGTACGTGGCATGTTATGCTAATGAACTATAATTTATCGCCGTGGATTTGCATGAAGCCGGAGTATATAATATTGTCAATGATCATTCCAGGTCCTTCATCTCCAGGAAATGATATAGATATGTACCTACAACAACTAATTGCTGAATTGAAGGAACTATGGGAAACATGGGTAGAGACATATGATGCTGAAGCTAACCAAACATTTCAAATGCGTGCAGCGTTGTTGTGGACAGTTAGTGATTTTTCAGCACTAGCAATACTTTCTGGATGGAGCACCAAGGGGAGACTGGCATGCCCAACTTGTAATTATGACAAATGCTCTCAGTATCTCAAGCATAGTCGCAAGATGCGTTACTTGGGTCATCGAAATTTTATGCCTCCTGATCATCCATTTGGAAGAGATAAGAAATCATTTGATAGTAAGCAGAATCACATAAGAGCACCTACTCCCTTGTCAGGTATAGAACTGTTAGAAGAACTACATGATTTTAATCATGTCTTTGGAAAGGGTCAAAAGAAATGGCGCCAAGTTAATGAGGGTCCATGGAAGAAAAAATCAATCTTTTTTGAATTATCGTATTGGGCGCATAACAAATTGCGACACAATCTTGATATAATGCACATCGAAAAGAACATATGTGATAGTTTTCTTGTGACTTTATTGGATATGCCTGGAAAGTCAAAAGATCATGTAAATTCTCGCTATGACTTGGAAGATATTGGGATACGAAAAGAGTTTCAACCATTAAAAGATAAGGATAATAAAAACGTTTATTTGCCTAAAGCTTGTTTCTCCATGAAGTCAGAAGAGAAAAATTTGTTTTGCACTATTTTAAAAAATATCAAATTACCAAAAGGGTGTGCGTCAAATATATCACGATGTATGGAAGTGGAGGAGATGAAAATATCAGGGTACAAGAGTCATGATGCTCGTCTTATCATGCATTACTTGCTCCAGGTTGCCGTTACAAAAGTGTTGCCCAAGAATATTTCTTTGGCCTTGATTAGGTTGGGGAACTTCTTTAGAGTCATATGTAGCAAGGTTATAAGGCGAAGAGATCTTGATATAATGCAATCTTAAATCAATGAAATTGAATGTGACCTTGAAAAAATCTTTCCTCCAATTTTTTTGATATAATGGAACATTTGCCTATCCATTTAGTAAATGAAATTAAGGTTGGGGGTCCGACTCATTTACGTTGGATGTATTCTATTGAGAGAAACCTGTGTAAGTATAATGCATTTGTTCGTAACCGATATCATCCAAAAGCGTCAATAGCGGAGGGTTTTTTGACCGAAGAGTGCTTGATCTTTTGTTCGAGATACCTACATGATGAGGTGAAACTAAGATTTAGTAGGTACCAAACAGAAGATGACGCAGGGGCTGAAACAGAGGGAGATGATTTGTCACCTATATTCCCTAAGATAGGCCATCCAGTTAGAAGTACGAAGAAAAGGAAAGGCAAGACATTTACCACAGATTTACAATTATGTTTTGAAGCACATCGATATGTTCTGTTCAATACTGGAGATGAACAAATTGAGATATTTATCCATTAAGATAATTGTCATTTTTAATATAAACTTTATTAATTTATTTATACGATATGATATTTTATACTTTATTCATAAAGGCCTAATAAATGAATCTGAAATATACATGTTTGTAGGGATTATACGAGTTTAATTGATAATCATACTAGATCAAATGCATGGATTAGAGCATGCAATCATAGTCTGGAATTCGGCAATTGGTTCAAAGAGAAAGTTAAAATTGTTGAAGTGCCCAATCATTTATGGTGGCTAGCTAAAGGGCCAAATATAGTTGCAAAAAGATATACTGGATATTTCATCAATGGATACCGATTTCATATGATAGAACGAGATAGCTGGCTCAAGACTCAGAATAATGGAGTGACTCTGTCAGCAACAACTGATAGTTTTGCTAGTGCTAGAGATTCAAATCTTATCGATGGAGAGGTTATCTATTATGGATCTATTAAGAATATTATTGAGATTGATTATTGGGGTTGTTTTAGTGTTATAATATTTAGATGTGATTGGTTTCATAATGAAATAGATGAATATGGCTTGACTCGGGTATACTTCAACGGATTATGTAGTGCCGATGACCCTTTTGTATTAGCATCTCAAGTGCATCAAGTTTTTTATGTGGAGGATCCAATCGAGAAAGATGTTTATTACCCAAGAAACAAAGTCCATATTGACTTGTATGATTTGGAGGAGGAAAATTGTGATAATATTGCAGACACATTTTGGAGGGATCTTGATGATAACATTGGTTCGTCAATTAGATTACCCGATGTTGATTTTATATGGTCCAGAGAAGATGTACCTAGTGATATCATTGATATGACATCTCATGCAGAACTTTCACAAGATACAAATAGAGAAATATCAGAAAGAGGAGGATGATATTGATGATAAAGATTGGGATTGTATGGATGTTGATGATTGAAGAAGGTGCTTCTGAACTTCTTTTAAATATACAAATATGAAAACTTCAGAATAGTTCTTTTTTACATTTTATTCTTTTCTTTTTTGTACCATCACTTTTAGAGAAAATGGAAAAGAATGTTATTTGATAATGCTTCTTTGACTATGCTGTAATTGTATTTGAATTTTATTTTCTTTGACTGTTATGTAATTATGGATCGTAAATCAAGTATGTTTTTTCACGTCAATCTTGATTTAAAGTCTGATGAGTGTGATATGCATTTGAAAAATAAGTAGTTATATTCCTACTTGTCCTCATAGTGCTGCTACAATTTAGCTATCGAGAGAAAGAATATTGAGGTCTTTAAATTTGTTGGTAGATTGGAACAGTGCTTTAGGATCGCTTTCTTATATACTGATTTTGGCTCTTATTGTTTTATGTTTTATCATCTTGACAGAGTTTTATAGTCATGAGACAAGAATAGCGTCCGAAACAAAAGAAAAAAATAAAAAACTCTACATGCATTAATGCTGGAACACTTGCCTTTTTGGCATACAAAAAAAAAAGTTATCGCTGACCAGAAAAATAAATGGGCTTTGGATGCAATTCAAGCTGCTTGGAAAAGACACAAGAGTAATTTGAAAAAACACCACTTTGACGCCTATGCGAATGATGAAATTCGAATGCAAAAAATGCCTGAATATATTTCAGCATATCAATTTAAGGATCTCCTCAAATATTGGAACTCTGAAAAAGTCCAGGTAAGTTTTACTACTTGCAACACTAGAAACAAGAAACAAAGTGGTACAACTGAACCGAACACCTCTTTGTCTGGTCTTGTTGAATTATTTATTTGCAGAGAATGTCCAAGACCAATATTGAGAATCGAAAATAATTAAAGAATCCACACACCGTTGGCAAAACAAGCTCTGCTATAGTCCGCAATGAATTGGTGTGTGCTCTTATTTATCAGTAAATATGATCATATTGTCATTTTTAAGAATATTTTTGATACCCACTCTTAATGTATCTAGGAAAAAGAGAAGAACACTTTCAACCCTTTATCACTTCGAGAATTCTTTGTGGCTACAAGAAAAAGAAAACCCGGAAGATCAAACAAGGATTCTGATGAAGATACAACTAGTAAAATTGTGCGAATTCTATCTAATTGCTTTTTTATTGAGATAAACTATTTGTTCTTACTGAATTTTTATTTATCAGAATTCTCTTTTTAAGAATTTACATTATAGGCTGAAATGGAAAATATTGAAACACAACAAAGTGAAGATGGTAGCAGTTCTTTTAATGCATTTGAAGTGTCACGACCCGAAATTTCTACCTTCGGACCGTGATGGCGCCTAACATTTCACTTGCTAGGCAAGCCAACGTTAGAATGATAGTAACCAATTTTTTTAAACAATCTTTAAATTTATTAATAACAAATAAATTAACGCGAAAGTAAGGTCTGAAATATATTGATTAATCCATAAAGACAACAGTGTCTAAATTCTATCCCAGAATTGGTGTCACAAGTGCACGAGCTTCTAGAATAAATACAAATAAAGGTCTGAATAAAATAAAGTTGTCTGAAAACAAACACACAACTAAAGTAAAGTAGATGGGGACTTCAGAACTGCGAACGTCGTGCAGTTATACCTCAAGTCTCTTCTGAGTAGCTGAAATCCGAGCAAGTCTATGGTACGCTACTGGGACCAACTCCAAAATCTGCACAAGAAGTGCAGAGTGTAGTATCAGTACAACCGACCCCATGTACTGGTAAGTGCTGAGCCTAACCTCGACGAAGTAGTGACGAGGCTAAGGCGGGTCACTTACATTACCTGTACGCAGTATTAGTAATAACAACAATAGTAGAAATAAATCAGGTAATTTATTTATAATAATTGAAGCTAACTCAGCAGTCATAACCAATTATCATTTCTATCAATTCTGTTGCAGCGTGCAACCCGCTCTCACAATATATTCACATTTAATTCTGTTGCAGCGTGTAACCCGCTCTCACAGTATATTCACATTCAGTTCTGTTGCGTCGTGCAACCCGCTCCTCCAATATATTCATTTTAATCAAGTATGTTGCGGCGTGCAACCCGATCCTCCAATATGGACTTTTAATAAGTCTGTTGCGGCGTGCAACCCGATCCTCCAATATGGACTTTTAAAAAGTTTGTTGCGGCGTGCAACCCGATCCTCCAATATATTTATTATAATTAAATATGTTGCGGCGTGCAACCCGCTCCTCCAACATATTCATTTACCAATTCTTATTAGACGAATTTTCACAATAAATACAATAATTAATATAAAATTATAAGACAACAAGCATACAATAATTATGATTTAATTACGAAACAAACAAAGGCAAATAGCAAAATATTATAAAAATTAGAGAGAAAATATGCAGTTTAATATTTAATATGCTAAATATCAAATAACAATTAAGGCACATAATTCAAATAGCATGTAACAATTAATGCAGGAATTCAAGAATTAATATTTGACAAAGAATAGGAGAGAAACAATTATTATAACAATTAATTCATAATTTAAAACTATTTATGATTTTTCAAGTAAATACGCAAACAATTAATTTGACGACGTATAGACACTCGTCACCTCGTCTATACGTCGTTAACATGCATTTCACATAACAAATAATTTTAGAGTTCTATTCCCTCAAGTCAAGGTTAACCACGACACTTACCTCGCTTTGCAAATTCCAATCAATTACTCAAGCAACTCTTTTTCTTTTAAATCTGTCTCTGAAAGCTTCAAATCTATTCACAAACAATTCAATATACTAAATACGAATCATAGGAATTAATTTCATATGAATTTACTAATTTTCCGGATAAAATCTAAAATTCATTAAAATATTCAGCAGTGAGAGCCACGTCTCAAATCTCAAAAAAAAACTTACGAAATTCGAACACTCATTCCGAGACGAGTCCAACCATACAAAAATTATCCAATTCCGATATCAAATAGACCTTCAAATCTTAAATTTTTGTTATTGGAAGATTTTATAAAAATTTCAATTTCTTCCATCTAAATCCAAAATAAATGATAAATATAGATTTAGATTTATGAAATACAATCACTATATGATGAAGAACACTTACCCAGTTTGAAATCGTGAAAAACTCCTTTGAAATCGCTCCTAAACCGAGTTCTAATTGAGGGTTTGTGAAAAATGAAAAAAATCTCGTTTTGGTTCTGTTTTAAGTCACAGGTGTCAGGCCTTCTTCGCGTTTGCGAAGGGCCTGTCGCGTTCGCGATGAATAGCAACCTGTGGCTTTCGCGTTCGTGAGTCCTCCTTCACGTTCGCGAAGGCTTTTTTCCCCCCTCGCCTTCGCATTCGCGTGCCAGTGCTCGCGTTCGCGTAGAAGGACAACAAACCCCTCCCGCAGGCCTCTAAAGCTTCGCGTTCGCGTTGAGTTGGTCGCGTTCGCGAAGGGTGAGTCCCCATAACTTCACGTTCGCGAAGAAGAAAATTCAGCCAGCCTAGTTTGCTCTTCACGTTCGCGAGAGTACATTCGCGAACGCGATGAAGGAAATACCAGAAGCCTGAAGTTGCAGAAAATGAGATTTTTCTAAGTTCAAAATCATCCATATCCTATCTAAAACTCACCCGAGCCCTCGGGGCTCCAAACCAAATATGCACACAAGTCCTAAAATATCATACGAACTTGCTCGCACGATCAAATCACCAAAATAACACCTAGAACTACGAATCGGACACCAAATCAAAGGAAGTTTTCAAGAAAACTTTAAAACTTATATTTTTACAACCGGACGTCCGAATCACGTCAAATCAACTCCGATTCTCACCAAATTTGGCAAACAAGTCATAAATATTATAGTGGACCTATACCGGGCTCCGAAACTAAAATACGGACCCGAGGTCAATAAATCCGACATCAGTAATATTTTAGAAATCATTAAGCTTTCAACCTTTTAATTTTTTTATCAAAATTTCATATCTCGGGCTAGGGACCTCGGAATTTAATTCCGGGCATACGCCCAAGTCCCAAATCACGATACGGACCTACCAAAATTGTCAAAATACTGATCCAGGTCCGTTTGCTCAAAATGTTGACCAAAGTCAACTTAGTTGAGTTTTAAAGCTCTATTGCACAATTTAATCCATTTCCACATAAAAACTTTCTAGAAAATTGTACGGACTACGCACGCAAGTCAAGGAATGATAAATTGTTCTTTTTGAGGTCTTAGAATACAGAATTACTTATTAAATTTAAAGATGACATTTTGGGTCATCACATTCTCCACCTCTAAAACAAACGTTCGTCCTCGAACGGAGTTAGAAAAAGTACCTGAGCTGGAGAAAAGGTGTGGATATTTACTCCGCATGCCCGACTCAGACTCCCAGGTAGATGCCTCTATCGGCTGACCTCTCCATTGTACTCGAACTGAAGGATAACTCTTAGACCTCAACTGTCGGACCTGCCGGGCTAGAATAGCCACCGGCTCCTCCTCGTAGGTCAAATCTTTGTCCAATTGGACTGAGCTGGAATCTAACACATGGGACGGATCACCATGATATTTCTGGAGCATAGACACATGGAACACCGGATGAACCGCTGATAAACTAGGTGGTAATGTAAGCCTGTAGGCTACTTCACCCACCCTTTCAAGAATTTTAAAGGGTCCGATATACCTAGGGCTCAACTTGCCCTTCTTTCCGAACCTCATTACACCTTTCATAGGTGAAACCCGGAGCAATATTCTTTCTCCAACCATGAATGCAATATCACGAACTTTACGGTCGGCATAACTCTTTTTTCTAGACTGAGCTGTGCGAAGTCGATCCTGAATAATCTTGACCTTATCTAAGGCATCCTGTACCAAATCGGTACCCAACAACCGAGCCTCTCCCGGTTCAGACCAACTAACTGGCGATCGGCATCGCCTTCCGTATAATGCCTTATATGGAGCCATCTGAATGCTTGACTGGTAGCTATTATTATAAGCAAACTCCGCAAGTGGCAAGAAATGATCCCAAGAACCTCCAAAGTTTATAACACAAGCATGAAGCATATCTTTCAATATCTGAATAGTGCGCTCTGACTGTCCGTCTGTCTGTGGATGAAATGCTGCACTCAACGACACCCGCGTGCCTAACTCACATTGCACAGCCCTCTAGAAATATGAGGTAAACTGCGAACCTCGATCTGAAATAATAGACACGGGCACACCATGAAGGCGGACAATCTCACGAATGTAAATTTCAGCTAACCTCTCTGAAGAATAGATAACTGCCACTGGAATGAAATGTGCTTACTTGGTCAACCTGTCCACAATGACCCAAACTGCGTCAAATTTTCTCTGAGTCCGTGGAAGCCCAACAAAAAAATCTATAGTGATACGCTCCTACTTCCACTCAAGAATTTCTAACTTCTGAAGCAAACCACCAGGTCTCTGATGCTCACACTTAACTTGCTGACAATTCAGACACCAAGCTACATATGCAACTATATCCTGTTTCATTCTCCTCCACCAATAATGTTGCCGCAAATCTTGATACATTTTGGCGGTACCTGGATGAATAGAATACCTGGAACTGTGTGCTTCTTCAAGAATTAATTCACGAAGCCTATCCACATTAGGCACACAAATACGACCCTACATTCGCAGAACCCCATCTTCCCTCACAGCAACCTGTTTGGCATCACCGTGCCGCACCGTGTCCTTAAGGACAAGTAAATGAGGATCATCATACTGCCTCTCTCTGATGCGCTCATATAAAGAAGCCCGAGCGACTGTGCAAGCTAGAACCCGACTGGGTTCTGAAACATCTAACCTCACGAACTGATTAGCCAAAGTCTGAACATCTGCAGCTAATGGCCTCTCACCAACCGGAATATACGCAAGACTGCCCATACTCACAACCTTTCTACTCAAAGCATCGGCCACCACATTGGCCTTTCCGGGGTGATATAAAATGGTGATATCATAGTCTTTCAACAACTCCAACCATCTTCTCTGCCTCAAATTAAGATCCTTTTGCTTGAACAGATACTGAAGGCTACGATGATCAGTAAATACCTCACACGAGACACCGTAGAGGTAATGCCTCCAAATCTTCAACGCATGAACAATGGCTACCAATTCTAAGTCATGAACAGGATAATTCTTCTCGTGAACTTTCAACTGCCGCGACGCATATGCAATTACCTTTCCATCTTGCATTAATACTGCACCAAGCCCAATGTGAGATGCGTCACAATATACCGTATACGATCCTGAACCTGTAGGTAATACCAATACTCGCGCCGTAGTTAAAGCGGTCTTGAGCTTCTGAAAGCCCAACTCACACTCGTCTGACCATCTGAATGGGACACCTTTCTGGGTCAATCTATTTAATGGGCTTGCTATAGATGAAAACCCTTCCACGAATCGACGATAATAACCTGCTAAACCCAGGAAACTCCGGATCTCTATAACTGAAGTAGGTCTAGCCCAATTCTGAACAGCCTCAATCTTCTTAGGATCCACCTTTATGCCTTCTGCCGATACAACATGCCCCCAAAAGGCAAATGAGTCTAACCAAAACTCACATTTTGAAAACTTGGCATATAACTGATTATTCTTTAAGGTGTGAAGCACACTTCGAAGATGCTGCTCATGTTCCTCTCGCCTGCTGGAGTAAATCAAGATATCATCAATGAATACAACCATAAAAGAATCCAAATAAGGCTTGATCACCCAATTCATCAAATCCATAAATGCTGCTGGGGTATTTGTCACCCCAAATGACATCACTAGGAATTCGTAATGCCCATACCGAGTTTGAAAAGCTGTTTTAGGGACATCAGATGCCCTAATCTTCAACTGATGGTAACCAGACCTCAAATCGATCTTCGAAAATACCTTGGCACCCTGAAGCTGATCAAAAAAGTCATCAATTCTTGGCAGCAGATATTTGTTTTTGATAGTGGCTTTGTTCAACTGCCGATAATCTATACACATCCGCATAGAGCCATCTTTCTTTTTTACAAATAATACTGGTGCACCCCAGGGCGAGACACTGGGTCTAATAAATCCTTGATCAAGCAAGTCTTGTAACTGCTCTTTCAATTCTTTCAACTCCGGCCGGGCCATACTGTATGGTGGAATAGAAATGGGCTGAGTACCCGGAGCTAAATCAATACAGAAGTTAATATCTCTGTCGGGTGGTATCCCCAGCAAATCTGCAGGAAATACTTCTGGAAATTCACGAACAACTGGTACTGAGTCCATAGAAGGAGCATCCGCACTGGGATCGCGAATATAAGCCAAATAGGGTAGACACCCTTTCTCTACCATACGCCGAGCTTTCATATAAGAAATAACCCTACTGGCAGAATGACCAGGAGTTCCTTTCCACTCTAACCGAGGTAACACCCGGCATAGCTAGGGTCACTGCCTTGGCATGACAATCCAATATAGCATGATAAGGAGACAACCAATCCATACCCAAGATGACATCAAAATCTACCATATCAAGAAGTAAAAGATCCACACTAGTCTCAAGATTACTAATAGTAACCACAAACGAACGATAGACATGATCTACTATAATAGAGTCTCCAACGGTGTAGATACACACACAGAAGCACTCAGAGAATCACAAGGCACAACCAAATATGAAGAAAAATAGGAGGACACGTAGGAATAAGTAGATCCTGGATCAAATAGAACTGAAGCATCTCTATGGCAAACTGGAATAATACCTGTGATCATAGCATTAGATGACTCGGCCTCAGGCCTAGCTGGAAAAGCATAAAATCGGGGCTGGGCCCCACCACTCTGAACTGCGTCCCTGGGATGGCTTCTAACTGGCTGGCTTCCACCTCTAACGGTCTGATCTCCACCTCTAATGGCCTGACCTCCACCTCTAGCTGCCTGAGCAGACGGTGAAGCAACTGGTGCTGGCATGATGGCACGAGAATCTTGCCGAGATCTGTTACTCGCTAATCTTGGGCAATACCTCCTAATGTGACCAATGTTTCTACACTCATAACACCCATCCTGATACCGTGGCTGCTGAAGCTGAAGCTGCCCCAAATGGGCTGGATAACCACTGTAATAACTCTGAAGTGGTGAAGCACTGATAGGAGCTAAATATGCACTGAATGCCGACTGTCCAGAGTAAGGCATAATAGGACCGTGACTCCTTGAAGCACCAGGAGATGCATGAAGTGATGAATGAAATGGTCTGGGAGGATGACCCCTCCAGACGAGGCACCACTGAAACCACCAAACTGACCAGGCCTCTTATTGGACCTCTGCCCTCTCTCCTGTGCAAGAACCATCTCGATCCTCCTTGCGACATTAGCAGCCGCCTGAAAAGAAATCTCACTTCCGGTCTCCTTAGCTACCTGAAGTCTGATAGGATGAGTGAGTCCCTCAATAAACCTCCTCACTCTCTCTCCCTCCGTAGGTAGTAAAAGGAGAGCATAACGGGCCAAATCCACAAAACGGGACTCATACTGAGTAATAGTCATACTGCCCTGCTGTAGATGCTCAAATTACTTGCGGAATTCCTCTCTCAGTGTGATAGGGAGGAACTTCTCCAGAAATAGCTGAAAGAACTGCTCCCAGGTAAGTGCAGGCGATCCGACTGGTCGGGCAAATATATAATCTCTCCACCACCTCTTGGCGGAACCCGTCATCTAAAATACAGCAAAATCAACCCCATTGGTCTCAACTATACCCATATTCCGCAGCACCTCATGGCAACGTTCAAGATAATCCTGTGGGTCCTCAGAAGGTGTACCACTGAAGTGAACTGGAAAGATCTTGGTAAACTTATCCAGTCTCAATAAGGCCTTAAAAGACATGGCGGGCCTATCACCGATCTGTCCCGCAACAACTGGCTGAACTACCCCAATTAGCGGGGCTATTGGAGCCTGATTCTGGGGAGCCATCTGCTCCGAAGCGGGAGTAGTGGGAGTTTGTGCTCCTCCCCCAGCCTGTGAGACGGCTGGTGCCACTAGAAATGTACCATTCTGGGCCACGCCCTCCATAAGACTTACCAGACAGACTAAAGCATCCTGAAGTACTGGAGTGGCTATGAATCTTTCCGGGACCTGAACTGGTCCAGCTGGTACATTCTGAACTGGAACCTCCTCTTGAAGGTCCACCTGAGGTTCTTCAACAGGCGCAGCTTCTCGAGCTCTGGACTGAGCTCTACCTCGGCCTCTAGCATGACCTCGGCCTCGACCTCTACCCCTGGCCATAGTTTCCATCGGGGTTCTGGTCCCTGACCATCAGTAGAGGTATTACGTGTTTTCACCATATGCGAGAGAATAAGAGTAGAATGGTTCAATTATCGATGATGGAATAAAAATCGCACGACAGAATAAGAAAGAAGTCATATTGTTTCTAAACTTCATAGCCTCTGAGAGATAAGTACAGACGTCCCCAAACCGATCCTTCAGACTCTACTAAGCTTGCTCGTGACTCGTGAGACCTATGTAACCTAGTGCTCCTATACTAACTGTCACGACCCAAAATTCCCACCTTTGAACCGTGATGGCGCCTAACATTTCACTTGCTAGGCAAGCCAACGTTAGAATGATATTAACCAATTTTTTAAACAATCTTTAAATTTATTAATAACAAATAAGTAAACGCGGAAGTAAGGTCTACAATATAATGATTAATCCATAAAGACAACGGTGTCTAAATACCATCCTAAAATTAGTGTCATAAGTGCACGAGCTTCTAGAATAAATATAAATAAAGGTCTGAATAAAATAAAGCTGTCTGGAAACAAACATACATCTAAAGTAAAGTAGATGGGGACTTCAGAATTGCGAACGCCGTGCAGTTATACCTCAAGTCTCCTTTGAGTAGCTGAAATCCGAGCAAGTCTATGGTACGCCGCTGGGACCAACTCCAAAATCTGCACAAGAAGTGCAGAGTGTAGTATCAGTACAACCGACCCCATGTACTGGTAAGTGATGAGCCTAACCTCTACAAAGTAGTGATGAGGCTAAGGCGGGTCACTTACATTACCTGTACGCAATATTAGTAATAACAACAATAGTAGAAATAAATCAAGTAATTCATTTATAATAAATGAAGCCAACTCAGCAGTCATAACCAATTATCATTTCTATCAATTCTGTTGCAGCGTGCAACCCGCTCTTACAATATATTCACATTCAATTCTATTGCAGCGTGCAACCCGCTCTCACAATATATTCACATTCAGTTCTGTTGCAGCGTGCAACCCGCTCTCACAGTATATTCACATTCAGTTCTGTTGCGGCGTGCAACCCGCTCCTCCAATATATTCATTTTAATCAAGTATGTTGCGGCGCCCCCCAATATATATATATGTATGCCGACTTTTAAATAAGTCTGTTGCGGCGTGCAACCCGATCCTCCAATATGGACTTTTAATAAGTCTGTTGTGGCGTGCAACCCGCTCCTCCATATATTCATTTACCAATTCTTATAGAAGAATTTCCCCAATATATGCAATAATTAATATAAAATTATAAGACAACAATGATACAATAATTATGATTTAATTACGAAGCAAACAAAAGCAAATATCAAATTATTATAGAAATCAGAGAAAAAATATGCAGTTTAATATTTAATATGCTAAATGTCAAATAACAATTAAGGCACATAATTCAAATAGTATGTAACAATTAATGCAGGAATTTAAGAATTAATATTTGACAAAGAATAGGAGAGAAATAATTATTATAATAATTAATTCATAATTTAAAATAATTTATGATTTTTCAAGTTAATACGCAAACAATTAATTTGACGACATATAGACACTCGTCATCTCGCCTATACATCGTTCACATGCATTTTACATAACAAATAATTTAAGGGTTCTATTCTCTCAAGTCAAGGTTAACCACGACACTTACCTCGCTTTACAAATTTCAATCAATTACTCAACCACAGCTTTTTCTTTTAAATTTATCTCTGAAAGCTTCAAATCTATTCACAAATAATTCAATATACTCAATACGAATAATATGAATTAATTCCATATGAAGTTACTAATTTTTCGGATAAAATCCGAAATTCATTAAAATATTCGGCAGTGGGAGCCACGTCTCAAATCTCGGAAAAACTTATGAAATCCAAATACTCATTCCGAGACGAGTCCAACCATACAAAAATTATCCAATTCCGATATCAAATGGACCTTCAAATCTTAAATTTTTATTTTTGGAAGATTTTATAAAAATTTCAATTTCTTCCATCTAAATCCGAAATAAATAATGAATATAAACTTAGATTTATGAAATAAAATCACTATATGATGAAGAACACTTACCCAGTTCGAAATCGTGAAAAACGCCTTTGAAATCGCTCCTAAACCGAATTCTAATTGAGGGTTTGTGAAAAATGGAAAAAATCCCGTTTTGGTTCTGTTTTAAGTCACAGGCGTCAGGCCTTCTTCGCGTTCGCGAAGGGCCTGTCGCGTTTGCGATAAATAGAAACCTGTGGCTTTTGCGTTCGTGAGTCCTCCTTCGCGTTCACGAAGGCTTTTTCTCCCTGGCCTTCGCGTTCGCGTGCCAGTGCTCGCGTTCGCGTAGAAGGACAACAGACCCCTCCCCCAGGCCTCTAAAGCTTCGCGTTCGTGTTGAGTTGGTCGCGTTTGCGAAGGGTGAAGTCCCCATAGCTTCGCGTTCGCGACCCAATCTTCGCGTTCGCGAAGAAGAAAATTCAGCCAGCCCAGTTTGCTCTTTGTGTTCGCGAGAGTACATTCGCGAACGCGATGAAGGAAATACTAGAAGCCTGAAGTTGCAGAAAATCAGATTTTTTAAAGTTCAAAATCATCCCATATCCTATCTGAAACTCACCCGTGCCCTCGGGGCTCCAAACCAAACATGCACACAAGTCCTAAAACATCATATGAACTTGCTCGCGCGATCAAATTACCAAAATAACACCTATAACTACGAATCGGATACCAAATCAAAGGAAGTTTTCAAAAAAACTTTAAAACTTATATTTTTACAACTGGACGTCCGAATCACGTCAAATCAACTCCGATTCTCACCAAATTTGGCAGACAAGTCATAAATATTATAGTGGACCTATACCGAGCTCCGAAACTAAAATACAAACCCGAGGTCAATAAATCCAACATTAGTAATTTCTTAGAAATCATTAAGCTTACAAGCTTTTAATTGTTTTATCAAAATTCCATATCTCGGGCTAGGGACCTCGGAATTCGATTTCGGGCATACGTCCAAGTCTCAAATTACGATACGGACCTATCGGAATTGTCAAAATATTGATCCGGGTCCGTTTACTCAAAATGTTGACCAAAGTCAACTTAGTTGAGTTTTAAAGCTCTATTTCATATTTTAAACCCTTTTTTGACATACAAACTTTTCAGAAAATTATACGGACTACGCACGCAAGTCGAGGAATGATAAATAGTACTTTTTGAGGTCTTACAATACAGAATTACTTATTAAATTTAAAGATGACATTTTGGGTCATCACATGCAGCTGTTATGGGAAGTGAACATCTGGGACGTCTTAGATTGTATGGACGAGGGGCTACAAGAACTTCTTTGAAAGAAAAAATGGGACATTTTGAACCCTCTTCACATGCTATAAATAATCTGGTGCAACCAATGAAAGAGAGGATGATAAGAATGTTTGAGGAACAAAAGGAACAATTTGAGAAACAGAAGGAAGAATTTGAAAAACAGAAGGAACAATATGAGGAACAAAAGAGAATGATGAAACAAGAAATTCTAGGAGATATCTTTGTACAGTTTCAGCGTTCAGGATTGCCTCCTACTATTTTAGTAACCTTGTGTACTCGTTCATCAGGAGAAGCTTCCTCCGCACAATAAGTAGCTATTCAACCAATCAACAGGCCAACAGGTACCACCAATCAAGGTTAGAATTTTCTTTTTGAGATTTGTTATAGATTGGTTAATTTTTAATTTTGTGCAATTTATGTAATTTACTTTTAGTTTTTGTGGTAAAAACAACCAACAGGTCATAGAATCATTGAATTCGACGTGTTATTTGTTGTATTCTCCTAATTGGATGGAAATAAATTGTTTCAACCTAGAGTTTCTTATTTTAGATCCTTGAAGATATTACCAGAAAACTATTGATGCCATTACATTGCAAAAACTGATCATAGGATACCAAAGCAAAATGTAGAAGCTCTCTTTCAAAATCGCAAGAGAGAACTGATTTCAGGATCCTATTTCGGTTTCTGCTATATATAACTGATAGGATACCAGAAACTGAGTGCCCTTTTTACTGATTTTGCTATTACTGAAACATGTGCTAAGTTGGTTGTACATGAATATGTTATTTGTCTTTCCAGAAATAAATTAAAAACATATTAAGAAATAGCATTTTACTAAAATAGTCCATGCGTCATGCAATTTTGTTCAAATACCAGCTAGGCAGTTTAGTAGAGTGAAAGAAGGCTCCTCTTCACCTATTTGTCTCTAGTCCAATTTACTTAACCAGATTGCTGAAGCCAAAACATCCATTTTCACCTATTAGCTTTATTCGGCATTTACCATTTTGTTGGCATTAGCTGCTACAACTCTATTCTTTCCTTAGGTGGATTTAGCTCCCTATATATCTTGCTTTATAGCTTCATATAAGTTTGTAGTCATCGTATGATTTTGTACTTTTATTCATTGCTTGGTATAAAATTGCAGTCACCTTGAGGCTTGGTTTACCAAGTTACCAAGTTAATATTTAATAAAATTGCTGCTACTATTTCAATTAAACAAGTCAGACTAACGCACACCCCTAGAACCAGAAATTGGTTTCAATGATGCAAAATGAATGTATTTTGCTGTCGTGGTCTCTGGATTGGCAGATGATGAGTTCTTAGCATTGTATAGAAAATTATGATGTATGGTGCTTAAGTCCTTGCAGCTTGTGACCTGTTTCTGCAAGAAACGTTATTGGTCATTTCTTCCTTGATTGCTTTCATTTGATTACATGAGTATCATTCTTTTGGGACTAGCTTTTGGATGTTGTACAATTGTTTTGACAAACTCGGTTTATGTATTCTGACATCTTAAATTGCAGAGAAATTTTGAGGATCTTGATAGGGCATAACTGTTGGTCTATCTTAGAAGTATATAAGGATGAATAATTAGAAAACTTGCATTATTTGGTGACGCACTCTAATTATGTGAAAACTTGCTTATGACGGAAAGTTGTCCTTGGAATGAGTGTGCTAATCTTGTGAGTTTCTATGGTTGATCCTATACACTGATTTGTTAATGCAGTGGAGATTTCACTATGAAGGTAGATCAATTACATAAAGTGAGGCATTTCATGTGCTGCTGTCAGTCTGGCAGTTTGCCCTAACTAGAATTATAACTCATAAGAAAGTAATTAACAGTTTGTCATAGTTCCTATATGTGGCCCTTGCATAGTCTTAGTCTTTGTTGGGGTTTCTACTATGATCTTCATGGTTTGTACCTACTTCATTGGCCATTAAGTCACATACTTGGATACTCTAATAGTAAGGCTGGTTACTGTTGATTCTCTTCTGTATTCTCCTCCCTGCATTAACGGCTGCATTGTTCTCGTGAACTAAGCTTAGTAGTTGTTAGCCTGTTTTCATTGGAAAACACATACATCAAGTTGCAGGTCTAATTTTATCCTATATAAGGAAAAAGGGCCCCAAGATTTTGACTTACTAATTAGTGGCAACCAAGATTTTGAGGTAGCCTTCACTTGTAAAAGTTGCAGTGTGATCTGACCATTAAGTTAGAGTTTGATCTGACCAGTTTCATCTTTTGTTCAGTCTTTTAAGTACTTATATTATTTTATTGGTGTTAATATATAGTACAATAATAATGATATTAAGAAGAAAATATTTTTCTTTTTCCTATCCTCCGATTATTGTTGTTCTTGTGGAATTTACGGGTGAACCAAATGATCAAGGGGAAGATGAAAGCAGTGAAAACCTTACCTAAAAGTATTGATTGTAGGATCTTCACACAATCTAAGAATATTTTATTTTTGAACTATTTTGCAAACTTATATATGCCAACTTTTGGATTATTAAATGTCTTTTATCGTATATTTTTCTTTTATAAATGGATAATCGTGGTTGTGTATTTTGAATTATGATTTTGTTGATGAATATATTTTCATTTCATAATTTATATATTAGTTTCAGTGTATTATATATTTATCTTATTGCGATAGCTGATAACAATCGTTAATAGTTTCAAACAGCCATTGCAGTAGCTCCTTATAACCATTGCAGTAGCTCATTATAACCTTTGCATTATCTTTTAATAATCGCTTCAATAGAAACAAAACAGTGTCAAAAATGTTGTAATGTCTATAGCAACGGTTCTCAACTGTCGCAATATACATATAGCGGCGGTTCAAAACCGTTGCCATAAGTCACTACTAATCGTTGTAATTGATCATAGTAAAACCGTCGTGGTAGATGTGCCTATGGGAACGATCAAGAAACCGTTGTTTTAAACTGTTGCAATAGACCTATAGCGACGCAGGATCCCGCAACGAACCCTAAACCGTGGCACTAGGTTTATTGCAACGGTTTTCCTTCTTATGGCAACGGAACTCGTGGCATTGCCATAGGTCTATTTTCTAGTAGTGAATTTGGATGTTGAATCGTGTGTTAAATTGTTGAAATTCGAAAAATAAGTTTCTATGTCTAGGCAATTTGCACTTCAGACTAAAAAGTCTTTAGTGCTTGCAAAAATAAATTGTACTTCAAACCAATTAAGTCCTAAGTGCGACTAAACGAGTCTAAAATGTATACAAAAAGTAACCGCACTTTAGACTAAAGGAGTCTTAAGTGCTTCTTAAGTTTTCAACTTCAGACCTCAATTTTTCAACTTCAGACCCGCTAATTCAGAAGTTAATCCTAAAGTGGGTAAACTTATAAATTTTTGTGCAATACTGGTATAACTTCAATATTGACCCTAAAACTTGATATATGCAAATCCCTCAATGTGACGTGTTAGGTTTCCAACTGCCAGGCTCGACTTATCTAAAACAGAAAAGATTTTTTTCGCTTGTATTTATATGAAAATTTAAACTTATTTATCCGTTTTAGTTAGGTTGCCCTATTTATAAAAATAACTAAATTTTTTTACAAAAAATATATATATATATATACACACACACATACACACACACATAAGAAAAAAATAAATCTGTCAAATGCTATAATTTATATACAACTTGAATAAAAATTTTGTCGTATAGAATTCGATCAAAAGTTACAACTTATATACAACTTGCATATAATTATGTTAGTTGTATATATTTAGTATGTCGTTTGTACACCCGATATAAAAATATTAGTAAAGAAGAGTGTGGCATGTGTATAGGTGTATATATTTGTGTATGTTTAGGACTAGGAGAGTTTTTCTTTTTCATATTTGTTACGACTAGTTTTTTCATATTTGTTAATCAATAGAAGAAGGCAAGCCTTTCTCTTCCACACTTTGCCACCGTGTGTTTGCGTGTTTTGGCATGGTATCAGAGCCAGGGTCGAGTCAAATCATAAGGAGCTCGGAGTGACGTACCAATGGTAGGGGCAATGGTAAAGATGCTGCCGCTACCAACGGGAGCGGTGGCGGTGATAAAATAAACAAACAAAAAATCATCTCTCCGTACGATATAATATCTAATGACAATCTTGGAATTTTGATAACACAAGTGGCTCTGAAGGAAAAAAACTATGATGAATGGGAAAGGTCCATGAGGACCGCCTTGAGCGCGGGGAAGAAATTCAGATTTATTGATGAAACAATCAGGAGACCGGATGAGAAGTCTTCAGATATTAAAGATTGGTTTACCATCAAATCACATGTTTGTTTGTACCAACTTCGAGTAAACTCGATTCAAAGTTGGCAACGGATCTTGAGCAAGCAAGTTCGACCTCACTGTTCCATACATTGTTTTATCTAACCCCATAAGAAAAAGGTGCACATTCTCCTCTTCCCTTTTCTTTTCCAAGTTTGCACCAAGATCACGTGTGCAGTTACCATATGTGCAAGTCGGTATTTGATCAAAATTAGCAAGTTCTTCCAAATGTTTTGTTAATTTTTCATAGTAATTAATTATGGTCATGCCCTTTTGTTTTCACTTCGCAAGTTTGTCCTTCAACTGCTCCATTCTTGGACGATTAGAGTTCAAGAAACGTTATTTAATACTAGTCCATAAATCTTCAAGTACTTCCATGTGTGGTATAAACAAACACAAAGTATGCTCAATAGCATTCCGAATCCAAGAAACCAACAACGAGTTGATAGCTCGAGGGATAGGTGAATGTGGCGATGTTATGGCCTTTGTTGTACAAGGGACATCCACCTATAGAGGTCAAAATGAAGTGAAGAACATAAATACGTGATCCTACTGCAAGCGAACTAGACATGATTCAGAAAGTTGCTTCCAGCTTGTTGGATATCCAGAATGGTGGGGAGAAAGTCCTTGTGGTGATAATAAATCAAGCGGACGCGGTAGAAGACAAGAACAACATCACATGGGTAGAATGAATGGAGTCCGCGGACGTGGAACTGCGTATCGCGCAAATGTTGCACGGGACACGGGAGGTGGCATATCCGCGGCTATGTTGGGAACAGAAAAGGTTGGGCCTCCGGAGTTGATCAATGAGCAGTGACAGACATTGACTGCTATGTTGAATAACCCACAGATAAGTTCTAATGAGAATATGACCAATAAGAAAAAACATGTATCTTGGATCATCGATACAAGAGCGATGAATCATATGACAAGATATTTAAGATTATTGCATAATGTGCGAAAAATCGTGCAATGTCATGTGAGTTTGCCTGATGGTAATAATGTTGTAGCGACCAGCGAGGGTTCAATAAAACTTGAAGGAAATTGTTTCCTATAAAATACTCTTTATGTGCCCGTCTTAACATGCAACTTGATTTCTGTATCTCAATTAATCGATTACTCAGATTGTTTGGTCCATTTTACTAAACTTTTATGTATTATACAAGACCGCACCTCGAGGATGTTGATTGGAGCAGGTGAGTGCAAAGATGGACTCTGCTATTTTCTGGAACAAACAAATGGTATGTGCTTTTAAGGTTGGCGGTGTACACTAGCTGGATCTTTGGCACATGCGTTTGGGTCATCCTTCTCTACAAGTGACCAAATTAATTCCTATCGTGGATTATAGAAAAAATAGTGATAAAAGTTGCAATGTATGTCATAGGCTAAACAAATAAGAGACAATTTTTCTTTGAGTAATTGTAACGACCTGGACGGTCGTTTTAAGTACTTTAGCCCGTTTCTCCTATTTGATACTTTATTTATGTGTATTTGAGGTTTCGTGACTTGCCCAGGTGATTGGTTAGTTTCGGGGAAGTTTCGGAGTGAATTGGGATACTTAGTCCCAAGGTTGGAAGTTTAAGTTGAAAGAGTTGAGCGGAATTTGACTTTTATATCGACGACTCCGAAATAAAGTTTTGATGGTTCCAATAGATGTGGGGTAATTTTAGACTTAAGCGTATGTCCAAATTTGGATTTGGAGGTCCTTAGGTTGGTTTGGTGCTTGTGGCGAAAGTTGAAAAATTGAAAGTTTGGAAGGTTGATAGGTTTGACCGAGAGTTGACTTTGATGATATCGGGTTCGGATTTTGGTTTCAGGAGTGGGAATAGATCCATTGTGTCATTTGGACTTGCATGCAAAATGTGAGGTCATTCGGAGTCGATTTGGTATGGTTCAGCATGAGTTTTGGGAAGTTGAAAGTTCATTAGGTTTGAATTGGGGTGCGATTCGTGGTTACGATGTTGTCTTATGTGATTCGAAGCCTCTAGTAGTGAGGAACAACACAACCACACCAAATCGGTCGTTCCATAAAGTGACACTTTTCGTTGTTACGTACCGACCGATTTAACGATACGATACAATAAAATTTAAGTAACAATCAATACAAGCATTGTGTTTAAACTAATAATACGATACAATACAACATGTAACAACCATCCAAACAATCTGTAAAGAATAAGGTTACGACACAGCCATAATCGGTAGTTACATAAAGTGGTACTCTTCGACATTACGTAACGTTGAATTTAACAATACGACACCATAAAATTTAAGTAACAATTAAAACAAATATTATATTGAAAATAACAATATGATACAATACAATAAGGTAACAACCATCCAAATAATCTGTTAATGTGCGAATTTATGTACTTGTGTTCGGTTTATCTCGGTGCAACTTACCAGCTCTAATATCCTGGAACATGATACAAAACGTACGTAATGCAAGCTCATACAGAAGAACAACCAAGCGTTCCAAGCTACAATATGAACCAGAAAAAATCGAACAGATGAATTTTCTATATATGTAGCAAAAATATTGTTGTTATATAGTTCTTTTTGCGGATGCTCATCATAATAAAGATTTAGGGTAGCAACTGTTGGAAAAATATTGGATTATGGAGAGTAGGAGTTAGCTTGAGGCGTGTCAAGGACATTGTCCTTAAGGATATTTCGCCCACACCGGGATGAATAAAATTAGACGTATCCTTCAGGATTCAACAAGCTCTTCTAGTATAACTAGGAGCAGAAACAACAAAGATTAATTAAAAGAAAACCCAACACAAAAGAAGTGGAAGAAAAGTTTTTAATTTTTCACATCCACTACTCAGAGTCACACATAGAAAAATATATATATAATCCAAAGATTTAAACTTCAGATTGTAAGCAACGTTTTAAAAATTATTAAAAGCCATTCAAAGGCTATTCAAATGGGTGTTACAGACACTACAACATTTAAGGCCTCCAGCCACCCCTGAAAAATGTGGCCTAAGATGTCAAGAAGTGTCGTATTAGATCAAAGACAATACTTTACGCCTTTAGGCTATGCTTTTACATGGGTGGCCTAAAGAACCGTAATCTTTGACCTATGGCCAGCTTTTTACGCGTCGCCTTAAAAAGCGTGTGGCCAATGCGGTAAAAAAGCTATGCTTATATTTTCTCTTATAGCCATACTTTTATGACGTAAAGCTACATGTTTGAAGCGTGGTCTTTGGTTCCTTATAGACCACACTTTTAAAGTGTGGCTTCTAAAGCAACAGTCATCAATCATAGCGCCAAATTGCCAGTCCCTATGGCCACATTTTCTAAACGTGGCAATTATGTGTACGCTTTAAAATCATTTTAAAAATATTTATATTTATCACAATTGTGTGGTTAAGAAATTTTAGTTGCCTACATTAAATTCTGTATTCACATTTGTTTCAAGCATATACATTATGATCTCAAGTATTAAATAAGATAATAAGTAGTAGAATAAAAATATGTCAAATGCATATACTTGAAATAAACTTGAACAAAGAAATATAATTTGTGTAGTATTGCCCATACTAATAAAGCACTACTTCAAGTTCACTAGCAATAAATGCTACAAAACAAAATTTATTTATATAAGTATCAATAATAATAAACATCACAATTCTTCAAAAAGTCTTCCCCATTCACTTCAATAGGTCAAATTGATTTGTGGCCACCACTTCCAGTTGCATCACCCGCATTTTCCTACACATTCAAAATAAAATTAAAAATTAGGAAAAAACTTACATATAGTATACAGAGAACTTTGCCTAGATTGATAACCCACAAAGTCAATACGAAAGCATATGCATAACAGTAGTATGTAGATATGAAAAAGACAAGAATCATTGGATATCTTCATAAGCTTGCATAAACAGAGTCTCAAACCCAATCAAGAAACTAATAAGGTGTCTATAACCCAACTAGAGGAATCCAAGGATGATTCGCGAATCGGTTGTTGAAGACGTGGAATGACTATTGACAACCACAAAGAAATGTTATGTGCATGAATCCTATCACAGGTTTCACAACATACCATCTTCATGTAGCCTTAATTCTTCTTCAGCTAAATGATAAATTTTCTCCAACATACCTTAGAGATTTTTTACGCTTTTCACCTTTGATAACACTGATTGTCCATAAGACAAGAAAATTGACTGATCCTCAATGAAAGCAGTCCTAATGTTTTAATCTATGATGGAAATGAATAACACGAACAATATTACGTCAACTCTTGACCTTAAGATGGAAATGAATAATACGAACAATTAAAAAAAAGTTCAAAAAGCTTAATGAACCTCAAAATTTGGCCAAGAGTATCAATAGATTTTTCAGTGACAAGAATAGTAACCATTTTAATATGAAGTTTCACACAAACAGAACTAATTTTTGTTCCCAAGTACCCCTTTATTCTGTTGCCAAATTTCTTCAAATTATCACTATTCATTATTTCACAATAACTTTTCAGTTTTTGTAACATTGTAATTATTTTTTAAAGAATAAAGTGAAATAGTACAAGAAACACATTCAGTTAAAGAGAGAAAAAAATATAATAACAAGATCTTAGCTTGCAACATGACTTACTATTGCAACTTGAGTATCCGTATGAACTTCCTTTCCTTTCTTTGCACGGGTTGTAATAAACATTTCAGACTTTAGTTCTCTTTAGTTGCGTGCTACAAATTACATCAAAGAAAGTAAAAAAACAAACATCAATGTGTTACGATAAAGTACAAAAAGAAATGGAAGTCAGATTTTTTACAAAGTGTTGACTAAATATTACCAATGCCACGCGCACTCTTGCGAAATTAATAGGTCCCATTCGATGGATCCACTTTTGTTTTTTCCGATTTTTAAAATTTAATTGGCTCATAGCCTAACACCAAAAGAAATATATTAATTAATAAATCAAAAAGTAAAAAAGATATAATGCAAGAGAGTAGAAATGCACAGTTTAATTTTACTTGGACATCTAAGTCCTTCTAATACTCAATCAATTGGCGGAATTGAACTTCTGGTATCTCATTCAGCCGATTTTGTAGCATATCTTCATCAGTAGCATTCCTATTGAAATATTTCATCTTAATACTTCTCTTGTGCCGCCTCCAAGCATCACGAAGAATAGTCATTATCCACTTCTCTCCTTCTGATGGAATTATGAACTTGGACTATGTAAAATAACGTATATTTATCTTCACTTAGTAGGAAACATACAAAATAATACAATTGAAAAATTAATTATTCTTACGTTGACATATTCATACATTCGTTGCTTAATATTCTTTGACACAGCATGCCAACTAGTATGCACCAAGGGGATAAATCTAGAATTTCTTGTAATTGTTCCTATAAAGTTGATAAATCACACACTCTCTTGTCAGTTGGTCCCACCGCTTGTCCTTTGTCAAATCTCACCTCCTCTTTTTCTTCAAAACTTCTTGCATGAATATTCTTACATGTTGTTTTTCCTCGAACTCTTTTCTTCTCTGATGTCCCTATATTGATATAACAGCCAAGACATAAGAAAATATTATAATATGTAATTACAAGATTTAAGACATACCACCTGCAACACAATAGATGTTCATATCCTCGTGTCCGACAAATTCATCATCACCAACTTATTCTTGTGCGGCAAAATTATCCAATTCTATTTCATGCTCATCAATAAGAGGGGATGACATAAATCTGACTTTATTTACTGGGTGATTATGACGATGTTTTTCACCACCAACGTGTATCCCATATTTTTCAATAAATTGATTAAGACTCGTTGATGGTAGGACTGAGTTTGTCTTTACCTTTTTGCAATTTTGTAGCTCCTGGATATCAAGTTGTTTCTCTCCTTCACCTTATGTTCTTTCAATCATACGGGAAATGTTACGATCTACCTTTGAAGATGATTGGAACATGGATGTGTGCATAAGTAATTTACTCATTCCTTGCTTTTGAATGGACTCCTCCAATTGAATTAATCTTTGTTTACTTTGTCCTTTTCTTGCAATATTATGTGAAGTGTTCAGATCTTCCCTTGAAGGCGATAGAATTGATTTGTACATAGGCAATTTACTCCTTCCTAACTTTTGAACTTACCCATCGGATTGAGTTAACCTCTGTCTACTTTGTCCTTCTGATGTTGGAGGCATATGATTCTTTCTTTTAACTCCAAGTAATGCCTGCTCTTTCGGAGCTTTGTCCTCACGATCATTAGCAAGATTTTCTCTCTTAATCTGAAATTGTTTGGCTAACTCGACACTTGATCGGTATTGGAAATCAAAACCTATATTCTTCATTGAACTTTGAGCTTTGTTTGGATTCGAAACTTTTTTCTAAGAGTTGCGGCTTGATTCATCCTACATACAAAAAAAATTAAATTACTTTAGCCCAACAACTAGTAAGAATATATAACGGTATGTGAGAAGGTAAATATTTAAGCAATTAGACACATAACAACCCCAAACATGTTCCATGCTACACACGATAACCAATATACCACACCACAATGGAATAACAGATGGTTAACACGGAATAACAAATGCATCACCCATCTATTATTGCATTGTGCCGTAGCTGTATAAATGTAGCATATGTTTCTAGCTTTATTCAATCTCAAATGGGTGATGCCACAAAATATCAGAGATGTTGTCGAGAGCTGGAGTCTTTGGAGAGTTGATAGGGCTATTAGGGACACCTGGAGGATGCTACCAGCTTGTATTTTTTGGTGCCTATGTTCTGAAAGTAACCTCAGATGTTTTCATGGAGTCTCAACTCCAATCCACTTGCTAAAAGCCAGATATTTGCTTAGTCTTTTTTGTTAGGCCAAATAATTCTATGTAAATAATTCTACGGTCTTTTTAGATTTTTTGAGCTCTCTCACTCTAGAGTAGCCTCTTTAAGGTATATTTTTTTGATTATTGGCTAGCTCCAAGGTCCTATCATAACATCTTCTAATGTGGTTAGCATCTCTATTTTTTGGTTATTGGCTAGCTCCAGATCCTATCAAAATCATCTCTACTTGATGCTTTCAATGAAGCAACTCACTTTATTAAAAAAATACAAGAAAAACTATACAAGCATATCCAATAATTAAATATTATTGAGCATCTTTAACAACATTCTAACAGTTTGCCACCATTACATTTTGGCGAAATAATTTGCAGCCATAAATAACTACAAACTATGAACTCTTTGACTCAAAAGATAATCATTTTACATAAATATTTTAGCTCATTTGCACAATCAAATTTCCCAGAGGGTCAATCACTAAATAAAACCTTCAAATATGAAGTCTCACCACAAAATTAACAAGCAAGCCAGAAAATCACATCAACTATGCTTATTTGGTCAAAGTAACTCTAGATCAGTTTCACAAAATTCTCGCACAATGATTCAAGTAAAATGTAAAACAAAGTTGTTGTACAACTGAAATTAAGTCAAAATAATCACTAAATTCAGAAGCAATTTCAAAATATTTTGAAATCACAAACTCAAGCTAAATAACGCCCTACTTGTGAAATTTTTCGGTATAATTAGATCGAATGCAAATCTCAGTAAACGTATACATTGCAAAAATCGATTAAAGCTTTGACACCCAAAATCAAACAAAAAGATAACTTATTTTTCAACTCAAGAATATAAAACAAAGATAAAACTAAAAACTTTGATAGCCAAAAATTAAACAAAAAATTACTTATTTAAGCCCAATAATCTGAAATTGAAAAAAATTAAAAGTTTTGAGTATAAAATAAAGACTATACAAAGATACCCAGTAATATTGCAAAAAGAAAAAGAAGAAAATTCACTTCTATAGGACCCCAAAAAAATTCAATAAGAAGATAGACAAATTGAAACTTTAAGTATAAGAAGGAACATCATTCAAAGATACCAAAAATCAAATAGAAAAGATTACTCTTTTTCAACCCAAGAATCTGAAATTAGTAAAAAAAAAACTATAACTTTGATACCCAGAAATTAAACAAAACAAAATTACTTCTTTTCAACCCAAGAATCTGAAATTAGAAAAAAGTTAAAACATTGGGTATAAAATGAAGACTATACCAACATACCCAGGTATATATATAATAGAAGATTATATTTTCATCAGAAATCGAAAAAGAAAATGGAAAACATTTGAGTAAAAGAAATACTAACCAATAGAGAAAGGATGGAGATTTGCTAGAGTGAGATTAATCTGGAAGAAACAGCAACCAAAAGCCAGCAGCGGCATAAAAGAAGCAACAAAGTTAGGGTGAAGTAACGAGAAAAAAATTGGAAAAGATTTTGGTATGCGGTAGTATTCTTGGAGCTTATGATTTCTTTGCCTTTTGAGTATTGAGGGGGAGGGGGAATATTTTCATTAACTGTATATTTGGGGGGAAATTTTGTGTAACGACCCGACTTGTCGTTTTAAGAATTTACGCCCCGTTCAGTGACTTAAGGTCTCTAGCAGCCTCGCAATATATATTATTACCCGCGTGTGTGGTCGAGTTTGATTTACGGAGGATTCAGAGAGATTTGAGACACTTAGTCCATGAGATGGAAGCTTAAGCCTTAGGATGTTTACCATAGTTGTAACTATGCGAAGACGACTCCGGAATAGAGTTTTATCGGTTCCGTTAGCTCCGTTGGGTGATTTTAGACTTAGGAGCGTGTCCAGACCGTGAATCTGAGGTCAGTAGACAATTTAAACTTGGATTGGCGAAAGTCGAATTTTTGAGAAGTTTGACCGGGGGTTGACCTTTTGATATCGGGGTCGGAATGCGATTCCGGGAGTTGAAACAGCTCCATTATGTTATTTGGGACTTGCCTGCAAAATTTGAAGTCATTCCGTATTGATTTGATGTGTTTCGGCAAAAGTTATAGAATTTGAAAGTTCAAAGTTTATAGATTTTGATTTGGGGTGCGATTCGTCGTTTTGATGTTGTTTGAGGTGATTTGAGAATTCGACTAAGTTTGTATGATGTTTTAGGACTTGTTGGTAAAATTGGTTAAGGTCCCGGGGGCCTCGAGTGTGTTTCGGGGTGGTTTTGGATCATTTCGGGCTGTTTCGGAACTGCTGTATCTCGTATCTGATTTCCTTCTTCGCGAACGCGAAGAAGAGTTTTGAGGATGCTGGGATTTAGCCTTCGCGAACGCGAAGGTATGCCTAAAGAACCTACGCAAATGCAAGGGGCCAGTCGCGAACGCTTAGAAGGAATGAGGGGCCTGGGCCTGGAGTCATCAGCCTTCGTGAACGCGAAGCTTCAATCGCGAACGCGAAGCAATAGGACTTGAGTGCATTGCGAATGCAAGAGCTTGAATGCGAACGCGAACACGATGATATGTATGGCAGGCCTTCGCAAACGCGACGCTGGTAACGCGAACGCGAAGAAGAAATTGAGGCAGCGAGTTTTTGACTTTCGCGAACGCGAAGCAATGGTCGAGAACGCGAAGAAGGCCTATCTGGGCAGAATTAAAAGTCCCAAAAACGGGGTTTGAGGTCATAACTCAAAATCTAATTTGGAGCTTGGTAGAAGGCAATTTTTGGAGAGATTCTTGCGTGGGTGTTTGGGGTAAGTGATTCTTATCTAGTTTTAATTAATTTCCATGATTATATCTTTGAATCCATCATTTAATGGAGGAAAAATCAAGTTTTTTGTAAAATCTTCCAAAAATAAAAATTTAAGATTTGGAAGTCGAGTTGTTATTGGAATTCGATAAAATTGGTATGGTTGAACTCATATCGGAATGGGTGTTCGGATTTCATGAAAATTATGTCGGCTTCCGAGAGGCGGGCCCCACGTTGACTTTTGTTGACTTTTTAGAATAAATAGAGAAAGGACGAAGATTAAGCAAGACACTTACCGGATAAGCAAGACACTTACCTCTTTGAAGTTATACCGATATTTCAAAATCACCTTCTTACTTGAATTGACTTCCAGGCCATTCAAATCTATCCAAATTAATTATATAACTTCATTAAAATTCATCGAAAATAATTCCGGATAATAATACGTCGACTTAAAAATTTATTCCAAAAAGTCAACAAAAGTCAACGCGGGACTCGCCTCTCGGAACCCGACATAATTTTCATGAAATCCGAACACCCATTCCGATACGAGTTCAACCATAGCAATTTTGTCGAATTCCAATAACAACTCGACTTCCAAATCTTAAATTTACGTTTTTGAAAGATTTTACAAATATCTTGATTTTTCCTCCATTAAATGATGGATTCAAAGACATAATCATGAAAATTAATTAAAACTGGATAAGAATCACTTACCCCAAACACCCACACAAGAATCTCTCCAACAATTGCCTTCTACTGAGCTCCAAATTAGATTTTGAGTTATGAACTCAAACCCCCGTTTTTGGGACTTTTAATTCTGCCCAGATAGACCTTCTTCGCGTTCGCGACCATTGCTTCGCGTTCGCGAAGGCCAAAAACTCGCTGCCTCAATTTCTTCTTCGCGTTCGCGTTACCAGCGTCGCATTCGCGAAGGCCTGCCATGCATATCATCGCGTTCGCGTTCAAGCTCTGGCGTTCGCGATGCACTCAGGTCCTATTGCTTCACGTTCGCAATTGAAGCTCCGTGTTCGCGAAGGCTGATGACTCCAGGAACAATCACCTTCTTCCTTCTACATGTTCGCGACTGGCCCCTCGCGTTCGCGTAGGTTCTTCAGGCATACCTTCGCATTCGTGAGACCTCCTTCGCGTTCGTGAAGGCTAAATCCCAACAGCCTCAAAACTCTTCTTCGCGTTCGCGTGGCTCTCTTCGCGTTCGCGAAGAAAGAAGTCAGATACCAGATACAACATTTCTGAAACAGCCCGAAATGATCCGAAACCACCCCGAAACACACCCGAGGCCCCCAAGACCTCAACAAATTACACCAACAAGTCCTAAAACATCATACGAACTTAGTCGAATTCTCAAATCACCTCAAACAACATCAAAACGACGAATCGCATCCCAAATCAAAATCTATGAACTTTGAACTTTCAAATTCTATAACTTGTGCCGAAAGACATCAAATCAATCCGGAATGACTTCAAATTTTGCAGGCAAGTCCCAAATAACATAACGGAGCTGTTCCAATGCTCGAAATCGCATTCCGACCTCGATATCAAAAGGTCAACCCCCCCGGTCAAACTTCCCAAAAATTTGACTTTTGTCATTTCAAGCCTAAATTGGCTGCAGACCTCAGAATCACGGTTCGGGCACGCTCCTAAGTCCAAAATCACCCAACGGAGCTAACAGAACCAACAGAAATCTATTCCGGAGTCGTCTTCATATAGTTCTGACTACGGTAAAAATCCTAAGGCTAAAGCTTTCATCTCAGGGACTAAGTGTGATAAATCTCTCCAAATCATCTGTAAATCAAACTCGACCACACACGCGGGTCATAATATATATTGCGAGGCTGCTAGAGACCTTAAGTCACTGAACGGGGCATAAATTCTTAAAATAACAAGTCGGGTCGTTACATTTTGAGAGAAATATTTTATAACAAATTTTTAGGTTACGCTTATAAAGTGTTACATTTAGTATTAGAATATAACAACTCTTCAAAAATGTTGCATTATAATTATTAAGATGCCACGACCCAAATCCTTACTTGTCGTGATGGTGCCTATCGATGGTACTAGGCAAGCCGTCATTTCCAAATACTCCAAATATTTAACAAAAAAATAATTCAAGAAATTTGAAATAGGCAAAGTTTTCATAAACAAGGGGGTAAAACCCAAAACACAAGTGCGGAAATAACTCCCAATATCGGGGTGTCACTAAGCCATGAGCATCTATACATGATCAGTCTAAAAATGAAACGACTGTAACAGTTTGGATCCAAATACAACAAAAGAAAGGATAAGGAAGGAGAAACAAGGATTGCGAATGCCAGGTAGCTACCTCGGTATCTCTAATGGTCAGCTACGCGGAATATCAACACTCCCCGCGTCCAAAAACTCCTGGATCTGCACACGAAGTGCAGGGTGTAGCATGAGTACAACTAACTCAGTAATTAAAAATAATAAATAAGGAACTGAAAGATAGTGACGAGCTACACAATTAAAATTCATTTTCAGTAGTCTCAATAAGAAAAATAGACATACTTTCAAATCCGGCAAATTAAGTCAAATCAGTTTATTCGTGCCAAATTCAAGTAAAAACCAAATAAAAGTATTCTTCAGAAGTTTTTAAAAATCAGTGATATATGACAACTATGTGCAACAATAGTGAAATCATATACAGCCTCTCAGGGGCAACAATCACTCAGTCCTCCCATTAACTCCAACCTCACAATCAATCATTCCTCTCAGCCACTCATTCCTCACAGTCACTCATCAATCGGCACTCGGCACTCGCACTCAGTAGGTACCTGCGCTCACTGGGGTGTGTACAGTCTCCGGAAGGGCTCCTTCAGCCCAAGCGCTATATAAAGCCAAATCATGGCATAAATCAATGAAAACATGTTGTAGCGTACAACCCGATCCCACAAATAACCTCATAATCATGCCCTCGGCCTCACTCAGTCAGCAATCTCTCCAGTCTCTCAGAAATTAGGAAAATCAACCCAAACAACAATAATATGATGTATCAACAAGAATAATAGAGACTAAGATATGATATGCTAACAACACTGAGACTGAGTACAAATAGCATTTAGCAGGTAGTCCAACATGTAGCACGACCTCTGTGGGTCCCAACAGTACCAACACATAGCCTAAAAATGGTCTCTAACATGATTCACAGTCAAATTTCTATAACATATGATGAGCATATAGTTAACAACAAGTTTATTCAACTTCTCAGTTTCACGGAATGGACCAAGTCACAATTCCCATGGTGCACGCCCACACGCCCGTCATCTAACATGTGCGCCACCTCCAAAACAATCATATAACACTAAAATCTAGGGTTTCATACCCTCAAGACCAGAATTAAAACTGTTACTTACCTCAATCCGAGCAAAACTCTACTCCAATATACCTTTGCCTCGCGAATCGGCCTCCAAACGTCTCGAATCTAGCCACAAGCAGTACAATACAATCAATACGGACTAAAGGAATCAACTTCATAAGAAAAATACAAAATTATAAGCTAAAATCCGAAATTGGTCAAAAACCGGCCCCGGGCCCACGTCTCAAAATCCGACAAAAGTCTCAAAACCTGAAAGCCCCTTCACTCACGAGTCTAACCATACCGAATTTATCAAAATTGTAACGACCTAACCGGTCGTTTTGAGTGTACTAGCCCCGATCCCCTATTTACTATTTTTCCCATATCTGTTTCTACTTATTTGACTTGTCGGGAGGTCTTGTTTTTGGTTTCGGAGTATTTTGGGATATATAGTCTCTAAAACGGAAGTTTAAGTCTTAGGAGTTTGACCGTAGTCGGAACTGTATGAAGATGACTCCGGAATAGAGTTATGTCGGTTCCGTTAGCTCCGTTTGGTAATTTTGGACTTAGGAGTGTATCCGGACTGTGAATTTGGGGTCTGTAGCTAATTTAGGCTTGAAATGGCGAAAGTCGAATTTTTGGAAAGTTTGACCGGGAGGTTGACTTTTTGATATCGGGGTCGAATTTTGATTCTGGAAGTTGAAGTAGCTCCGTCATGTTGGATATGACTTGTGTGCAAAATTTGAGGTCAATCGGACGTGGTTTGGTATGATTCGGCATCGTTTGTAGAATTTGGAAATTTCGAAGTTGAATAAGTTTGGATTGGAGGGCGATTCGTATTTTTGTTGTTGTTTGACATGTTTTGAGGGCTCGACTAAGTTCGTATGCTGTTCTAGGACTGGTTGGTATATTTGGTTGAGGTTCCGGGGGCCTCGGGGGTGTTTTGGATACTTAACGATTTGAATTTGGACTTAGGCTAATGACTGAAGGTTTTTGTAATCTGGTGGTTTCGCACCAGCGGTGGCGAGACCGCGGGTGCATACTCGCACGTGCGGGTGAAGAAGCACAGAAGCAGGAGTTGAGGAGATGGCCAGGGGTCGTAGGTGCGAGGACATTTCTGCATCTGCGAGCCCGCAGATGCGCTCTAAGCTCCGCAGATGCAGAGAGTGAGATGGAGGGGAAGGTTGCAGAAGCGGACATTTATCTGCAGGCGCGCACACGCAAGTGCGACCCCTTCATCGCAGATGCGGACCTAGCCCTTTAACTCATTTCTGCACCTGCGAGGGTAATTCCGCAGGTGCAGCGTCGCAGGTGCGACAGTGAGCCCGCAGATGCGGAAGAACTGGCCAGAAAATGGGATTTCGAGGGTTTGATTTCCATTTTGATTTTGGGACTTTTAAAGCTCGGTGTGAGGCGCTTTTTCGAGGTTTCTTCAAGAAGATTGTTGGGGTAAGTGATTCTAACTCGGATTGGACTATATTTCATGAATCTATTGCTATTTTCATCATCTAATTAGGGATTTGAGTTGTAAATTTGGGGGAAAATGGTAGAAACTTCATAGGCTAAAATTTCAAGTTTTGGAAGGTGATTTGAGGTTGGATTCGAGTAATTCTTGTATGGTTGGACTTGTGAGTTGATGGGTGTTCGCATTTTGTGACTTTTGTCGGATTTTGAGACGTGGGCCCATGGCCGGCTTTTGACCAATTTCTCATTTTGGCTTGTAATTTTGTATTTTGCTTGTGGAATTGATTCCTTTAGCCTATATCAATTATCTCGTACTACTTGTGGCTAGATTCGGGGTCTTTGGAGACTGATTCGAGGGGCAAAGGCATTGCGGAATAGGATTTTGCGCGGTTTGAGGCAAGAAACAGTTTTAAATCTGGTCGTGAGGGTATGAAACTCCGAATTTAATGGATTATGTGAGTATTTTGGAGGTGACACACATGCTAGGTGACGGGCGTGTGGGCGTGCACCGTATGAATTGGAACTTGGTCCATTCCATGAAACTGTAAAGTTGAATAACTTGTTGCTAGCAATATGCTCTCCTGGTGTTATAGAAATTTAACTACAAATCATGTTAGAAATCATGCTTAGGCTATGTGATGGTACTGTTGGGACCCGCAGAGGTCGCGTACTTGTTGAATTACTTGCTAATTGCTGTCTTGTACTCAGTCATGGTTTTACTTGCGTATCATATCTCAGCCTCTTCTTGATTTTGTTGATACACTATGTTATCTTTGTTTGGGCCAATCTTTGTGATTTTCGAGAGCCCGAGAGACTAGAGAGGTTGATGACTGAGTAAGGCCAAGGGCCTATCTGTGAGGTATTGATACTATGGCACGTGAGTTGTCTATGCAGCACGTGAGTTATCTGTGCGGTTCCATATATTGATACAATAGCACGTGAATTGTCCGTGCGGATATAGCGCTTGGGCTGAAAGGAGCCCCTCCGGAGTCTGCACACCCCCAATGAGTGCAGGTACATATTGAGTGTGAGTATTGAGGGTTGAGAGCCGAGTGATTGAGATGTTGTGACGAGTTGAGTGTCTGTTGCTCTGAGAGGCTGTACTTGTTTTTCATTTGTTGATGCACTTAGTTGCTATCTGTCATTGTTGTGAAATTTTTGAAAGATTCTATATCTGGATTACCTGCACTGTAACTGTATAAACTGATTTGACTTGAACTGTCGGATTTGAAAACATGTCTATTCTTGCTGGAATTATTGAAAATGAACTGTATTTGTATAGCTCGTCACTACCTTCTCAGTTCTTTATTTATTTCCATTACTTGCTGAGTTGGTTGTACTCATGCTACGCCTTGCACTTCATATGTAGATCCAGGTATGTTTGATCACGGAGGTCATTGAGTTCATGCGCGATCGAGTACCGGAGACTAC
This sequence comes from Nicotiana tomentosiformis, assembly GCF_000390325.3. Classification (NCBI taxonomy): domain Eukaryota; kingdom Viridiplantae; phylum Streptophyta; class Magnoliopsida; order Solanales; family Solanaceae; genus Nicotiana; species Nicotiana tomentosiformis. Next base: position 45,930,298 of record NC_090821.1, read on the forward strand.
GAGGTAGCTGCCAACGTCCACAGACCTTGTCTCTCCTTCTATGTTTTCTTTCTTTTCAGTATTGATACTCAGACACTGTTTATATTAGATTGGATATCTAGATGCTCATGATTCAGTGACACCCCGATGTCGGGCTATTTCTCCACACTTATGTTTTATTTGGATTTTACCCCCGTTTTTATGAAAGACTCCGGTTATTTTAAATGTCTTAATTCATTTCTGTTAAATTTTGAAAGTGTTTTGGAATGGTCGGCTTGCCTAGTATCACAATAGGCGTCATCATGATGAGTTAGGTTTTGGGTCGTGACAAGTTGGTATTAGAGTCTAGGTTACATAGGTCTCACGAGTCATAAGCAGGTTTAGTAGAGTCTTGCGGATCGGTACGGAGACATTTGTACTTATCTTCGAGAGGCTTACGAACCCTTAGGAAACTTCACATTCTTAAATTCTTATCGTGCGAATCTTTTGATTCTGGTAACTAAATTTTTGTTGTTCAAATTATCTCACAAATAGTGAGGACGCGTACTACGGGGTAGGATGGACAGCCAGCAGTACCACTAGTTAGGGCCGCTAGAGGCCAAGGTCGCGGTAGAGGCCGTAGTAGGGGCAGAGGTGCAGCTCGCACCACAACTAGGACAACACCTGCAGATCTACCAGTTGCCCCAGTTCAGGAGCAGGCACCAGTTATGGATGAGCCGGTGGGACCAGCTCAGGCACCACCTTTGCCCATGGTGATTCCAGGCCTTCAAGAGGCCTTAGCTCAGATTCTGACCGCGTGTACCAGTCTTGCTCAGGCGGTATTTGTTCCGGCCACAGCAGCCACTTCTCAGGCCAGGGGAAGTTCTCAGACTCCCACCGCCCGCACACCAGAGAAAGTGGTACAGGGATTCTAGACACCGGGGGCACAACCAGCCCAGGCGGTTGCAGCTGCTCAAGACTATGTGGTACCTGTCATGCCTGATGATGAGCAGCATCGATTGGAGATGTTTGGGAGACTCCAGCCTCCATATTTCAGTGGTACCGATGGAGAGGATGCACAGAGCTTCTTGGACAGGTGTCAGATGATACTCCGTACAGCAGGTATTCTGGAGACCAGTGGGGTCTCATTCACTACCTTTCAGTTCTCTGGGCTGCCTTCAGTTGGTGGGAGGCTTACGAGAGGCGTAGGCCGGTTGGCGCAGCACCCCTTACATGGCAGCAGTTCTCCGGTCTATTCCTGGAGAAGTTCGTGCCTCAGTCCCGTAGAGAGGAGCTGTGCGGGCAGTTTGAACAGCTTCGTCAGGGTGATATGTCTGTGACGTAGTATGAGATGCGATTCTCGGAGTTGGCCCGTCATGCTATCTGGTTATTTCCCACAGACAGGGAGAATATCATGAGGTTCATAGATGCCTCACTTTCTAGTTGCGATTGCTTATGATTAGAGAGAGAGTGTCTGGTGCTACTTTAGATGAGGTTGTCGACATTTCTCGTCAGATTGAGTTGGTTCACAGCCAGGAGCGGGTTGAGAGGGAGGCCAAGAGGCCTCTTGGACAAGGTGGATTTAGCGGTGTCCCTTCCGGGTTGCAGTTCCACCACGGTAGGAGTCGTCCTTTCAGACATGCTCAGACGGCTCGCCCAGTCCACCGTGGTGCATCATCTGGCCACAGGTCACACAGTCATCAGCAGGGCCAGTCGTCGTTCTGTGCACTACCAGCGTAGAGTTCTCACCATGTCTCGTCAGCTCAGGTTTCCACGGGTAGTTCCTCTGGGCACCAGGAGCAGCTGTTCCGTCAGAGGAGGAGTTGTTTCGAATGCAGAGATTTTGGACACATCAAGAGAGATTTCCCTAGGTTTGTTGAGTGGGACTCCACAGTAGAGTACTCGACCGATGGAAGCAGCACTAGCAGCTTCACCACTCGTCCAGCCAGCTCGAGGTTGGGCTCAGTCAGCTAGGGGTCGCCCGAGAGGGGGAGGCAGATCAGGGGGTGGCCAGGCCCATTTCTATGACCTCCCTGCCAGACCAGATGCCATTGCTTCAGATGCTGTGATTACAGGTATTGTCTCAGTTTGCCACAGAGATGCCTCTGTATTATTTGACCCTGGTTCCACTTATTCATATGTATCATAGTATTTCGCTCATTTTCTAGATATGCCCCGTGAGTCTCTAGTTTCATCTGTTCGTGTATCCACTCTAGTGGGCGATACTATCATTGTAGACCGTGTATATTGGTCATGTGAGGTGACTATTGGGAGTCTGGAGACCAGAGTAGATTATTTTTGCTTAGTATGGTCGATTTTGACGTGATTTTGGGTATGGATTGGCTGTCTCCATGTCATGTTGTTCTAGGTTATCATGCTAAGACCGTGACGTTGGCGATGCCGGGGTTGCCGAGGGTTGAGTGGAGCGGCTCTATATACTATGTTTCTAGTATGGTGATTTTATACTTGAAAGCTCAGCGAATGGTTGAGAAAGGTTGTCTATCTTATCTGGCCTTTGTGAGGGATGTTAATGCAGAGGCCCCTGCTATTGATTCTGTTCCGGTGGTGCGAGATTTTCGGGATGTGTTTCCTGCAGACCTGCCGGGCATGCCGCCCAACAGGGATATTGATTTCGGTATTGATTTGGTGTCGGTCACTCATCCCATTTCTATTCTATCGTATCGTATGACACCGAATGAGTTGAAGGAGCAGCTTCAGGAACTCCTTGATAAGGGGTTTATTCGGCCTAGCGTGTCACCTTGGGGTGCACCACTTCTATTTTTGAAGAAGAAGGGTGGTACTATGAAAATGTGCATTGATTATAGACAGTTGAACAAGGTCACAATCAAGAACAAGTATCCTCTACCGCGTATTGATGATTTGTTTGACCAACTTCAGGGAGCGATGGTGTTCTCCAAGATTGATTTGAGGTCAGGGTATCACCAGCTGAAGATTCGAGACTCAGATATTCTTAAGACAACTTTCATGACCCGATATGGCTATTATGAGTTCCTTGTGATGTTTTTTGGGCTGACCAATGCCCCGGCAGCGTTCATGCATCTGATGAATAGTGTGTTTTAGCCTTATTTAGACTCGTTCGTCATTGTATTCATTGATGATATCCTGGTGTACTCTCATAGCCAGGAGGAGCATGCCCAGCATATAAGGATTATGTTACAAAGATTGAGGGAGGAGAAGCTTTATGCAAAGTTCTCCAAGTGTGAGTTTTGGCTCGGTTCAGTGGCATTCTTGGGCACGTGGTGTCCAACGAGGGTATTCAAGTGGACCCAAAGAAGATAGAGGCGGTGCAGAGTTGGCCCAGACCGTCCTCAGCCACGGAGATTCGGAGCTTTCTTGGTTTGGCAGGCTATTACCATCGTTTTATTGAGGTTTTCTCATCCGTTGCATCGCCCTTGACCAAATTGACCCAAAAGGGTGCTCCTCTCAGGTGGTCGGATGAGTGCGAGGACAGCTTTCAGAAGCTCAAGACTGCTTTGACCACGGCTCCAGTTCTAGTTCTGCCATCAGCTTCTGGTTCCTACACAATGTATTGTGATGCCTCGCAGATCGGTATTGGGTGTGTTCTGATGCAGGAGGGTAGAGTGATTGCTTATGCTTCGCGCCAGTTGAAGCCTCATGAGAAGAACTATCCTGTCCACGACCTTGAGTTAGCAGCTATTGTTTACGCCTTGAAGATTTGGGGGCACTATTTGTACGGGGTTCATTGTGAGATTTACACTGATCATCTTAGTTTGCAGCATCTGTTCAAGCAGAAGGATCTTAACTTGCGTCAGCGAAGGTGGTTGGAGCTTCTTAAGGACTATGATATCACTATTTTGTACCATCTCGGGAAGGCCAATGTGGTGGCCGATGCCTTGAGTCGCCGGGCAGAGAGTTTGGGGAGCTTAGCATATCTTCCAGCAGCAGAGAGTCCATTAGCATTGGATGTTCAGGCCTTAGCCAGCCAGTTTGTTAGATTGGATGTTTCTGAGCCGAGTCGAGTATTGGCTTGTGTGGTCTCTCGGTCTTCTCTTTATGATGGTACAAAGGAGCGTCCATGTGATGACCCCCATCTGCTTGTCCTTAAGGACATGGTCCAGCACGGTGATGCTAAGAAGGTCACTATTGGGGATGATGGTGCATTGAGGATGCAGGGCAGGCTATATGTGCCCAATGTAGATGGTTTGCGTGAGTTGATTCTCCAGGAGGCTCACAGCTCGCAATATTCTATTCATCCAGGTGCCGCGAAGATGTATCAGGACTTGAGGCAGCATTACTGGTGGAGGAGGATGAAGAAGGACATAGTGGGGTATGTAGCTCGGTGCCTAAATTGCCAGCAGGTGAAGTATGAGCATCGGCGACCAGGTGGGTTGCTCCAGAAGTTAGAGATTCCGGAGTGGAAATGGGAGCGGATCACTATGGATTTTGTTGTTGGGCTTCCATGGACTCATCGGAAGTTTGATGCAGTTTGGGTGATTGTGGATCGGCTGATCAAGTCAGCTCATTTAATTCCTATGATGACTACCTATTCTTCCGAGCAGCTGGCTCGAGTGTATATCCGTGAGATCATCAGGCTTCATGGCATACTGGCATCTATCATCTCTGACCGGGTTACACAGTTTACATCAAGGTTCTGGAGGGCCGTGCAGCATGAGTTGGGTACTCAAGTGGAGTTGAGCACAACATTTCACCCTCAGACGGACGGACAGTCCGAGCTCACTATTCAGATATTAGAGGATATGCTCCGTGCGTGTGTGATGGAGTTTGGGAGTTCGTGAGATCAATTCTTGGCACTAGCGGAGTTTTCCTACAACAACAGTTATCAGTCGAGCATCCAGATGGAACCGTCTGAGGCTCTGTATGGTAGGCGGTATAGGTCTCCGGTGGGTTGGTTCGAGCCGAGCGAGGCTAGATTATTGGGTATAGACTTGGTTCAGGATGCTCTGGAGAAGGTTAGGGTGATTCACGATAGACTACGCATATCCCAGTCCAGATAGAAGAGTTATGCAGATCGGAAGGTTAGCGATGTTGCATTCATGGTTGGAGGGCGGGTTTTGCTCTAGGTGTCACCCATGAAGGGTGTTATGAGGTTCGGGAAAATGGGCAAGCTGAGCCCAAGGTTTATCGGTCCATTTGAGGTATTGCGACGTATTGGGGAGGTTGCTTATGAGATTGCCTTGCCTCCCAGTCTAGCAAGAGTTCATCCAGTATTCCATGTTTCTATGCTCCGGAAGTATCACGGCGATCCGTCTCGCATGTTGGATTTCCGCTCAGTCCAGTTGGACAAGGATTTATCTTATATTGGGGAGCCGGTGGAGATCTTAGATAGGCAGGTTCGAAAGCTGAGTTCGAAGAATATTGCTTCTGTGAAAGTTTAGTGGAGGGGTCAGCCGGTCGAGGAGGCGACTTGGGGGACCGAGCATGATATGCACAATCGTTATCCTCATCTTTTTACCACTTCAGGTATATCTCTATGCTCGTTCGAGGACGAACGATTATTTTAAAAGGGGGAGGATATAAGGACCCGACCGCTCGTTTTAAGTGTACTAGCCCCGATCCCCTATTTACTATTTTCCCTGTATCTATTTCTGCTTATTTGACTTGCCGGGAGGTCTTGTTTTTGGTTTCGGAGTGTTTTGGGACACTTAGTCACTAAAACGAAAGCTTAAGCCTTAGGATTTTGACCGTAGTCCGAACTATGTGAAGATGACTCCGGAATAGAATTCCATCGGTTCCGTTAGCTCCGTTGGGTGATTTCGGATTTAGGAGCATGTCCGGACTATGAATTTGAGGTTTGTAGCTAATTTAGGCTTGAAATGGCGAAAGTCAAATTTTTGGAAAGTTTGACCGGGGGTTGACTTTTTGTTATCGGGATCGGATTCCGATTCCGGAAGTTGTAGTAGGTTCGTAATGTTGGATATGACTTGTGTGCAAAATTTGAGGTCAATCGGACGTGGTTTGGTATGATTCGACATCATTTGTAGAATTTGGAAATTTTGAAGTTCATTAAGTTTGGATTGGAGGGCGATTCGTGTTTTTATTGTTGTTTGACGTGTTCATTAAGTTTGTATGGTATTTTAGGACTTGTTGATATATTTGGTTGAGGTCACAGGGGCCTCGGGAGTATTTTGGATGCTTAACGGTTTGAATTTGGACTTAGGCTAATGACTGAAGGTTTCTGTAATCTGGTGGTTTCTCACCTGCGGTGGCGAGACCGCAGGTGCGTACTCGCACGTGTGGGTGAAGGAGCGCATAAGTGGGAGTTGAGGAGATGGCCAGGGGTCATAGGTGCGAGGACATTTCTGCATCTGCGAGCCCGTAGATACGCTCGAAGCTTCGTAAATGCGGAGAGTGAGATGGAGGGGAAGGTCGCAGAAGCGGACCTTTGTCCGCAGGCACGCACACGCAGGTGCGGCCCCTTCATCACAGATGCAGACCTAGCCTTTTAAGTCATTTTTGCACCTGTGATATTAATTCCGCAGGTGCGGTGTCGCAGGTGCGGCGTCGCAGGTGCGACAGTGGGTTTGCAGATGAGGAAGAACTGGGCAGAAAATGGGATTTCGAGGGTTTGATTTCCATTTCAATTTTGGGACTTTGAGAGCTCGGTGTGAGGTGATGTTTTCGAGGTTTCTTCAAAAAGATTGTTGGGATAAGTGATTTTAACTCGGATTGGACTATATTTCATGAATCTATTGCTATTTTCATCATCTAATTAGGGATTTGAGTTGTAAATTTGGTGAAAAATAGTAGAAACTCCATAGGCTAAAATTTCGAGTTTTGGAAGGTGATTTGAGGTTGGATTCGAGTAATTCTTGTATGGTTGGACTCGTGAGTGGATGGGTGTTCGTATTTTGTGACTTTTATCGGATTTTGAGGCGTGGGCCTGGGGCCAGCTTTTGACCAATTTCGGATTTTGGCTTGTAATTTCATATTTTGCTTGTGGAATTGATTCCTTTAGCCTATATTAATTATCTCATACTACTTATGGCTAGATTCGGGGCATTTGGAGACTGATTCGAGGGGAAAAAGCATTGCAGAATAGTATTTTGCGCGGTTTGAGGCAAGTAACAGTTTTAAATCTGGTTGTGAGGTTATGAAACCCCGGATTTATTGGAATATGTGAGTATTTTGGAGGTGACGCACATGCTAGGTGACGGGCGTGCCGGCGTGTACCGTAGGAATTGGGACTTGGTCCATTCCATGAAACTGTAAAGTTGAATAACTTGTTGCTAGCTATATGCTCTCCCGGTGTTATAGAAATTTAACTACAAATCATGTTAGAAATCATGCTTAGGCTATGTGATGGTACTATTGGGACCCGCAGAGGTCGCGTACTTGTTGAATTACTTGCTAATTGATGTCTTGTACTCATTCATGATTTTACTTGCGTATCATATCTCAGCCTCTTCTTGATTTTGTTGATACACTATGTTATATTTGTTTGGGTCGATCTTTGTGATTTTCAAGAGCCCGAGAGACTTGAGAGGTTGATGACTGATTGAGGCCAAGGGCCTGTCTATGAGGTATTGATACTATGGCAAGTGAGTTGTCCGTGCAGCATGTGAGTTGTCCGTGTGGTTTCACATATTGATACTACAGCACGTGAGTTGTCTATGCAGCACGTGAGTTGTCCGTGCGGATATAGCGCTTGGGCTGAAAGGAGCCCCTCCGGAGTCTACACACCTCCCGTGAGCGTAGGTACCTATTGAGTGTGAGTACTGAGGGCTGAGAGCCGAGTGATTGAGCTGTTGTGATGAGTTGAGTGTTTGTTGCCCTGAGAGGTTGTACTTGTTTTCCATTTGTTGATGCACTTAGTTTCTATCTGTCATTGTTGTGAAATTTCTGAAAGATTTTATATCCGAATTACCTGCACTGTAACTGTATAAACTGATTTGACTTGAACTGCCGGATTTGAAAGCATGTCTATTCTTGCTGGAATTATTGAAAATGAATTGTATTTGTATAGCTCGTCACTACCTTCTCAGTTCTTTATTTATTTCTGTTACTTGCTGAGTTGGTTGTTCTCATGATACACCATTCACTTCATGTGCAGATCCAGGTGTGTTTGATCATGAAGGTCGTTGAGTTCGTGCGCGATCGAGTACCGGAGACTACGAGGTAGCTACTGACGTCCGCAGACCTTGTTTCTCCTTCTATGTTTTTTTTTTCTTTTCAGTATTGATACTCAAACACTGTTTGTATTACACTGAATATCTAGATGCTCATGATTCAGTGACACCCTGATGTCGGGCTATTTTTCCGCACTTTTGTTTTATTTGGATTTTACCCCCATTTTTATGAAAGACTCCGGTTATTTTAAATGTCTTAATTTATTTCTATTAAATTTTGAAAGTGTTTTGGAAAGGTCGGCTTGCCTAATATCACGATAGGTGCCATCACAACGGGTTAGGTTTTGGGTCATGACAAAAATCCGACATCAAATGTCCGTTCAATTCCCCAAAATTAACTCTCCAAATCCCTAGCCTCAAACCCCCCAAATTTCACCTCAACACCATACAATCTACGTCGGAACAACAATGGGGAACAAGATTATTGATAAAAAACGAGTACAGAAAGCTTACCTCAGAAACCCTCTCGAAAATCCTCTCCAAAATCGCTCAAGTCCGAGTTCAAAATGTTGAAATGAGACTAAAATCGCAAACCCTTATTTTTAAACATTCTGCCCAGGCTTTTCGCACCCGCGGCCCCTTATCCGCACCTGCGGAACCGCTTCTGCGGTTGTTCCTCTGCTTCTGCGAAAACCACTAAATTCACTGGGCTCGCACCTGCACTCTAGGTCTCGCACCTGTGAAGGCGCTTCTGTGGCCCTTTGTCCGCTTCTACGGAAGAAGCCACACCTTCAACCCTCGCATCTGCGGAGCCTTTCTCGCATTTGCGGGCTTGCAGATGGGCATTCTCCTTCATACTTGCGTTCGCCCTAGGCCAGCCTCCAGATCCGGATCTGCGCCATTCCCGTCGCACCTGCGGCATTGCACCTATTGCTAATACCCTCGCATGTGCCATTACACCAGTAACAGACCAATTTCAGCAATTTTCCCAACTCAAAACCAAGTCCGTTTACCACCCGAGGCCCCCGGGACCTCAACCAAATATGCCAACAAGTCTTATATCCCAATATGAACTTAATCGAATCCTTAAACCACCTTAAACAACATAAAAAACATGAATTACACACAGATTCAAACCTAATAAACTTCGAAATTTCCAAATTCTACAAACGATGCCAAAACCTATCAAATCATGTCTGATTGACTTCAATTTTCACACACAAGTCACAAATGACCCCATGAAACTAGTGCAACTTCCGGAATCGGAATCCGACCCCGATATCAAAAAGTCAACTACCCGGTCAAACCTCCCAAAAATTCGACTTTTGCCATTTCAAGCCTAATTCTACTCCTGATCTCCAAATCACAATCCGGACACGCTTCTAAGTCCACCTAATGGAGGTAACAGAACCATCAAAATTCCAATCTAAGGTCGTTTACACATAAGTTGACATCCGGTCGACTATTCCAGCTTAAGGTTTCGATTAAGAGACTAAGTATCTCAATTCACTCTGAATTCACTCTGGACCCGAACCAACTAACCCGATAAGTCATATAACAGCTATAAAGCATAAATGGAGTAGTAAATGGGGGAACGAGGCTACAACTCTCGAAATGACCGGCCGGGTCGTTACATCCTCCCCCTCTTAAACAAACGTTTGTCCTCGAACAGGTATAGAAATATACTTGGAGTCTCAAGTAGGCATGGATACCTGCTCCGCATCTCCCGCTCGGTCTCCCAAGTAGACTCCTCAACGGGTTGACCTCTCCACTGCACTTTCACTGAAGCTATATCTTTTGACCTCAACTTCCGAACCTGCCGATCCAAAACGGCCACCGGCTCCATATCATAAGTCAAATCACAATCCAACTGAACTATGCTGAAATCCCAAACATGAGACAGATCGTCGATATACTTTCGGAGCATAGAAACATGAAATACTGGATGCACACTCGATAAGCTAGGTGGCAGGGCAAGCTTGTAAGACACCTCCCCAATCCTCTGAAGTACTTCAAAAGGCCCAATGAACCGAGGGCTCAACTTGCCCTTCTTCCCGAACCTCATAACACCCTTCATGGGTGAAACCTTCAGCAGAACCTTCTCCCCAACCATGTAAGCAACATCATGGACCTTCCTGTCGGCATAACTCTTCTGTCTGGACTGCGCCATGCGAAGCCGCTCATGTATCAATTTAACCTTGTCCAATGCATCCTGAACCAAGTCTGTACCCAAAAGCCTAGCCTTACCGTGATCAAAGCAACCCATAGGAGATCTACACCGCCTCCCACACAAAGCCTCATACGGGGCCATCCGGATGCTCGACTGATAACTATTGTTGGAAGCAAACTCCGCGAGTGGCAAAAACTGATCCCAAGAACCCCAAAATCAATGACACAAGCGCGTAGCATGTCCTTCAATATCTGAATAGTGCGCTTGGATTGTTCGTCCGTCTGAGCGTGAAATGATGTGCTCAACTCAACCTGGGTGCCCAACTCTCGCTGCACGGCTCTCCAAAACTTTGATGTAACCTGCGTGCCTCTATATGAAATGATGGAAACTGGTACACTGTGAAGGCGAACAATCTCTCGGATATAAATCTCAGACAACCACTCCGAAGAATAGGTAGTACCAACTAGAATGAAGTGCGCGGACTTGGTCAGCCGATCCACAATCACCCAAATAGCATCAAACTTCCTCGAAGTTCGTGGGAGTCCAACTACAAAATCCATGGTGATCCGCTCCCACTTCCACTCTGGAATCTCTAACCTCTGAAGCAATCCACCCGGTCTCTGATGCTCATACTTCACCTACTGACAGTTAAGGCACCGAGCTTCAAACCCCACTACATCCTTCTTCATTCTCCTTCACTAATAGTGTTGCCTCAAGTCCTGATACATCTTCGCAACACTCCGATGAATGGAATACCGCGAACTGTGGGCCTCCTCAAGAATCAACTCACGTAGCCCATCCACATTGGGCACACAAATCTGACCCTGCATTATCAATACCCCATCATCAACAATAGTCCATCTCTGGCATCATCGTGCTGAACCATGTCCTTAAGGACAAGCAAGTGGGGATCATCATACTGGCGCTCTCTAATGCGATAATATAAGGAAGACCGAGAAAACACACAAGCTAGAACCCGACTGGGCTCCGAAATATCCAATCTCACGAACTGGTTGGACAAAGCCTGAACATAAACTGCAAGAGGTCTCTCCCTGACGGGGATGAACGCAAGACTACCCATACTCACCACCTTTCTACTCAAGGCATCGGCCATCATATTGGCCTTCCCAGGATGATACCGAATGGTGATATCATAGTCTTTTAGCAGCTCCAACCATCTCCGCTGCCTCAAATTTAGATTCTTTTGTTTGAACAAGTGTTGGAGACTCCGATGATCCGTAAACATCTCACAAGACACACCTGCCTCCAAATCTTCAATGCATGAACGATGGCAGCTAACTCCAAATCATGAACAAGATAGTTCTTCTCATGAAGCTTCAACTGGCGTGAAGCATAAGCAATCACTCTACCCTCTTGCATCAACACATACCCAATGCTGATCCGAGAAGCATCACATTACACTATGTAAGAACCAGAAGCTAATGGTAGAACTAGAACTGGAGTCGTGGTCAAAGCAGTCTTGAGCTTCTAAAAGATCTCATCGCACTCATCCGACCACCTGAAAGGAGCACCCTTTTGGGTCAATTTGGTCAAGGGCGATGCAATAGACGAGAAACCCTCCACAAAGCGATGATAATAATCGGCCAAGCCGAGAAAGCTCCGAATCTCCGTAGTTGAGGACGGTCTGGGCCAACTATGAACCACCTCACTGGACACCACGTGCCCCAAGAATGCCACTGAACTAAGCCAAAACTCGCACTTGGAGAACTTTGCATAAAGCTTCTTCTCCCTCAACTGCTGCAACACGATCCGCAAATACTGGGCATGCTCTTCCTAGCTACGAGAGTACACCAGGATATCATCAATAAATACAATAACGAACGAGTTAAGATAAGGCTAAAACACACTGTTCATTATATGCATGAACCCTGCTGGGGCGTTGGTCAGCCCAAAAGACATCACAAGGAACTCATAATGACCATAACGGGTTCTGAAAGCTGTCTTAAGAATATCCGAGTCCCGAATCTTCAACTGGTGATATCCTGACCTCAAATCAATCTTGGATAACACCCTCGCTCCTTGAATCTGGTCAAATAGATCATCAATATGAGACAAAGGATACTTGTTCTTGATTGTGACTTTGTTCAATTGCTTATAATCAATGCACATCCTCATAGTACCATCCTTCTTCTTCACAAATAGAACTGGTGCACCCCAAGGTGACACGCTAGGTCGAATAAACCCCTTATCAAGGAGTTACTGAAGCTGCTAATTCAATTCCTTCAACTCCGTCGGTTCCACACGATACGGTAGAATATAAATGGGTTAAGTGCCCGGTACCAAATCAATACCGAAGTCAATATCCCTATGAGGCGGCATGCCCGACAGGTCTGTAGGAAACACATCTGGAAAATCTCACACCACCGGAATAGAATCAATAGAAGGGGTCTCTGCACTAACATCCCTCACAAAGGACAAATAAGAAAGACAACCCTTCTCAACCATCTGCTGAGACTTTAAGTATGAAATCACTCTACGGGGAACATAGTCTATAGAGCCGCTCCACTCAACCCTCGACAACCCCAGCATCGCCAACATCATGGTCTTAGCATGAAAATGTAGAATAACATGACATGGAGACAACCAATCCATACCCAAAATCACGTCACAATCGACCATACTAAGCAATAATAATCTACTCTAGTCTCTAGACTCCCAATAGTCACCTCACATGACCAATATACACGGTCCACAATGATAGTATCGCCCACTGGAGTGGATACATGAACAGATAAAACTAGAGACTCACGGGGCATATCCAGAAAATGAGCGAAATACGATGACACATATGAATAAGTGGAACCAGGGTCAAATAATACAGAGGCATCTCTATGGCAGATTGAGACAATACCTATAATCACAACATCTGAAGCAATGGCATCTGGTCTGGCAGGGAGGTCATAGAAACGAGCCTGGCCACCCCCTGATCGGCCTCCTTCTCTCGGGCGACCCCTAGCTAACTGGGCCCTACCCCGAGCTGGCTGAGTAGGTGGTGTAGCAACTGGTGCAGAATACACATCCTGACTCCTCTGCTGCGCTGGACCTCCCTAACGACAAGGACACTGCCTCCACACATGCCCAAACTCCCCGCACTCAAAATAACTCCCTAGTGTGGGTGATGGGGACTGAAGGGAGCCTCGAGCACCAGGATAACAGGTAGAAGGACCTGGCATAGACAAGCCCTGCCCCGATGGAGCACGGGACGAATTCTGAGCTGGAAGAGCACTGAGAGATGAGTGACCCTGCTGATAACTGTGTGAACCACGGACAGATGATGCACCACGGTGAACTGGGCAAGCCGTCTGAGCATGTTTGTAAGGACGACCCTTGTCGTGGTAGAACTGACCCAGAAGGAACACTACTGAATACACCCTGTCCATGAGGCCTCTTAGCCTCCCTCTCACCCCACTCCTAGCTGCGAACCATCTCAATCTGACGAGCAATGTCAACAACCTCATCAAAATTAGCACCAGACACTCTCTCTCTAGTCATAAGAAATCGCAGTTGAAAAGTGAGGCCATCTATGAACCTCCTAATCCTCTCCCTGTCTATGGGAACCAACCAGACAACATGACGGGCCAAATCAGAAAATCTCATCTCATATGGCATCACAGACATATCACCCTGACAAAGTTGCTCGAACTGCCTGCATAGCTCCTCTCTGCAGGATTGAGGCACGAACTTCTCCAGGAAAAGAATGGAGAACTGCTGCCATGTAAGGGGTGCTGCGCTGATCGGCCTACGCCTCTCGTAAGCCTCCCACCAACTGAAGGCTGCCCCAGAGAGCTGAAAAGTAGTGAACGAGACCCCACTGGTCTCTAGAATACCTGCTGTGCGGAGTATCCTCTAGCACTTATCCAAGAAACCCTGTGCATCCTCTCCCTCTGTACAACTAAAAGATGGAGGCTGGAGTCTCCCAAACCTCTCCAATCTACGCTGCTCATCATCAGGCATGTCAGGAACTACATAGTCTTGAACGGCTGCAACATGTTGGGCTGATGGTACCCCCAGTGTCTAGAGTCCCTATACCACCTGCTCTGGTGTACGGGCGACGGGAGTCAGAACAGAGACCACCTAAGCAAGACTGATGCACGCGGTCAGAATCTGAGCTAAGGCCTCCTAAAGGCCTGGAATCACAATGGGCATGGGTGGTGCGTGAGCTGGTCCCACAGGCTAATCCACAACTAGAGCGTGCTCCTGAACTGGGCAACTGGTGTTTCTGTAGGTGCTGCCCTAGCTGCTGTGCGAGCGACACCTCTTCCCTTACCGCGGCCCCTACTGCGACCTCGGTCTCTCGCGGCTGTCCATCCTGTCCCGTAGTACGTGTCCTCACAATTTGTGAGAGAATAGAACAACAAAAGTTTAATTACCAGAATCAGAAGATTTGCACGACAAGAATTCAAGAAATATGGAATTTCCTAAGGGTTTGACAGCCTCTTGAAGACAAGTACAGACGTCTCCGTACCGATCCGCAAGACTCTACTAAACCTGCTCATGACTCGTGAAACCTATGTAACCTAGGCTCTGATACCAACTTGTCACGACCCAAATCTTAACCTGTTGTGATGGCACCTATCAATGGTACTAGGAGAGCCGTCATTTCCAAATACTCCAAATATTTAACAGAAAAATAATTTAAGACATTTGAAATAGGCAAAGTTTTCATAAACAAGGGGTAAAACCCAAAACACAAGTGCGGAAATAGCTCCCAATATCGGGATGTCACTAAGCCATGAGCATCTATACATGATCAGTCTAAAAATGAAACGAATGTAATAGTTTGGATCCAAATACAACAAAAGAAAGGATAAGGAAGGAGAAACAAGGACTGCGAATGCCAGGCAGCTACCTCGGTATCTCCAACGGTCAGCTACGTGGAATATCAACACTCTCCGCGTCCAAAAACTCCTGGATCTGCACATGAAGTGCAAGGTGTAGTGTGAGTACAACCAACTCAGTAAGTAACAATAATAAATAAGGAACTCAAAGATAGTGACGAGCTACACAGTTAAAATTTATTTTCAGTAGTCTCAACAAGAAAAATAGACATGCTTTCAAATCCGACAAATTAAGTCAAATCAGTTTATTTTTGCCAAATTCAAGTAAAAACCAAAAAAAAGTATCCTTCAGAAGTTTTCCAAAATCAGTGATATATGGCAACTATGTGCAACAACAATGAAATCATATACAGCCTCTCAGGGAGAACAATCACTAAGTCCTCCCATTCACTCCAACCTCTCAGTCACTTATTCCTCTCAGCCACTCATTCCTCACAGTCACTCAGCACTCGGCACTCTCACTCAGTAGGTACCTGCGCTCAGTAGGGGTGTGTACAGTCTCCGGAGGGGCTCCTTCAGCCCAAGCGCTATATCAAGCCAAATCATGGCATAAATCAATGAAAACATGTTGCGGTGTGCAGCTCGATCCCACAAATAACCTCACAATTAGGCCCTTGGCCTCACTTAGTTAGCAATCTCTCCAGTCTCTCGGGCTCTCAGAAATCAGGAAAATCAGCCCAAGCAAGAATAATATGATGTATCAATAAGAATAATAGAGATTGAGATATGATATGCGAACAACACCGAGACTGAGTACAAATAGCATTTAGCAGGTAGTCCAACATGTAACACGGCCTCTGTGGGTCCCAACAGTACCAACACATAGACTAATTATGGTCTCTAACATGATTCACAGTCAAATTTCTATAACATATAAAGAGCATATAGTTAACAACATGTTTATTCAACTTCTCAGTTTCATGGAATGGACCAAGTCACAATTCCCACGATGCACGCCCACACGCCCATCACCTAGCATGTGCGTCACCTCCAAAACAATCATATAACACCAAAATCTGGGGTTTCATACACTTAGGACCCGATTTAAAACTGTTACTTACCTCAATCCGAGAAAAACTCTACTCCAATATGCCTTTGCCTCGCAAATCAGCCTCCAAATGTCTCGAATCTAGCCACAAGTAGTACAATAAAATCAATACGGACTAAAGGAATCAACTCCATAAGAAAAATATGAAATTATAAACCAAAATCCAAAATTGGTCAAAAACCGGCCCCGGACCCACGTCTCGAAATCCGACAAAAGCCATAAAACCTGAAAGCCCCTTCACTCACAAGTCTAACCATACCGAATTTATCAAAATCCAATATCAAATGGCCATTCAATTCAGCAAAATTAACTCTCCAAATCCCTAGCCTCAAACCCCCCAAATATCACCTCAACACCACACAATCTACCTGGGAACAACAATGGGGAACAAGATTATTGATCAAAAATGATTACAAGAAGATTACCTCAGAAACCCCCTCGAAAATCCTGTCCAAAATTGCTCAAGTCCGAGCGCAAAATGTTGAAATGAGACTAAAATCGCGAACCCTTGTTTTTAAACATTCTGCCCAGGCTTTTCGCACCTGCGACCACTTATCCGCACCTGCGGAACCGCTTCTGTAGTTGTTCCTCCTTTTCTGCGGAAACCACTAAAGTCACTGGGCCCGCACCTGCGCTCCAGGTCTCGCACCTGCAGAGGCGCTTCTGTGGCCCTTTGTCCGCTTCTGGGGAAGCAGCCAAGCCTTCTACCCTCGCGTCTGCGGAGCCCTTATCGCATATGCGGGCTCGCAGATGCGCATTCTCCTTTGCACCTGCGTTTTCCCCAGGCCAGCCCCCAGTTCTGCATTTGTGCCAATCCCGCCGCACCTGCGGCATCGCACCTGCGGCTAATACCCTCGCAGGTGCGATTACACCAGCAGCAGACCAATTTCAGCAATTTCCCCAACTCAAAACCAAGTCCATTAACCACCCAAAATCAACCCGAGGCCTCCGGGACCTCAACCAAACATGCCAACAAGTCTTATATCCCAATACGAACTTAGCCGAATCCTCAAACCACCTCAAACAATATCAAAAACAGGAATTACACACAGATTCAAGTCTAATGAACTTCGAAATTTCTAAATTCTACAAACGATGCAGAAACCTATCAAATTATGTCCGATTGATCTTAATTTTCGTACACAAGTCACAAATGACCCCACGAAC
The DNA here is from genome assembly GCF_000390325.3 of Nicotiana tomentosiformis. NCBI lineage: Eukaryota > Viridiplantae > Streptophyta > Magnoliopsida > Solanales > Solanaceae > Nicotiana > Nicotiana tomentosiformis. The sequence continues at coordinate 45,947,569 of NC_090821.1, forward strand.
CAACTACAACTTCTGGAATCGGAATCTGACCCTGATATCAAAAAGTCAACCCCCCGGTCAAACTTCCCAAAAATTAGACTTTCGCCATTTCAAGCCTAATTCTACTCCCGACCTCCAAATCACAATCCAGACACGCTCCTAAGTCGAGAATCACCCAACGGAGTTAATGGAACCATCAAAATTCCAATCCGAATTCATTTACATATAAGTCGACATCCGGTCGACTTTTCTAGCTTAAGGTTTCAATCAAGAGACTAAGTGTCTCAATTCACTCTGTATTCACTCTGGACTCGAACCAACTAACCTGATAAGTCATATAACAACTATAAATCACAAATGGAGCAGTAAATGGGGGAATAAGGCTACAACTCTCGAAATGACCGGCCGGATCGTTTCGAGCTGACTTGGTCAGCTGGTCCACAATCACCCAAACTGTATCAAACTTCCGTTGAGTCCGTGGAAGCCCAACAATGAAATCCATAGTGATCCGCTCCCATTTCCACTCCGGAATCTCTAATTTCTGAAGCAACCCACCTGGTCGCTGATGCTCATACTTCACTTGCTAGCAATTTAGGCACCGAGCTACATACTCCACTATGTCCTTCTTCATTCTCCTCCACCAGTAATGCTGTCTCAAGTCCTGCTACATCTTCGTGGTACCCGGATGAATAGAATACCGCGAACTGTGAGCCTCCTGAAGAATCAATTCATGCAGCCCATCTACATTGGGCACACATAGCCTGCCCTGCATCCTCAATGCACCATCATCCCCAATAGTAACATTCTTAGCATCACCGTACTGGACCGTGTCCCTAAGGACAAGCAGATGGGGGTCATCATACTGGAGCTCCATGATACGATCATAAAGAGAAGACCGAGAGACCACATAAGCCAATACTCGACTCGGCTCAGAAACATCCAATCTAACAAACTGGCTAGCTAAGACCTGAACATCCAATGCCAATGGCCTCTCTGCTACTGGAAGATATGCTAAGCTCCCCAAACTCTCCGCCAGATGACTCAAGGCATCGGCCACCACATTGGCCTTCCCGGGATGGTACAAAATGGTGATATCATAGTCCTTAAGAAGCTCCAACCATCTCTGCTGGTGCAAGTTAAGATCCTTATGTTTGAATAGATGCTGCAAACTCCAATGATTAGTGTAAATCTCACAATGGACACCATATAAATAGTGCCGACAAATCTTCAAGGCGTGAACAATAGCTGCTAACTCAAGGTCGTGGACAAGATAGTTCTTCTCATGAGGCTTCAACTGGCGCGAAGCATAAGCAATCACTCTACCCTCCTATATCAGAACACATTCAATACCTATCCGCGAGGCATCACAATACACTTCATAGGAACCAGAAGCTGATGGCAGAACTAGAACTGGAGTCGTGGTCAAAGTAGTCTTGAGCTTCTGAAATCTCTCCTCGCACTCATCCGACCACCTGAATGGAGCACCCTTTTGGGTCAATTTGGTCAAGGGCGATGCAATAGATGAAAAATCCTCCACAAAATAACGGTAATAGCCCACCAAACCCAGAAAGCTCCTAATCTCCGTGGCTGTGGATAGTCTGGGCCAACTCTGCACCGCCTCTATCTTCTTCGGATCCACCTGATTACCCTCGCTGACACCACGTGCCCCAAGAACGCCACTGAACCAAGCCAAAACTCACATTTGGAGAACTTTGCATAAAGCTTCTCCTCCCTCAATCTCTGTAACACAATCCTCAGATGTTGGGCATGCTCCTTCTGGCTACGAGAGTACACCAGGATATCATCAATGAATATAATAACGAACGAGTCCAAATAAGGCTGAAACACACAGTTCATCAAATGCATGTATGCTGCTGGGGCATTAGTCAGCCCAAAAGACCTCACGAGGAACTCATAATGGCTATATCGGGTCTTGAAAGCTGTCTTAAGAATATCTGAATCCCAAATTTTCAGCTGGTGATACCCTGACCTCAAATCAATCTTGGAGAACACCCTCGCCCCCTGAAGCTGGTCAAATAGATCATCAATACATGGCAAAGGATACTTGTTCTTGACTGTGACCTTGTTCAAATGCCTGTAGTAAATGCACATCCTCATTGAACCGGTACACCCCAAGGTGACACGCTAGGCCGAATAAACACTTTATCAAAGAGTTCCTGAAGTTGTTCCTTCAAATACTTCAACTCCGCCGGTGCTATACGATATGGTGGAATAGAAATGGGCTAAGTGCCCGGCACCAAATTAATACCGAAGTCAATATCCCTGTCAGGCGGCATGCCCGGCAGGTCTGCAGGAAACACATCCGAAAAATCACTCACCACTGGAACAGAATCAATGGCTGTAGTCTCTGTACTAACATCCCTCATAAAAGCCAAATAGGATAGACAACCCTTCTCAACCATTCGCTGAGCCTTCAAGTATGAAATCACTCTACTAGGAACATAGTCTATAGAACTGCTCCACTCAACCCTCGGCAACCCCGACATCACCAACGTTACAGTCTTAGCACGATAATCTAGAACAACATGACATGGAGACAACTAATCCATACCCAATATCACATCAAAATCGACCATACTGAGCAGCAAAAGATCTACTCTGGTCTCCAGACCCCCAATAGTCACCACACATGACCGATATACACGGTCCACAATAATAGTATCGCCCGCAGAAGTAGATACATGAACAAATGAAACTAAAGACTCATGGGGCATATCCAAAAAATGAGCGAAATACGAGAAAACATATAAATAAGTGGAACTAGGGTCAAATAATACAGAGGCATCTCTGTGGCAAACTGAGACAATACCTGTAATCACAATATCTGAAGCAATTGCATCTGGTCTGGCAGGGAGGGCATAGAAACGGGCCTGGCCACCCCCAGATTTGCCTCCCCCTCTCAAGCGACCCCTAACTGACTGGGCTCTACCCAAGCTGGCTGAGCGGGTGGTGAAGAGATTAGTGCTGATGTCGTAGACTGGCTCCTCTACTAAGTCGGACCTCCCGTAAGGCGGGGACAATGTCTCCTGATATGGCGAAACTCTCCACACTCTTAGCAACTTCCCGGTGCTGGTGCTGGGGACTGAAGGGAGCCCGAAGCACCGGGATGACTGGTAGAAGGACCTGGCATAGACGAGCCCTGACCCGACAGAGCACGGGACGAACTCTGAGCTGGGAGGGCACTGAGAGATGAATGGCCCTGCTGATAAGTGTGTGAACCATGGCCAGATGATGCACCCCAGTGGGCTGGGCGAGCAGTCTGAGCATGTCTGAAAGGAAAACCCCTACCGTGGTGGAACTGCCTCCCCAGAAGGAACACCGCTAAATCTACCATGTCCATGAGGTTTCTTGGCCTCCCTCTCAACCCTCTCCTGACTACAAACCATCTCAATCTGATGTGCAATGTCGACAACCTCATCAAAAGTAGCACCAGACACTCTCTCTGGTCATAAGCAATCGCAGCTGAAAAGTGAGGCCATCTATAAACCTCCTGATCCTCTCTCTGTCTGTGGGAACCAACCAGATAGCATGACGGGCCAACTCCAAGAATCGCATCTCATACGGTATCCCAGATATATCACCTTGACGAAGCTACTCGAACTGCCTGTGCAGCTCCTATCTACAGGACTGTGGCACGAACTTCTCCAGGAATAGACCAGAGAACTACTGCCAGGTAAGGGGTGCTGCCCCGACCGGCCTACGCCTCTCGTAAGCCTCCCACCAACTGAAGGTAGCCCCAGAGAACTGAAAAGTAGTGAACGAGACCCCATTGGCCTCTAGAATACCTGTTGTATGGAGTATACTCTGACATCTGTCCAAGAAACCCTGTGCATCCTCTCCCTCGGTACCACTGAAAGATGGAGGCTGGAGTCTCCCAAACCTCTCCAATCTACGCTGCTCATCCTCAAACATAGCAGGAACCACATAGTCCTGAGAAGCTGTAACCGGCTGGGCTGGTGGTGCCCCCGGTGTCTGGAATCCCTATACCACCCGCTCTGGTGTACGGGCAGGGGGAGTCTGAGCGTCTCCCCCAGCCTGAGAAGTGGCTGCTGCGGCCGGAACAGAGACCGCCTGAGCAAGACTGGTACACACAGTTAGAATCTGAGCTAAGGCCTCCTGAAGGCCCGAAATCACAATAGGCACAGGTGGTGCCTGAGCTGGTGCATCAACAAATGGAATTTGGTCCTGATCTGGGGAAACTGGTGGATCTGCAGGTACTGTCCCAGCTGCTATGCGGGCTACACCTCTGCCCCTACCACGACCTCTACCGTGACCTCAGCCTCTCGCGGCCCTGGCTGGTGGTATCAGTGGCTGTCCATCCAGCCCAATAGTATGAGTCCTCACCATCTGTGAGAGAATAAAACAACAGATGTTTAGTTATTAGAATCAACAGATTCGCACGACAAGAGTTCAAGAATGTGGAGTTTCCTAAGGGTTCTGCAGCCTCTCGAAGATAAGTACAGACGTCTCCGTACCGATCTACAAGACTCTACTAAACCTGCTCATGACTCGTGAGACCTATATAACCTAGGCTCTGATACCAACTTGTCACGACCCAAAATGGGAGTAAAACCCAAATAAAATATAAGTGCAGAAAAATAGACCGACTTCGGGGTATAACTAAGTCATGGGCATCTAAATATCCAGTCTAATACAAACAGTGTCTGGGTATCAATGCTGAAAAAAAAGGAAACATAGAAAGAGAGACAAGGTCAGCGGACGTCGGCAGCTACCTCGTAGTCTCCGATACTCGATCACGCATGAACTCAACGACCTTCGTGATCAAACACACCTAGATCTGTACATGAAGTGCATGGTGTAGCATGAGTACAACCAACTCAGCAAGTAACAAAAATAAATAAAGAATTGAGAAGGTAGTGACGAGCTATACAAATACAATTCATTTTCAATAATTCCATCAAAGAATAGACATGTTTTCAAATCTGGTAGTTCAAGTCAAATCAGTTCGAGCCCAAGTAAAACAGATATGAATCTTCCAGAAATTTCACAACAACATTAGATAGCAACTAAGTGCAACAATAAATAAAAAGCAAGTACAGCCTCTCAAGGCAGCAGTCACTCAACTTATCTCGTCAGCTCATACTCTCGGCTCTCAGCCCTCAATACATGCTCTCAATAGGTACCTACGCTCACTGGGGGTGTACGGCTCCTTCCAGCCTAAGCGCTATATCGATGCGGCGTGCAGCCCGACCCAATCATATAAGTAGCCATAAGGCTCGTTGCGGCGTGCAACCCGATCCGCAGTCCATTAATAGCTATAAGGCTCGTTGCGGCATGCAACCCGATCCATAATCCTCACGTAGTTTACAGCTCGGCAATCAGGCCCTATCTCAGTTACTAACCTCTCCAGCCCCTCAGGCTCACAGAATATCATGATAACCGGCCCAAACAGAGAATACAACAAGTATCAACAAGAAATGAGAGGGAACAGAGATATAATATACAAGTAAGACTGTGACTGAGTACAAGACAATAATTAGCAGTCAATTCAACAAGTATACGACTGTTGCGGGTCCCAATAGTGATATCATAAGGTCTAAGCATGGTTTCTAACATGAAAGGCAGTCAATAGCTCAAAGGCATGGAAAAACAAGCAAAAACGATGGCTATTCGACTTTACAGTCTCATGGGACGGACCAAGTCACAATCCCTCTTGGTGCACGCTCACACGCCCATCACCTAGCATGTGCGTCACCTCCAAACACTCACATCACACCAATCCTCGGGGTTTCATACCCTCAAAACCAGATTTAAAACTGTTACTTACCTCAAACCGCGTAAAATTCTACTCCGCAATGCTGCCCCTCGAATCAGTCTCCAAATGCCCCGAATCTAGCCACAAGCAGTACGAGATAATTAATATAAGCTAAAAGAATCAATCCCACAAGCAAAAACGAAATTAAAAGCCAAAAATCAGAAATTGGCCCGAACCTGGCCCCCCGGGCCCACATCTCGAAATCCGACAAAAGTCACAAAATCCGAAAGCCCATTCACTCACGAGTCTAATCATACCAAATTTACTCCAATCTGATAACAAGATCCCATTCAAAGCCCCAAACATCTAACTCAAGAACACTTCATCTTCTTCCCTAATTGTTTTCACCCTAAATCACAAATTAGATAATAAAATTAAAGATATAATCATGGATTTTTAACCAAAACCAAGTAGGAATTACTTACCCCAATCAACGCCACAAAAATTCCTTCAAGAATCACCCAATTCCGTGTTCTCTAGCTCAAAATATGCAAAATGGGTTCAAACCCTCGTTTTTGAAATTAATATTGTCTGCCCAGATTTCCTTCTTCGCGAATGCGACCGTTCTCTCGCGTTCGCGTAGACCAACTCAGACTGCCTCTCAACTTAACTCTTCGCGAACATGACCTACGCTTTGCGAACGCGAAGCTTTGCAAACTCAGACCTTCGCTAACGCGTCCCTCACCTCGCGAACGCGTAGAACAAAAGACTGGGGGTCCCCAGCTGCCTCACTCCCTTTCGCGAATGCGACGCCACTCACGCGTTCGCGATGCACACACTGCCATACCTTCGCGGACGCGTAGAGAAAAATCTCACCAACTCAGAAACACTCTTCGAGAACGCGAGGCTCCTCTCGCGAATGCGTAAGAGGAAACCAGAAAAATGCTGCAGTAGATATCAACTATCTCACCAAGGCCAAAAATGATCCGTTAACCACCCGAAACTCACCCGAAACCCCCGGGACCTCAACCAAATATACCATCAAGTCCCAAAACACTATACTAACTTAGTCGAATCCTCAAACCACCTCAAATAACATCAAAAATACGAATCACCCTCCGATTCAAACTTAATGAACTTGAAACTTTCAATTTCTATAAACGATGCTGAACCCTATTAAACCACGTCCTATTGACCCTAAATTTTACACACAAGTCATATTTGACGTTACGGATCTACTCTAACTTTCGAAATTAGAATCCGACTCCGATATCAAAAAGTCAACCCCCCGGTCAAACTTTCCAAAATTAGACTTTTGCCATTTCAAGCATAAATTAGCTACAGACCTCAAATTCACAGTCCGAACATGCTCCTAAGTCCAAAATTATCCAACGGAGCTAACGGAATCGACGGAACTCCATTTCAGAGTCGTCTTCACATACATCCGACTATGGTCAAAATCCTGAGACTTAAGCTTCCGTTTTAGGGACTAAGTGTCCCAAAACACTTCAAAACCAAAAACAAGACCTCCCAGCAAGTCACTTAAGCAAAAACAGATACGGAAAAAATAGTAAATAGGGGATCGGGGCTAATATACTCTGAACGACCGGTTGGATCGTTACACATATTGACATTAAAAAATTATTCTCAGCGACATAAGGGTGGACAAAAGAGATTGACAACAAAATATATACATTAGTTCTTTTAGATATATGTATAATAACCATTTTCATAAAGTCATATTTAACAGCACTCAATTATTCATTCATGATCTCTAGCAACATAACTAAACTGTAAAATATTAATGCATTAAGAAATTAAGTTTTATTTCTGCTTAAAACAAATAATATATTTTCTCTTTAAAATGTTAAGAGAGAAAATTTGAAACATTCAAGATAAAGAGAACTACAAAAGCATCACTTATAAGACTAAAGAGATAACATGCATTCTCTTTCACAATGCACAATAATAACATGCTACAAATTCACTACAACAAATAACTCATAGCCCGAAACACTAATAAAATTAGAGTAGATTATATTTTTCATCTTATGGCCAAAGTTTATCTGTCTATTATTATTTTCACGAGAATAAGCATAAAAGAATAAATGTTGAAGAGGTATATATTAGTTCAATTATACATACCTGATACTTAGATATAATGTTACATAAAAACATATCAAGTGGAAGATATTACCGTATGTCTTTAAAGTCTATCAGAATTCCATAAGTAGTATTCTCCATAAGAACAAAGTGAAATATCCTTTAGATTGTTGGAAAAATATTGGATTATGGAGAATAGGAGTTAGCTCGAGGCGTTTCATGGACACTGTCCCTAAGGATATTTCGCCCACACCTGGATGAATAAAATTAGGCGTAACCTCCCGAATTCAACAAGCTTTTCTAATATAACTAGGAGCAGAAACAACAAAGATTAATTAAAAGAAAACCACCACGAAAGAAGGGGAAGAAAGTTTTTTACTTTTTCACATCCACTACTCCGAGTCACACTTAGGAAAGTATATATATAATCCAAAGATTTAAACTTTAGATTGTAAGCAACGTTTTAAAAATTATTAAAAGCCATTCAAAAGCTATTCAAATGGGTGTTACAAAATAAACGCCATTAAGGCTAATAAAATAGTCAGATTTGACTTTGTCAAAAGATTAACTTAAGGAATCCAATAATAGCTAGTAAATGGTCATATTCAATTTGGTAAGAATGTATTCAAGCTTATCAATCATCAGTTACAAATATTAAAGAAATATATTCAAAACAATTAGTGTAATAAAAACACATTAACATTAATTTTAAAAGAATGAATCTAGACATCAATTTAAATATTTCTTTTTGAGTTATCAAAATTATTTTTCTAACACTAACGTCCCGAGATTATATTTTGTAACCAAAACGTACATCAACTATCCTGTATTTAGCATATAATGAAAATCACCGACATTCTTCACTCTAGCATAAACGTTATTGCTAAGCTATAACATAATAAGATAAAATTTCAAAATAAGCTTTGTCTTGTTATCAACACGATAAACCCATATATATGTCACAACACACATGCTATTAATTACCAATTTCTTCAACTTTTTTGGGATCTTTACACCATTTTTTTTACCCTTCCACGGGAGCTCCCTACTTTGTTTACTTGGTGGCTCGAACCCACAATCTTTTAATTGAAGGTGGAAGATGTTTACCGCTTACAACCCTCACTTTGACGACCAGATCTTATAAGTCGGCCGGATTTACAATTTATTTATTTTTAATCGGTACACATAAATTATACACCGATTGTACACTCCAACTATTTTTAATTTAAACGATTGGACGGCTATTTGAGTTAATTGCTTAACCTTTTTACCCCAATAGATCCATATTTTCCCAAATCTTACCCTCATTTAGACTGGAAGCTGAAATTTATCGGCAGGTGCATAAGATATAGAAGGAGAATTTAATCATGTGTTAATGACGTAACTGTGCTTATTTTAATGATTTATTTATCTTATGTGGTAGTCTATTGGAAGTTTCCGGCATTCAGCTGATGTATTTCTGGAGGGTCTTATTTCATGCGAAATATAAGGATATTGGTGTTTTTGTTTTGGCCATAAAAATTAAATTTTATAAATTTTGCTGCATTTGACTTTTTGTAGAATGACAACCCGAGACATCCTAATTTCACGGGCTAATAGTTTGAACTTTTCCCGTCAAAACAAGTTTAAAAAGGCTAGGACTCTTTTGTAAAGTTAATAGTTAATAGTTAATACAATTGTTTATAGATTCTTATATTCATAATAAATGGTTAATCATCAAATACCAAATCCAGTTAATCCTCATAAATATAGTAATCTAATTATATAAAAGTAGTCTAATACCAAAAAATGCAGTGATCTTGTTGACCGAGAAACAAGTACTATAAGAAGGAAGCCCATTAGCCCAAGTCAAGAGTTCATGAGTAGCAACTTTTGAAGCAAAACTTGGAAATGACAAAGTTCCCACCTTCATTTTTCTATGTTGTTGTCCTCTTTGTTTCGACTGCATCAGGTCCCAACTCTCAGAGATGATGATATCTTGGCTTTACTTTTTTTATTTTTTTTTATTTTTTCGGTACCGACATTAGAGCTCGACTAATTCGGAATCCTCCATGGAAGTCCCACATTAGGGAGGGGAGGGGGGAGTATCGTGTTTCCTAGCCCGAGACCTTTGGTTAATGATGAATGAGTGCTTACCACTCCACCGCTACAATCCTTGTTGGTGCCTTTACATTATTATTATTATAAGGGTCACATTCTTAATTAATGATTACTACCTGTTATCTTATTTTACATTATTTTGATGAATGCAGGTGAGAGGTTTGTTCCTGTGATACATGAAGAGGGACTATGCATAGTTGATGTTGGTGTTAACATTTGCACCCTTCTTAAAGATCGATGTATGGAGCCATGCATTCGAGCAACTTCCGCTCGGGTTACCAAGGCGACGTGTGAAATACGTGGCGATCTTTCTACATATTGCCAATGTATAATTGTTTGCCATGACAAACACATAAATCAAGAAAACAACTTGAAGATTGCAGCATCACCTGCACCTTATTGATGTTTTGGCTCCAAATATTCTAACTTTTCTAGAACGGATGCATAGTTGTTATTGTAAGAAAAATGATTGTACGACTAGATTTTCGGTCACCACCATGATTTACATACTCTATATATAATCTACAATTTCCGAACAATTGTTAATCTGATTGAATTCGATTCATGGGTGAAGAAAATCAAAGAAAACCCTAGAAAAATCTAAGAGAGAAGAAATATGTCGGTCAGTCTCTAGAATAATGGCCCGACTTGACTATATACATTTTATAAAATGAGAAAATACAAAATGTATGCTAGAATTAAAAATACAATGTATTGGGCTGATGGATTATTCTACTAATAGGCCTGTGCTACCGGACTCGTCTGGCTTCAACTTCTGTCGAGCCTCAATGTTAATACTCCCCTCAAGCTGGAGAGTGAAAGCACACCAAACTTGCAATGAATCCCATAATGAGGCTGTCCAGGTAAGGCTTTAGTCATGATATTTGCTAGCTGGGTAGAACTAGGAACAAAATGCAAGGAAATCAGGCCAAAGTGCAAACATTCACGCACATAGTGACTATCCATTTTTATGTATTTGGTACGTTCATGGAAGACAGGGTTCTTGGCTATGTGCAAGGCAGGTTGACTGTCACACAATATATAGGAACTTGGCTGCAAATAGGCAATCCAAGATCACCCAGAAGTCGAACTAGCCAAGAAATTCCAGCAACAGTCTTCCTTAAAGCCCTATATTCAGCTTCATCTGATGATAAAGAGATAGTGGGTTGCTTCTTGCTCTTCCAAGAGACTGGGCTGCCACCAAGTGTGATGTAGTAGCCAGAAACTAACTTGCAAGAAACAACACAAGCTCCCAAGTCAGAATCAAAGTAACCAAGCAGAGAGAGAGATCAGAGTTGTTGGAAAGGAGGATACCATGAACAGGATCATTAAGAAGATATCGAAGGACATATAAGGTAGCCTGCATGTGTGTCACTTGAGGCCTTTGAAGGAATTTGACTCAAGTGTTGCACTAAAAATGTGATATCAGGTCTAGTGTGTTGCAAAGAATTGAGCTTGCCAACCAACCTTCTATAAGCACTTGGATAAGTGAGAGTGTCACGATCCAATTTTCACTATAGGCCGTGATGGCGCCCAACGTCGTCGTTAGGCAAGACAACAGTAAACTATCAACTTAATTATTCATTTTATTGCTTTTAAAATCATGGATTCTATTAAGTAAAGGAAATTAAGCGTAGAAAGCCATGGAGATATGAAGCATAAATAAAACATTAAAATAAAATGGTGACAATATTAGGCAAAATCATAAACATCTACTAGTAATTCCTAAAACCTAGTGTCACAAGTGCACGAGTAATCTAGTAGAATATACAAACCACTGTAGATACTGTCTGAAATGCAATAGACAGAAATAAAAATATAACAGGAAGCAGACCTCGGGTGCTGCAGATTGGAGCATGGAGAATATCTCACCACTAAGTCTCCGGATGTGTGCCCGAATGATCACCAGATATACCTGCCTCAGTACCTGCATAATTAGTGCAGAAGTGTAGCATGAGTACGTAAATCAACGCTTACCCAGTAAGTATCTAATCTAACCTCGAAGAAGTAGTGAAGAGGAGTCGACATCGATACTTACTAGTGGTCAATAAATAAAGTACATGAATTATTAATAGGCATGAAGCACAACAGTAATAATGAAATGAGAAAAACAGTAAGTAACATGATCCCGCAACATAATGAGACTATAAAATCCCCAAATATCATGTGCTATCTCAAACAGATGAGAACCATCAAGTAAATATCCAATCTCAATTCAAGAAGGAAATATATACGTACGAATTATATTGAGGTCGTACAACCCAATCCTTAATAATCATGTACACTTCCGAGGTCGTACGACCCCATCCATGAATGCATCTCAAATATAGTGTCGAGATCGTATGACCCAATCCAAAATACTATTTCACAGTACTGCCGAGTCGTACGGTTCGATCCATAGGAATAGAGAAACTTTCTAAACTAAGGGTCAAATAATTACAAAACAAGGATAAGAACATAATGAAAGCATAATTTTTACCAACAATCAAGTATTCCGCCAAAAAACTCAGGGTAATGAAGCTTGGCCTAACATAATCCCTAATCAAATTTCAATTTTAAATTTAAGTAATTAGGCTAACAAATTGAGTTTAAGTAATACAAATATTGCATGATAAAGTCCTAATTCTACATGGACATAGACATGATTTTAGCTACGTACGGACTCTCGTCACCTCGTGCGTACGTAGCACCCACAACTAGTATCAAACAAATATATATTAAGCACCTACATGGGTAATTTCCTCTTACAAGATTAGGCAAGAGACTTACCTTGCTTCCAAGACCTCTACTCGGCTCACAACCCGCACTAGTAGACTCAAAATAACGCCGAGCAACCCGAAACTAGTCAAAAGTTGTACAAACTAATCAATATATACTCAAAAGTTCATAATTCATCTATTAGAGTAATTTTCCAGCACAATATGAAAAGTCTATAAAAGTTACCAGCGGGCCCACATGCCTGGATTCCAGAAATATTCGTAGATAAATTTTACTCATGACCTTACGAACTTGAATATATAATTTCTACTCAATTCCATATCAATTTCGTGGTCAAATCTCATTTTTACCAAACCCTAGGGTTTTCAACACAATCTCATGATTTTCACAACTATTATGTTAAAAGCTACCCATAATATATGTTTTAAACTCACATTAGGTAGAAATCACTTACCTTCAAATGCTAGGTGAAAATTTCTCTCCAATAAGCTCTAAAATAGGCCAAGAAATGTGAGAAATGAGAAAAATGAGTCTAAGTCCTAACTTTAAAATGTGATTCTGCCCAGCGACCCTTCTCCGCGATCGCGAAAATCGCCTTGCGATCACGAAGACAAACATGAAATCTCCCTAAGAATACCTCTTCGCGAACGCGATCGCGATGTCTTATCCTTGCCAATACTTCACGAATGCGAATAGCTCTTCGCGAACGCGAAGACCAACCTAGCTCCTTCTTCGCGATCGCATCCACACTTCGCAAACGCGAAGCTTTACAGCCCCCAGGCTTCGCGAATTCGAACCCTCCTTCGCAAATGCGAAGCACAAAATTTCTCCCAGAACAAATCCTTCATCGGGAATGCGAGAACCTTTTCGTAATCACAAAGAAGGAAACCAACACCAGAAAATCTGCTAGTTTGGACTTAACTCCGGGTAGTCCGAAACACACCCAAGCCACCAGGGACTCCGTCCAATTGCACAAATAAGTTCATAAACATAATCTATACATGCTTGAAGTATCAGAACAAGTAAAACAACATCAATACCAAGAATCACACCCTCAAACCAAATTAATCAACCGTTGAACTTCAAACTTCTCCAACTAGTGCCGAACGCGATGAATCATACTAAGACAACTCAGTATGACACCAAATTTCATGCACAAGTCACAAATCACAATATAAATCTATTTCAAGGCTCGGAATCACAAACGAACGTTGATAACACCAACGTTTACTTCAAATTAAACTTAGGAGACTCTAACACCTTCAAGACGCCAACTTTCAATAATAAGCATCAAAATGCTCCCGGATCACTCAAAACTCAATCCGATATATGCCCAAGTCCAAAATTATCATATGGACCTATTGGGACCTTTAACTCCCGATTTCGTGGTCGTTTACTCAAAGTGTTGACTCAAGTCAAACTTGGCTACCTTAGGCCACTATTATGGAACTAAACATTCCGAATTCAATCCGAACCCTTTCAAAACCAAACCAACCATCCCGCAAGTCATAAAATAGTAAAAAAATATACGAGAAGCGTTAAATAGGGGAACATGGATCTAGAAAGTAAAATGACTGGTCGGGTCGTTAAAGAGAGGCTCACCCATGTCCAAAACTAACTTGGCTGAAGAATCCAAAGGAGTCAGAATAGGTATGAAGTGGCAGCAATGCAATTCAGCTAGAAGATCAGTAGTATACTTGTGCTGAGTCATAAGACAATCTTGGGGATGCTTGGAAATCTCCAAGACCAAGAAATAATGAACTAAACCCATGTCCTTAATCTTAAATTGGGGATCTAAAAAGAATTTTAGGGAATTCAGCTTAGAAGTATCATCCCCATCCAAGTGAATGTTATAAACATAGATAACCAACACCACCAGAGAACTAGAAGATTATTTAGTGAAGAGATAATAATCATTCAAACATGAAATGTAGCCCCTAGAGAGCAAAGCTTCAGATAGTTTTGAAAATCATTGTCTGTAAGCTTGCCTGAGGCCATAGAGAGACTTCTTAAGTCTACAAACTAGTGGAAAAGTGGTGGAAGAAGAGGAAACATCAAGTCCAAGAGGGATCTTCATATAGACCTCCTCAGTGAGGTCACCATGGGGGAAAACATTGTTCACATTAAGCTGAAAGGTAGTCCAGCCTCTCTTAACAACAACATTTAATAGTGGTGGGCTTGACCACAGGAGAGAAAGTTTTAGTGAAGTAAATGCCTTCCCTCTAAGCATCACCCATAATAACTAGCCTTCACTATAAAAACTTGATCTTTAGCGACCACTTCTTATTGAAGGGACATGAATCCGGTCGTTATAAGTGTACTAATCACGACTAATGTTTTCTCTAGTCGTTAGAGCTAATGTTTAGTTCAACATTAACGAGGGAAAAATATCTGGCCCTTTACAAGTATAATATCCGGCTGTAAAACTAAATTAATCAACAAACATTAAGGCGCTACGTTTTTCGTCACTTTTTTTTCCCTAACGCCATCCCACCCCCTCCCCAAATAAACGAAAAAAGAAAGAGAAAAAAAATAACCTTAAGTCGTTCCCTCTATTTTCAAAGAGTAACATTATGCGGTTGAAGCAGATTTGCTCAATTTTGATCTACAATTTCCTTCTCATTCTGTTCAAGATAAGTCTCAACTAAATCACTTGTAACGACCTGGCAGTTATTTTGAGTATTGTAGCCCCGTTCCCCAATTTATTGCTTATTCTGTATTCATTTGTAATTATGTGACTTGCTGGGGTGGTTGGTTTGGTTCGGGGGATGTTTCAGAATGAATTGGGACACTTAGTCCCAAGATTGAAAACTTAAGTTGAAAGAATTGATCGGATGTTGACTTACATGTATATGACCCTAGAATGGAGTTTTGATAGTTCCGATAGCTCCATATGGTGATTTTGGAATTAGGATTGTGCCCGAATATTAATTTGGAGGTCCGTAGATATTTTTAGGTTGAATTGGCAAAAGTTGACAAAATGAAGGTTTGGAGAGTTGAAAAGTTTGACCAAGAGTTAATTTTTTTATTATTATCTGGCTCAGATTCTGGTTGGAATAGGTCTGTTGTGTCATTTATGACATGTGTGCAAATTTTGAGGTAAATCAGAGTTGATTTGGTATGTTTTGGCATTGGTTTTAAAAGTTGGCAATTCGAAAGTTCATTAAGCTTGAATTGGGGTACGATTCGTATTTTTGATGTTGTTGGATGTGATTTGAGGCCTCGACTAAGTTCTTATAATGTTTTAGGATGTGTTGATATGTTTGGATAGGGTCCCGGGGGCCTCGTGAGTGATTCGGGTTAAAATCGGAATGAATTGTGGACTTAAGGAATTGTTGATCTGCTCCAGTTCTAGTGCGTTCGCACCTGCGGTGGGAATGGACACATATGCGGCACTGCAGGTACGGCCTTATGAGTGCAGGTGCAGAAGTGAATGTGGGCAGTGGTATCATAGAAGCGGGAATAGTCTCCGCTGAAGCGAGGTTGTTTCTGCGATGAAGTGAAGCGCAGGAGCGGGCTGGACCGCAGGTGCAACATTTTCTCTGCAGGCGCGCGTGCGCAGATGCGGGTGAACTTTCGCAGAAGCAGAGGGGCGGGAATTAAGTAGGATGTAAAGGTGAGCTCCATTTTCCTATCTGCAAAAGCGAAAAAGCTATCAGTGTCATTAAAAATGAAGGGCTTGAGTTCTTCTCTCATTTTGAGAATTTTGGAGTGCGAACTAAGGCGATATTTGAAGAGGTTTTCACCTAGATTGAAGAGGTAAGCGACTTTTGATCATTTCTATCTTTTAAGATTGAATACCAATTGAATTTTTCCCATAGATAAGGTGTTTTGAGGTGAAATTTGGGGATTTTTGACCCAAGTATTGGAGAGTAAGATTTGGTGATTTGAGTGTCAATTTGTGGTCAGAATCGGATGATTTTGGTGTGGTTGGACTCGTTGTTGAATGGGTGTTTGAATTTTATAAATTTTATTAGGTTCCAAGACATGGGCCCGAGGTTGACTTTTTGAATTTGGTTAAAGATCTTAGCTTTATCAAATGGAATAAATTCCTATAGCTTTTATTGATAGTAATACGTTATTTTGGCTAGATTCGAGCCTTTCGAAGAATTATACGCGTGGGAAGGGCTTGCTAGCGGAGTGATTTGATTTTCTTGAGGTAAGTATCTTATCTAAACTCGGCTGAGGCATTAGTTTCCTGAATTATTATGATAGCTATGTGCAATTGGGTGCACACATGCGAGGGGTTGAACCCATGTGCGGACACCAGGGTTATTTATTCATGTTCGGGTTGTGCTCAGGCCCTTATAGGCCTAGAATTTGGCTGTTAAACCATAGGCTATGATGCTTCGCACATTTGTGTCATTGTTGTGAACTATTTGAACCATGCTTGAGGCTTCATAGGGGTTTAACCCTTGAATAAACTGATAAATATTATTCTTTGATGAGATTGCCAGTTTGAGCTATGATATACACTTGCACATGCCTACACTTTAGCATGACATTTTTACCAGTCCAAGAGAATTAGATTTGTTATTCACTCATTTCATACATGTATACTTATCTATTTGTTCCTGCATGATATGATTGGACTGGGTGCCTGTGACCACTTCGGGCGGATTATGTTGTTATGTCTGTGGCCATGTTTGGCAGATTGTATTGTTGTGCCTGTGACCACGTCGGGTGGATTATGATATTGAGCCAGTGACCACGCCGGGCTGCTAGCATATTGAATTGGCGGTGCTTGCACGTGGATATAGATCTATCCCCCTAGGGTCACCCTCTCATGTTTCTCTCTTGATGGTGTACACGCGGTTATTGAGGAACTGATTAGTGGTTTGGTACGAATATGGAGAAGTTGAGCAAATCTGACCAGTGTTTGTTTCGATTTTGCATTTCATCTTTACTTGCAATTTTCTTGATCATTTATCTGATTCAATTGTATATCATCTCTATATGCCAAGATATTGACTTAGCTGAGTATTTGAGAAAAAACGTGTACACTTACAAACACAAATGTTTTCTTACTGAACTTATGATTTGATTCCACTATTGTTTTGTACCGGTTTTAAAGAGGAAACTACACAGTTGATAGCTAGTATCATTAATAATTCGTGTTTCTATTACCTCACCGTGTTTATTTACGATACTTATTGAGTACATCTAGTCGGTTGTAGTCTTACTACACTCAGCACTTAATTGTACAGATCTAGGTATGAGGACCAGTTATCGATAGTAGGCTTGCTTTGTTGGACTATCTGCAAGAGGTGAGGAAGAGCTGCATCCTTGGTCGCAGTTTGACTTGTCTTTTTCCTTTCATACTGTTGTTACAATTCATACAGTGTATTTATCGCGTAGTTTCAGACTTGTATTCTGTTGTAGAAGCTCATGACTCCGTCCTTACCAGTTTCTGGGTATTTACTTTGTATTAGCAATTTTATTGTATTGAGACCTCAAACTTATGCCATTTCTGTAAACTATTTTATTTCGTTGCCTTCGTTATCTTGTTTCCGCTTGCCTTGCTGGTGTGTTAGGCGTCATCACGACAGGTAGGGATTATAGGTCGTGACAAGCTGGTATCAGAGCCCTAGGTTCATAGGTATTACGAGTCATGAGTAGGTTTAGTAGAGTCTTTCTGATCGGTATGGAGAAGTGTGTACTTATCTTCGAGAGACTAGCGAATCATTAGGAGAACTTCTCTTTCTTGTATTCTTGTCTTGAGAATTTATTGATTTCGGAAACTAAACTTCTATTATTCTATTCTCTCAGAGATAGTGAGGACAAGTGCTACCAGATTGGGCTGATGGCCACCAGTACCACCAGTACCACCAGCTAGGGCTACGAGAGGTCGGGGTCAGGGTAAAGGCCAAGGTAGAGCTCACACAACAGCTAGAGCAGCATCCGTGGAGTCACCAGTTGCTCCAGCTCAGGAGAAGATTCTAGATGTGGTTGAGCCGGTGGGACCAGCTCAGGCACCAGCTGTGCCCATCGTGATTCCAAGCCTTCAGGAGGCTTTGGCCCAGATATTGACTGTATGCACTAGACTTGCTCACGTGGTTTCAGTTTAGGTCGTACCAGCTACTTCTCAGGCCGGGGGAGGTGCTCAAACTCCCGTCGCCCGTACTCCAGAGTAGGCAGTTCAGGGACTTCAAACACCGGGGATACTACCAGACCATCCAATTGCAGTTGCTCAGGACCAGGTGGATCCACCTATGAGTGACGAGGAGCAGATGAGGCTAGAGTGGTTTGGGAGGCTCAGGCCTCCAGCTTTCAGTGGGGCTGAGTTAGAGGGTGCTCAGGATTTCTTAGACAGATGCCAGCGGATCCTACACGACCGGTATTCTAAAGACTAGTGGAGTCTCATTTACTACTTTTCAGCTATCAAGGGCATCATTCAGATTGTGGAAGGCTTATGAGTTGAGCAGGCCAGTCGGTGCTGCACCACTTATGTGGCGTGAGTTCTCAGTTCTCTTCTTAGAGAAGTTTGTTCCGCAGACCCACAAGGAGGACTTGCGTAGGTAGTTTGAGCAGCTACGTCAGGAAGGTATGACCGTAACCCAGTATGAGATGAGATTTTCAGAGTTAGCTCGTCACACGATTTGGTTAGTTCCCACTAAGAGGGAGAGGATCAGGAGGTTCATTGATGACCTCAACTATGGACTACATTTCATCATGACTCGGGAGATTGCATTAGTTTCTATGTTTAATGAGGTGGTTGATATTGGTAGGCGTCTAGAGCAGGTTCGCGGCCAGGAGCACAAGGAGAGGGAGGCCAAGAGGCCTCGTGGTTTGAGTGGTTTCAGCAAAGTTTCTTCTGGAGGATAGTCTCATCATAGCAGGGGTCGTCCATATAGGCCCGCTAAGATGACTCATCTGGTTCATCATGGTGCATCAGTTAGCCATGGTTCCTACAGTGCTCGTTTGGTTCAGTCATCCTTCATTGTGTTACCACCACAGAGTTCTTACCATGCTTTGCCTTCCTAGGTTTCTACTAATAGTTCCTCGGGTGATCAGGGTCAGCAGCCCGTCAGGAGAGGTTGCTACGAGTGCGGGGATTTGAGTCATCTCAAGAGAGATTGCCCTAAGTTATTGAGTAGGACTCCATAGCAGAGGTCACAGGCTATGACTTCTGCACTAGTTACTTCACCACCCGCTCAGCCAGCTCAGGGTGGGGCTCAGGCAGCTAGACGTCGCCCTAAAATGGGAGGCCGATCAAGTGGCGGTCATGCTCAATGCTATGCTTTCCCTACCAGGCCAGGGGCTGTTGCTTCAGATGCAGTGATCACATGTATTGTTTCAGTGTACCACAAGGATGCTTCCATATTATTTGACCCTGGTTCCACTTATTCATATGTATCATCATATTTTGCTCATTATTTGGATATGCCACGTGAGTCCTTAGTTTTGCCAATTCATGTATGTACGCCGGTGGGTGATTCAAAGATGGCAGTGTCATTAAAGTTGGCAGTGTCATTAAAAACGAAAGATTTGAGTTCTTCTCTCATTTTGAGAATTTTGGAGTGCGGACTAAGGAGATGTTTGAAGAGGTTTTCACCTAGATTGAAGAGGTAAGTGAATTTTGATCTTTTTTATCTATTAATAATAAATACCCATTGAATTTTCCCCATAGATTAGGTGTTTTTGAGGTGAAATTTGGGGATTTTCGACCCATGTATTGGAGAGTAATATTTGGGGATTTGAGTGTCGATTTGTGATCGGAATTGGATGATTTTGGTGTGGTTGGACTCGTTGTTGAATGGGTGCTCGGATTTTATAAATTTTGTTGGGTTCCGAGACATGGGCTTAGGGTTGACGTTTTGGGTTGGCCTTTTGACTTTAGTTAAAGATCTTAGCTTTATCAATTGGAATAGATTCCTATAGCTTTTATTGATAGTATTACGTTATTTTTGCTAGATTCGAGCCTTCCGGAGAATGATACGTGTGGGAAGGGTTTTCTAGTAGAGTGATTTGATTTGGTTAAGGTAAGTATCTTATCGAAACTTGGTTGAGGTACTAGGTTCCTGAATTATTATGATAGCTACATGCTATTAGGTGCGCACATGTGTGGGGTTGACCCCATATGTGGATACCGGGGTTATTTATTCATGTTTGGGTTGTGCTCAGGCCCTTATATGCCTAGAATTTGACTGCTAAACCTTAAACTATGATGCTTCACACATTTTTGTCATTGTTGTGAACTATTTAAGCCATGCTTGAGGCTGCATAGGGATTTAACCCATGAATGAACTGATAAATATTATTCTTTGATTAAATTGCTGGTTTGAGCTATGATAGTATACTTGCACATACCTACACTTTATCATGTCGTTTATACCAGTCCAGAAGCATGAGATTTGTTATTCACTCGTTTCATACATGCTTACTTGTTTATTTTGTCATGTATGATTTGATTGGAGTGGGAGCCTGTGGCCTAGCAAGACGGATTGTGTTATTATGCCTGTGACCACGCCGGGCGAATTGTGTTGTTATACCTGTGATCACACCGGGCGGATTTTATTATTATGCCTGTGACCACACGAGGCGGATTGTGTTGTTGTGCCTGTGACCATGCCAGGCGAATTATGATATTGACCATGTGACCACGACGGGCTGGTAGCACGTTGAATTGGCCGTGCTTGCGTGTGGGTATGGATCCATCCCCCTAGGGTCACCCTTTCATGTTTCTCTCTTAATGACGTACACATGGTTATTGAGGAACTGATTAGTGGTTTGGTACGGATATGGAAAAGTTGAGCAAATCTGACTAGTGTTTGTTTGGATTTTGTATTTCATCTTTACTTGAAATTTCCTTGATCATTTATCTGATTCAATTGTATATCATCTCTATATGACAAGATATTGACTGAGTTGAGTATTTGAAAAAAACTATACACTTACACACAAGGATGTTTTCTTACTGAACCTATTATTTGATTATACTATTTTTCTGTACCGGTTTTAAAGAGGAAACTACATAGGTGATAACTAGCATCGTTAATAATTTTTTATTTTCTATTACCTTGTCGTATTTATTTATGATACTTATTAATTACATTGGGCCGGTTGTACTCATACTACACTCTGCACTTAAATATGTAGATCCAGGTGTGGGGACCAGTTATCAGCAATATGCTTGCTTGTTGGACTATCTGCTAGAGGCGAGGTAGAGCTGCATCCTTGGTCGCAGTTTAACTTGTCTTTTTTCTTTCATACTGTTGTCACAGTTGAGACAATGTATTTATCGCTCAGTTTCAGACGTGTATTCTGTTGTAGAATCTCATGACTCCGTACTTATCAGTTTCTAGGAATTTACTTTGTATTATTAGTTTTATTGTATTGAGACCTCAAACTTATGCCATTTCTATAAATTTTGTTATTTTGTTGTCTTTGTTATCATGTTTCGGCTTGCCTAGCTGGTTTGTTAGACGCCATCACGACGGATAGGGATTTTGGATCGTGACATCACTAAACCCGCGGTAGCAACTATGGAGGGTGAAATTGGGTATTCTTTTGCAGTTTCCAATTATCTCTTCGTTTGATCGTATTTTTTTTTTATCTTTGACAGAAACTGCGATGGTTTAGTAGTATGCCTTTGAGTATTGTAATGGAAGTTCCTGCGACGGTTTGGCAGTCTAACAGTTCTTTCGGTTTTGTTTTATTCTTCTGTTATTGGTTATTTGTATTCAAAGGTCTCCTCGAGCCCTAATTTGTGTTTGGCAATGTCCTATTTATATTTTATGTCAATTAAAAGGTATCTATTTATGCAAATTGCTTTTATTTTCCTCTTTAAGACATACATTAAATTTGATATAACCTTAATCAAATTTCATGTTTATTTGTTTTAAGAAAACCTTTTAATTAATTCTATGTAAAGCTTGCATAGCCTCAGACATTATTTATGTCACGACCCGAAATTCCCACCTTCGGACCGTGATGGTGCCTAATATTTCACTTGCTAGGCAAACCAACGTTAGAATAATATTAGACATTTTAAAATAATTTTTAAATTAATTAATAACAAAGAAATAAATGCGGAAGTAAGGTCTGAAATATAGCGATTAATCCATACAAATAACGATGTCTTAATATCATCCCAGAATTGGTGTCACAAGTGCACGAGCTTCGAGAATAATACAAATAAAGGTCTGAATAAAATAAAACTGTCTGGAAACAAACACACAGCTAAAGTAAAGTAGACAGGGACTTCAAAACTGCGGACGTCATGCAGTTATACCTCAAGTCTCCTCTGAGTAGCTCAAATCCGAGCAAGTCTATGGTACACCGTTGGGACCAACTCCGAAAACTGCACAAGAAGTGCAGAGTATAGTATCAGTACAACCGACCCCATGTACTGGTAAGTGCTGAGCCTAACCTCGACGAAGTAGTGACAAGGCTAAGGCGGGTCACTTACATTAACCTATACGCAATATTAGTAACAACAATAAATAATAGAAATAAATCAGGTAACTCAATTATAATAATTGAAGTCAACTCAGCAGTCATAACTAATTATCATTTCCATCAATTTCTGTTGAAGCGTGCAATCCGCTCCCACAATATATTCATATTCAATTATGTTGCAGCGTGCAACCCGCTCCTCCAATATATTCATTTTAATCAAGTCTGTTGGGGCGTGCAACCCGATCCCCCATATATATATATATATATATATATATATATATATATATATATATATATATATATATATATATATCGATTTTTAAATAAGTTTGTTGCGGCGTGCAACCCGATCCTCCAATGTGCACTTTTAATAAGTCTGTCGCGGCGTGCAACCCGATCCTCAAATATGGACTTTTAATAAGTCTGTTGCGGCGTGCAACCCGATCCCCTAATATATTCATTTACCAATTCTTATAGAAGAAATTGCCCCAATAAATACAACAATTAATATAAAATATTTTTAGACAACAAGCATACAATAATTATGATTTAATTATAAAACAAACAATGATAAATAGTAATTTATTATGGAAATCAGGAAGAAAATATGCAGTTTAATATTTAATATGCCAAATGTCAAGTAGCAATTAATGCACATAAATCAAATACGCATGTAGTAATTATTGTAGGAATTCAAGAATTAATATTTAACAATTAATTCGTGTATCAAAACGAATTTAGGATTTTCAAATAATTATGCAAACAATTAATTTGACGACGTATAGACACTCGTCACCTTGTCTATACGTCGTTCACATGCATTTCACATAACAAATAATTTAAGGGTTCTAGTCCCTCAAGTCAAGGTTAACCACGACACTTACCTCATTTTGCAAATTTCAATAAATTATTCGACCACCGCTTTTTCTTTTGAATTTGTCTATAAAAACATCAAATCTATTCACAAACAATTCGATATACTCAATACGAATCATAGGAATTAATTTCTTATGAATTTACTATTTTTTCGGATAAAAATCCAAAATTTATTTAAATATTCGACAGTGGGACCCACGTCTCAAATCCCGGAAAAACTCACAATATCCGAACACCCGTTCCGCTACGAGTTCAACCATATAAAAATTATCCAATTCCGATGTCAAATGGACCTTCAAATCTTAAATTTTCGTTTTTGGAAGATTTGATAAAAATTTGATTTTTCTTCCATAAATTCACGGATTCATGATGTAATTGAGTATGGAATAATGAAATATAATCAATATAGGATAAGAAATACTTACCCCAATATTTTTTCGTGAAAATCACCCAAGAATCGCCTTACCCGAGCTCAAAAATGGAAAACGGTTGCAAATGGGACGAATCCCATTTTTTCCAGAACTTAAGTTCTGTTTGCCCAAATTTTACCTTACATGATCGCGTAAAATGCTTCGCGATTGCGAAGCACATTTTTGGCTGCCCAGTTTTTCTTAATCAAGATCCCATGAAAAGCCTCGCGAACACGAATCTCTACTTTGCTTCCCCAGAAATTTACTCTACGCGAACGCGATGCTTTGACTCACGAACTTACGCGATCGCGAACGACCTCACGCGATCGCGATAAGTAAGCGCATGGCTCATCTTTAGCCTCTTTAACTCTACGCGAACGCGACCTTGTCTACGCGTTCCCGAAGCACCACTTCACGCCCCTACGCGATCGCATCCTCAAATTCGCGAACGCAAAGAGCAACTTTGGCTGGCCTCTCAGTTTGCCTTACGCGATCGCGAATGACTTCACGTGATTGTGATGAGTAATAATTCTGCAACAAAACACCAGAAATCTGCCATCTTCCTTAAGTCCAAAATGGCCCGTTGAGCATTCGAAACTCACCCGAACCCTCGGGGCTCCAAACTAAATATTCACACAAGTCCTAAAACATCATACGAACTTGCTCGTGCGATCAAATCGCCAAAATAACACCCAGTACTAAGAATTGAACCCCAAATCGAATGAAATTTTCAATAAAACTTTAAAACTGATATTTTCACAACCGAACGTCTGAATCACGTCAAATCAACTCCGATTCTCACTAAACTCGGCAGACAAGTCATAAATATTATAGTGAACCTATATCGGGATCCGGAATAAAAATACGGACCCGGTGTCAATATATCCAACATCGGTAACTTCTTAAAAATCATTAAGCTTTCAAACTTTTAATTTTTCATCAAAATTCTATATCGCGGGCTAGGGACCTCGAAATTCGATTCCGAGCATACGCCCTGTCCCAAATTATGATACGGACCTACCGGATGTGTCAAAACACTGATCCGAGTCCGTTTGTTCAAAATATTGACCAAAGTCAACTCAGTTTAGTTTTAAAACTCTATTTCACATTTTAATCCATTTTTTACATAAAAACTTTTCAAATAATTTTACGGACTACGCACGCAAGTCGAGGAGTGATAAATAGTATTTTTCGAGGTCTTAAAACATAGAATTACTTATTAAATTTAAAGATGATATTTTGGGTCATCACATTCTCTATCTCTAAAACAAACGTTCGTCCTCGAATGGAGTTAGAAAAATTACCTGAGCTGGTGAATAAGTGTGGATATGTACTCCGCATGTCCGACTCGGACTCCCAAGCAGATACCTCTACCGGCTGACCTGTCCATTACACTCGAACTGAAGGATAATTCTTAGACCTCAACTGCCGGACATGCCGGGCTAGAATAGCCACTGGCTCCTCCTCGTAAGTCAAATCTTTGTCCAATTGTACTGAACTGAAATCTAACACATGGGACAGATCACCATGATATTTTTGGAGCATAGATACATGGAACACCGGATGAACCGCTGATAAACTAGGTGGTAATGCAAGCCTGTAGGCAACTTCACCCACCCTTTCAAGAATTTCAAAGGATCCGATATACCTAGGGCTCAACTTGCCCTTCTTTCCGAACCTCATTACACCTTTCATAGGTGAAACCCGGAGCAATATTTTTTCTCCAACCATGAATGCAATATCATGAACTTTACGGTTGGCATAACACTTCTGCCTAGACTGAGCTGTGAGAAATCGGTCCTGAATAATCTTGACCTTATCCAAGGCATCCTATACCAAATTGGTACCCAATAACCGAGCCTCTCCCGATTCAAACCAGCCAACTAGCGAATGACATCACTTTCCGTATAATGTCTCATATGGAGCCATATGAATACTCGACTGGTAGCTATTATTATAAGAAAACTCAGCAAGTGTCAAGAATTGATCCCAAGAACCTCCAAAATCTATAACAAAAGTGCAAAGCATATCTTCCAATATCTTAATGGTGCGCTCTGGCTGTCTGTCTGTCTGTGGATGAAATGTTGTACTCAACTCAAACCGCGTGCCTAACTCACGCTGTACAGTTCTCCAGAAGTGTGAGGTAAACTGCGTACCTTGATCTAAAATAATAGACACGGGCACACCGTGAAGGCGGACAATCTCGCGAATGTAAATTTCAGCTAACCTTTCTTAAGAATAGGTAACTGCCACTGGAATGAAATGTGCTGACTTGGTTAACCTGTCCGCAATGACCCAAACTACGTCAAATTTTCTCTGAGTCCGTGGGAGTCCAACAACAAAATCCATAGTGATACGCTCCCACTTCCACTCAAGAATTTCTAACTTCTGAAGCAAACCACCAGGTCTCTGATGCTCGTACTTAACTTGCTGAAAATTCTGTCATCGAGCTACATATGTAACTATATCCTTTTTCATTCTCCTCCATCAATAATGTTGTCGCAAATCTTGATACATTTTGGTGGTACGTGGATGAATAGAATACCTGGAACTGTGTGCCTCTTCAAGAATTAATTCACGAAGCCCGTCAACATTAGGCACACAAATACGACCCTGCATTCACAGGACTCCATCTTTCCCCACAGCAACCTACTTGGCATCATCGTGTCGTACCGTGTCCTTAAGTACAAGTAAATGAGGATCATCATACTGCCTCTCTCTGATACGCTCATATAAAGAAGACCGAGCGATTGTGCAGGCTATAACCCTACTGGGTTCTGAAATATCTAACCTCACGAACTGATTAGCCAAAGTCTGAACATCTGCAGCTAATGGCCCCTTACCAACTGGAATGTACGCAAGACTGCCCACACTCACAGCCTTTCCACTCAAAGCATCGGCCACCACATTGACCTTTCCGGGGTGATACAAAATGGTGATATCATAGTCATTCAACAACTCCAACCATCTTCTCTGCCTCAAATTAAGATCTTTTTGTTTGAACAGAAACCGAATGCTACGATGATCAGTAAATACCTCACAGGAGACACCGTAGAGGTAATGCCTCCAAATCTTCAACGCATGAACAATGGATGCCAATTCTAAGTCATGAACAAGATAATTCTTCTAGTGAACTTTCAACTACCACGACACATACGCAATCACCCTGCCATCTTGCATTAATACTGCACCAAGCCCAATGTGAGATGCATCACAATATACTGTATACGATACTGAACTTGTGGGTAATATCAACACTGGCGCGGTAGTCAAAGTAGTCCTGAGCTTTTGAAAGCTCTACTCACACTCGTCTGACCATCTAAATGGGACACCTTTCTGGGTCAGTCTCGTCAATGAGCTTGCTATAGATGAAAACCCTTCCATGAACCGACAATAATAACTTGCCAAACCCAGGAAACTCCAGATCTCTGTAACTGAGGTAGGTCTAGGCCAATTCTGAACAGCCTCAATCTTCATAGGACCCGCCTTTATACCTTCTGCCGATACAACATGCCCCAAAAAGGCAACCGAGTATAACCAAAATTCACATTTTGAAAATTTAGCATATAACTTATTATTCTTCAAAGTCTGAAGCACCCTCTGAAGATGCTGCTCATGCTCCTCTTGACTGCTGGAGTAAATCAATATATCATCAATGAATACAACCACAAAAGAATCCAAATAAGGCTTGAACACCCGATTCATCAAATCCATAAATGTTACTGGGGCATTTGTCAACCCAAATGACATCACTAAGAATTCGTAATACCCATACCGAGTCCGAAAAGCTATTTTAGGGACATCAGATGCCCTAATCTTCAACTGATGGTAACAAGACCTCAAGTCGATCTTTGAAAATACCTTGGCACCCTGAAGCTGGTCGAATAAGTCATCAATTCTTGGCAGTGGATACTTGTTCTTGATAGTACCCTTGTTTAACTGCCGATAATCTATACACATTCACATTGAACCATCTTTCTTCTTTACAAATAATACTGGTGCACCCCAAGGCGCGATACTGGGTCTATTGAATCCCTAATCAAGCAAGTCTTGTAACTGCTCTTTCAATTCTTTCAACTCCGGCGGGGCCCTACGGTATGGTGGAATAGAAATGGGTTGAGTGCCCGGAGCCAAATCAATACAGAAGTCAATATCTCTATCGGGTGGCATCCCCGACAGATCTGTAGGAAATACTTTTGGAAATTCACGAACAACTGGTACTGAGTCCATAGAAGGAACATCCGCACTGGGATCGCGAATATAAGTCAAATAGGCCAGACATCCTTTCTCTACCATACACCGAGCTTTCATATAAGAAACAACCCTACTGGCAGAATGACCAGGAGTTCCTTTCCACTCTAACCGAGGTAATCCCGGCATGGATAGGGTCCCTGTCTTGGCATGACAATCCAATATAGCATGATAAGGGGACAGCTAATCCATACCCAAGATGACATCAAAATATACCATATCAAGAAGTAGAAGATCCACACTAGTCTCAAGATTACCAATAGTAACCACGAACGAATGATAGACATGATCTACTGCAACAGAGTCTCCCACCAGTGTAGATACATACACAAAAGCACTCAGAGAATCACAAGGCACAAGCAAATATGAAGAAAAATAGTAGGACACATAGGAATAAGTAGATCCTGGATCAAATAGAACTGAAGCATCTCTATGGCAAACAAGAATAATACCTGTGATCACTGCATCAGATGACTCGGCCTCAGGCCTAGCTGGAAAAGCATAAAATTGGGGCTGAGCCCCACCACTTTGAACTGCGTCTCTATGACGGCATCTAACTGGCTGGCCTACACCTCTAACGGTCTGACCTCCACCTCTAATGGCCTGGACTCCACCTCTAGCTGCCTGACCTCCGCCTTTAGCTGCCTGACCCCTCTATAAGACTCACCAACCGGACTAGAGCGTCCTGAAGCACTGGAGTGGCTATGAATCTTTTCGGGACATGAACTGGTACATTCTGAAGTGGAACTTCCTCCTGAAGATCCACCGGAGGTTCTACAACAGTTGCATCTGCTCGAGCTCTGGACTGCGCTCTACCTCTACCTCTGCCTCGGCCTCTAGCACGACCTCGGGCTCGACCTCTACCCCGGCTATAGTTGCCACCGGGGGTTCTGGTCCCTATCCATCGGTAGAGGGATTACGTGTTCTCACCTTCTACGCGAGAATAAGAGTAGAATGGTTCAATCATCGATGATAGACTAAAATCACACGACAGAATAAGAAAGAAGTGATATTTGTTCCTAAACTTCATAGCCTCTGAGAGATAAGTACAGACGTCTCCGTACCGATCCTTCAGAATCTACTAAGCTTGCTCGTGACTCGTAAGACCTGTGTAACCTAGTGCTCTGATACCAATTGTCACGACCCGAAATTTCCACCTTCGGATCGTGATGACGCCTAACATTTCACTTGCTAGGCAAGCCAACGATAGAATAATATTAGCCATTTTTAAATAATTTTTAAATTAATTAATAACAAAAAAATAAATGCGGAAGTAAGTTCTGAAATATAGTGATTAATTCATATAAATAGCAGTATCTTAATACCATCCCAGAATTGGTGTCACAAATGCACGAGCTTCTAGCATAATACAAATAAAGGTCTGAATAAAATAAAATAATCTGGAAACAAACACACAGCTAAAGTAAAGTAGATGGGGACTTCAGAACTGCGGACACCGTGAAGTTATACCTCAAGTCTCCTCTGAGTAGCTGAAATCCGAGCAAGTCTATGGTACGCCGTTGGGACCAACTCCAAAATCTGCACAAGAAGTGCAAAGTGTAGTTTCAGTACAACCGACCCCATGTACTGGTAAGTGTTGAGTCTAACCTCGACGAAGTAGTGACAAGGCTAAGGCGGATCACTTACATTAACCTGTACGCAATATTAGTAATAACAACAAATAATAACAATAAATCGGGTAACTCAATTATAATAATTGAAGTCAACTCAGCAGTCATAACCAATTATCATTTCTATCAATTTCTGTTGGAGCGTGCAACCCACTCCCACAATATATTCATATTCAATTATGTTGCGGCGTGCAACCCGCTCCTCCAATATATTCATTTTAATCAAGTCTGTTGGGGCGTACAACCCGATCCCCTATATATATATATATATATATATATATATAGCAGCGTGTAACCCGATCTCCCAATATATATATATATATATATATATATATATATATTTCAATCAGTTCTGTTGCGGCGTGCAACCCGCTCCTCCAATATATTCATTTAGTAATTCTTATAGAAGAAATTGCCCCAATAAATGCAACAATTAATATAAAAAAAATTTAGACAACAAGCATAGAATAATTATAATTTAATTATGAAACAAACAATTACAAATAACAATTTATTATGGAAATCAGGGAAAAAATAGACAGTTTAATATTTAATATGAAAAATATCAAGTAGCAATTAATGCACATAAATCAAATAAGCATGTAGCAATTATTGCAAGAATTCAAGAATTAATATTTAACAAAGAAAAGCAGAGAAAAAGTTATAATAACAATTAATTCGTGTATCAAAAAAAATATAGGATTTTCAAATAATTATGCAAACAATTAATTTGACGGCGTATAGACACTCGTCACCTCATCTATACGTCGTTCACATGCATTTCACATAACAAATAATTTAAGGGTTCTATTCCCTCAAGTCAAGGTTAACCACGACACTTACCTCACTTTGCAAATTCCAATAAATTATTCGACCACAGCTTTTCCTTTTGAATTTGTCTCCAAAAGCGTCAAATCTATTCACAAATAATTCGATATACTCAATACGAATCATAGGAATTAATTCCATATGAATTTACTAATTTTCCGAATAAAAATCCGAAATTTATTTAAATATTCGTTAGTGGGACCGACGTCTCAAATCCCTTTCCGCTACGAGTTCAACCATACAAAAATTATCCAATTCTGATGTCAAATGGACCTTCAAATCTTAAATTTTTGTTTTTAAAAGATTTTATAAAAATCTGATTTTTCTTCTATAAATTCACGGATTCATGATGTAAATGAATATGGAATCATGAAATATAATTAATATAGGATAAAGAATACTTACCCTAATGTTTTACCGTGAAAATCTCCCAAGAATCACCTTACCCGAGTTAAAAATGAAAAATGGTCAAAAATGGGACGAATCCCATTTTCCAGAACTTAAGTTCTGTTTGCCCAAATCTTACCTTACGCGATCGCGTAAAATGCTTCGCGATCGCGAAGCACATTTTTGGCTGCCCGGTTTTTCTTAATCGCAATCGCATGAATAACCTCGCGATCGCGAAGCTCTACTTTGCTGCCCCAGAAATTTACTCTACGCTAACGCGTAAAATACCACGCGAACGCGATGCTTTGACTCACAGACTTACGCCATCGCGAATGACCTCACGCGATCGCGATAAGTAAGCGTGTGGCTCAACTTTAGCCTCTTTAACTCTACGCGAACGCGACCTTGTCCATGCGTTCGCAAAGCACCACTTCACACCCCTACGTGATCACATCCTCAAATTCGCGAACGCGAAGAGCAACTTTGGCTGGCCTCTCAGTTTGCCTTACGCGATCGCGAACGACGTCACGCGATCGCGATGAGTAAAAATTCTGCAATAAAATACCAGAAATCTGCCATCTTCCTTAAGTCTATAATGGCCCGTTGAGCATTCGAAACTCACCCGAGCCCTCGGGACTCCAAACCAAACATGCCCACAAGTTCTAAAAGATCATACGAACTTACTCACGCAATCAAATCACCAAAATAATACCTACTACTATGAATTGAACCCCAAATCGAATGAAATTTTCAATAAAACTTTAAAACTGATATTTTCACAATCGGACGTCCGAATCACGTCAAATCAACTCTGATTCTCACCAAATTCGGTAAACAAGTTATAAATATTATGATGAACCTATACCGGGCTCGGGAACAAAAATACGGACCCGGTATCAATAAATCCAACATCAGTAACTTCTTAAAAATTATTAAGCTTTCAAACTTTTAATTTTTTATCAAAATTCCATATCTCGGGCTAGGGACCTCAGAATTCGATTCAGGGCATACGCCCAAATTCCAAATCACGATACGGGCCTACCAGAATTGTCAAAATATTAATCCGAGTCCGTTTGCTCAAAATGTTGACCAAAATCAACTCAATTGAGTTTTAAAGCTCTATTTCACATTTTAATCTATTTTTCACGTAAAAACTTTTCAGAAAATTTTATGGACTGTGCACGTAAGTCGAGGAGTAATAAATAGTGCTTTTCGAGGTCTTAGAATATAAAATTACTTATTAAATTTAAAGATAATATTTTGGGTCATCACAGTTTAGAAATTATATTAGGGGGAGCAAGAGAACGATTTAAAAAATAAAGAGTCGAAAAGAAAATTGAAACTTTGAATGTCACTTGAGAAGGACACCAATGTCAAAGTTGAGTTGATGGTTGCAAAATCAAGTTAAATAGAAGAGTTGAAAAAAGTTCGAGAAAAAGAAAAGAAGATTTAAATCCATTACTCATATATACTCGTGTGCCACTATGACTTAATCCAACTCGTTGAAATTTTAGTTTCTAAATATAGCACAACTTATTTTGGTAGATTGCTAATTGATTGCTATTTGTCATTCTTAACCTAGTCATCTAAGTAAAGTAAATATCTGTTTGCTCGCAAGTGTGTGTAGAACTTTAAGTTAGTTTCTTTCTTGAAATGTTCCCTCGTTTGTTTGTTATTTTGTTAAATAAATGCTTTTTGCTTTTTTGGTTGTTCGCCATTAGCTTGCATTTTCAGCATAAATGTCCATGTAAAGTACTTGAAATTCCAACTTGATTTTGAATTGGAGTAGAGTTTTTTAAACAATTAACATGAGCAATAGCTAGTTTAATTAGAAGAAGTTCCATAGCATCAATTGAGCAATAGTTTTTTACATATAATAATTTATTTATTAGTATGTATTAGTTTAGTTTGGAGACAGTTTCATAGCGTAGTTATTAACCAAAAAAAGGTACATAGCGAAAAGGAAGATAAAAGAGAAGTGATAACAAGAAGCTGCTAAATCAGACAACCTGCAGTAGTTATAATTCCTGTGAGTTAAATTGAGAAGTTGATACTGAATTTAGAATCTCTTAATATCATAAACATATTTATCTATACCAAAGTCCAAATGTATTTGTTATTCCTTCTTTATGACACGTGCCGCACTTTCATCGACATTATGACTTTCAACCATTTCATTTTTCTAAGTAACCAGGTTGCATTGTAACCTTGGCATGTATGCATACGACAAAAATAACAACAACAACCTAATGGAATCCCACAAGTGAGATTTGGGGAGGATAATGTGTATGCAGACCTTATATATATCCTGGGGAGATAGAGATGTTATTTTCGAAAGTTTCTCGGATCGAGAGGTTAGCATGTATGTATAGCTTAAAAATAATTTATCTGGTGATTGGGTACATGATATATATTGTTCAAAGTATTCTCATATTTTCTTATCAACATGTGGATTGTATTAGCAATATCAAATTCAGGGGATGGAAGCTTCATTGTAACATCGGGCACCATTTTGAAAACTCACAATTATCTTCATTTTAAAAAAATCATTATTGCAGAGCCTCATTTTTAAATGCTATAATTTTCAAGGAAAAAAGAATAAGAATTTGAAGAGCACCATTTTGCAATGTTTTTTTTTCTTACGGTTTGCATATGGATCTATTTGTAATTTGTTTATTTGTTTATTTTTGAGAAATTTTGGGCGAGGAAACACTAAGCGAGTTACGAGTTAGCAATTTATTTGTATGATATTCTGTGATTAATCAATCACTTCTTGGTAGAAGATTTGTTAGGAGTTGTCCTAATTTTCTTACCATATTTGGTTTCCTATATCTTGAAGGAAAGGGCAACATATTATCATAATTAGTTTTTCCTTCCAGTAGAAAGAAATTATAAATCTCCCATATTTGGCTTGTCCTTTTTCTTGTTGGAAAAGGTGTGAACTTTTATAAATCTCCGATGTGGATGTAGGTCAATTGACCGAACCACGTCAAATGTTTGTGTCTCTTTTGGTATATTTCTCTTTGTTGTATGATTTATCGTTATTTAAAGTTTGCTTACTAGCTTCCTCATGATACCTTATTTTTCGGTCATAACAAGCGGTATCAGAGTGAGGTTCAAGACAGGTTCATCTTGGAGGGGTTAATTCTAGCCGCAACCTATTTGACTATAATCATAGTTTTGTCTGAAAAATTTGACCGGAGTACTACTTTCGTTGAGACAAACTTTGCAGTGGAGATTTGGAGATGCGACCTGTTGAAAGCTATGTGAAGAAAGTGGATCAGATTTATTTTATCAAAAAATTTAGACCAAAGGGAGAATTGTTAGGTGTTGTCCTAATTTTCTTACCATATTTGGTTTCCTATCTCTTGTAGGAAAGGGCAACATAATATCATGATTGGGTTTTTCTTCTAGTAGAAAGAAATTATAAATCTCTCATATTTGGCTAGTCCTTTTTCTTGTAGGAAAAGGTGTGGACTTCTATAAATTGAGAATCCTTCCTTCTCATTCAGCAATATCCACAATGTAGCCATATGAGGTTTGAGAGTCGTATTTAGGTTAAAAACTTTACGGGACAAGTGTTAGTGTGCCACTTGTGTTTGCCTCTTTTTGAGTTTGTTTTCTCGATATTTTGTATTCTCTTTTATATAGTGGATTGCTCATCTCCGCTGGGGACGTAGGTTAATTGACCGAACTACGTTAAATATTTGTTTCTCTTTTGGTATATTTTTCTTTGTTGTATGATTTATCGTTGTTCAAGATTTGCTTACTAGCTTCCGCATGACACCTGATTTTTTGGTCATAACAAGATTAACTGGTATTTTGTAATTATTTTTTCTTTTAAATTTGTTTATGTGCTTGAATGTATATATATGTTATTTTTTGAATTTAATCTAGTGCTCGTTAGTAGAAAAGATAATTGGGTAACAGTGAATCTGACTAGTGCTCGTTAGTAGAAAAGATAATTGGACAATTGTGAATCTGACCGGTGCTTGTTAGTAGAAAAGATAATTGGTTTGGTTAATTGTGAATCTGAATGGTGTTCGTTAGTAAAAAGATAATTGGTTAATTGTGAAACTGACTGGTGCTTGTTAACTATGATTGAGATACATCATAGACGATTGTATTTGACCTTGCTTTAGATTTCAAATATTTAGATAACTAGTGTTAGTTGCACAATGAACATGTATCTCAACTTTCAGAATAGTAGAAGTTACAAAAGTTGCTATATAAAAGAGGAGTATTTCACCAGGTTACCTATGTGAAAGAGCAAAAGTTCAAGAACAGCTAAAGAACACAACAACATTGGCTACAAGCTGTGAGTTCTTGAAACATTTATGCTTACTTTCATCCTAAATAGCAGTAATTCATGATACTTATTTCAGCTTAGTTTAGTGAAGCTGTGGATATGCTTGTCTCTTGTGCTTCTTGTTATGACTGATTGTTGTGTCATGAACTATTAAAGTAAAAGTGTTTTATTAGAAATTTATTTAAAATTTAAATACTAGTGGGTCTTGCATTAAGCCGTAGAATATTAATATTATATTAGAGGTGTATCCTATCAATACAAGTATAACAAAATATATTGCACTACGTTGTTCTAGATGAGAATGGCGAAAAGTATAATTGACAAGCGTATCTTGTTGTCTCATCCTGCTCATGGCGTTGTTAGTAGGAACAATTTTCTGTCTTCCCCTCCCCCCCCCCCCCCCTATAGATTTTTTGGTTTTTTTTGGATTGAGTAGGGAACTTATTGAACCAAAATATATTTTAGATTTAGAGAGGTTGACATAATTTATCTATGGTTTAACTGTTCCACTAAATTATTAAGCCAAGTTGATGCTATTGTACCTCTGATCCTTTGTAACAGAGTAATGTGGACACATGCATGCGTATATGGTTGTCAAGATTTTGAAGTCTTTTTTTTAATAAATTCTTTAACATTCTTCTTTTAGGAGATTAAGAATTTGAAGTTTGAAGAACTTTTCCCAGAAGAGAGCGCAGAGCAAGTATAAGCAACTGCAAATATTAAAGAACAAGTTGAAGCACAAGAGAGACATGTTTTATATTTTGTTTAGAGTTGTTCAAAAATGTTCTCACTTGTACATGAATTTTGTTCTCTTTTGTTAGGAATTGACAACATACTGTCATACAAATTGGATAGGTATATTATTGTAATATACTTTAGTTCTTTGTAATAGACTAAAATTTTATATAAACATATATTATTGTGTCTTTTCAGATGTGTCTGTGTGTCTAAACCCTAAATCATATAAAGATTCTATTTTTGATTGTTATGGAAGATTAATAGACAAGTAGTGAAGGCTAAAGAACTTTTAACGACCGAATTTGTTGTCGTAATTACAAGATTTAATGACTGGATATATAAGCAGCGAAGGAAAATGTGGTCACTAAACGGAGCTACAACGACCATATTTCTTGTTGTCACTAAAGGTTCTTTAACGACCGACTTGAGATCTGTTCGTAACTTTTAACATCGAAGCTTTTAGCGACCGGTGATGACCAATATTTTTCTGGTCATTATAGACTAATAACGACTGGATTACGGCTTTTAACAACCGAATTTTCCTTCTCTAAAAGCCTATTTTCTTGTAGTGTAGCTTACTTTTTATCTTTCAATAGAACCATAAGCCTTTTGTTTGATTTTATATACCCACTTACAAGGAATAACTTTCTTGTTTGGAGGAAGAGGAACAATATCTCAAGTCTAGTTTGCTTCAAGAACCTGAAATTCTTGTAACATAGCCTCTTGCCAACCAGGGTGTGATGCTGCCTGTTGGTAGAATTGAGGCTCATGCATATGAAATTCACTAAGAGAAACCTTAAAGGAGTCGGATAAAGATGCAAGAAGGAGGCAGAGTTGCAGATATAATCACCTAGGTAGGAAGGTTTGACAATAGTTCTAAGGGATATTCTGAGGATAGGGGAAGGACGAGAGGCAGGAAGGGATACCAGAACTTGAGGAGGCAGGAGATTGCATATCAGATGTAAAAGGATGCGAAAAAGGGAAGAAATAGGAGAAGATGAGCCCATAGGGGACACGGAAGGACAAAGATTATCCATAGGAACACACACAGAAATGAGTGGAGCACCAGGAACAGAAGAAGGAGAGTCCACATAGGGTTGACCAATATGAGGAAAGGAAATAGAAAGAGAGGAGCAATTGTAAGAAAGAACATTTTCATGAAACACTACATCTCCACAGTAGAAAAATAGAGAAGTTAGAAAGATTCAATAGTTCGTAATCCTTCTTGACACAAGGGGTACCCCAAAAATAAGAAAGAGATGACTTTAGGTTAGAATATGTCCCTGCCAACCTTAAAATATGTGGCAAAACAGATAACCCAAAAACTTTCAAGTGATCATAAGAGGGTGAAAGACCATGCTACTTTTCATAAGAAGATAGGTTGAGTAAAACAGGTGATGGAATTCGGTTAATAAGATAAGTGGCAGTGAGGACACCTTCATCCCGAAATTTGAGAAGAAGTTTAGATTAAAACAAAAGAGTCCTTGTGACCTCCAAAAGATGTTCATGTTTCCTTTTCGCAACACCATTTTATTTTGTAGTATGAGAAATGGCAGTTTGGTGGAGAATTCCATCATTGGTTAAGAAAGCAGTAGCTTCAGAATTATTACCTAATTCAAATGCATTATCTGACCTATAAGTGTGAACAGAAAAATGGAAGTGGACCTTAATCATAGATGTAAAGGCCTTAAGAATAGAAAGTGTATACTTTTACTGGAAAAAAGGTGTGTCCAAGTCAACCTAGTGTAGTAATTAACTAGAGCGAGGAAATACTTACCCATTATAGGTTTTAATGTTGTAGGGTCCCCAAATTTGTTTGTGGACCAGTTTAAAAGGGGCAATACGGTGTATGGAACTATCATAGAAAGATAACCTTTGTTGTCTAGCCATTGGACAAATTGGGCAAAGAAAAGATTGCTTAGAAGAAACTTTATGAAACTGTCACGATCCCAAATTCCCTCCGTAGGATGTCGTGATGGCACCTAGTAACTAAGACTAGGTAAGCCTATCAATGCTGAATAACAATAGAAATATGAAATAAATAAGTCTGCAATTTAGATAATTATAACTCCCAAAATCCGGTAGAAATAAGTTACAAGCTTCTAAGAATTTATCCTTAATGTCTCTATATATGTCAGAATCTAAAGAAAATAAGGAAGCAACATAATAAGGGTAGAAGGGGACTCCGGAGTCTACGGACGCTAGTAGATATACCTCGAAATCTCCATACACAGGTAGCTCACTGATGTCTGGGCTGGTAGGATGTACCTGGATCTGTACAAAAATATGTGCAGAAGTGTAGTATGAGTACACCACAACGGTGCCCAGTAAGTGCCAAGCCTAACCCCGGTAGAGTAGTGACGAGGTCAGGCCATGCCCTACTGGAATAATAAAAGACATGGTAAAATGTATAACAATATAATAAAAATAAAATGGCAATGGAAATGAATCAAGTAAATAGCATGTCACCATTTAACTACACAGAATAAGGGTAAATAATACCTCACGGAAATAAAACATAATTTTTCAACTTTAAAAAAATCACAATAATAATCAAAGGCAATTGCAGCCATAAATAAATATCAACAAGGGCACTCCCGAGGTACCGTCTCGTAGTCCCAAATCATAAATAAATTCACAATATCTCATTTCCTTATATCACCGCGGGAGCCTTCATAATTTATTTTAAATAAAATATTTTTTTTCGAAATAGCATCCTGCGTTTTAGCCATCCTTATCACACCGCATGACTTCTAATAATTCCCCTACCTCACCGTATGCGTTTCAACACCCATGTGATGACCCAAAATGTCATCTTTAAATTTAATAATTAATTCTGTATTCTAAGACCTCAAAAAGCACTATTTATCATTCCTCGACTTGTGTGCGTAGTCAATAAAATTTTCCGGAAAGTTTTTATGTGAAAAATTGATTAAAATATGAATTAGAGCTTTAAAACTCAACTGAGTTGATTTTGGTCAACATTTTGAGTAAACAAACTCGGATCAGTGTTTTGACATTTCCTGTAGGTCCGTATCGTGATTTGGGATATAAAATTTTGATGAAAACATTAAAGTTTAAATTTAAACAGTGATCGAATATCGAATTATGTGCAAACGACCCCGAAATAGAATTTTGATGAATCCAACAGCTCCGTATGGTGATTTTGGATTTAGGAGCGTGATCGGAATTTTATTTAAAAGTCCGTAGTGAAATTAGGTTTGAAATGGCTAAAACAAAAATTTAAGTTTGGAAGTTTGATCGGGGAGTTGATTTTTTGATACCAGAGTCAGAATCTAGTTCTAAAAATTTTCATAGCTCCGTTATGACATTTATGACTTGTGTGCAAAATTTGAGGTCAATCGGACTTGATTTGATAGGTTTCGTCATCGAATGTAGAAGTTGGAAATTTTAAGTTTCATTATGCTTGAATTGGAGCATAATTCATGGTTTTAGCGTCATTTTATGTGATTTGAGGTTTCACATAATTTCGTATGATGTTTTAGGACTTGTTGGTATATTTGGTTGAGTTCCCGCGGGTCTCGGGTGAGTTTCGGATGGCTAACGGATCAAAAGTTGGACTTAAAACAGCTTGCTGCAATTTTTCCTTTCTGCTGGAAATTCTGGGCCAAGATCGAGCCCAAGATCGAGCCT
This sequence comes from Nicotiana tomentosiformis, assembly GCF_000390325.3. Taxonomy (NCBI): domain Eukaryota; kingdom Viridiplantae; phylum Streptophyta; class Magnoliopsida; order Solanales; family Solanaceae; genus Nicotiana; species Nicotiana tomentosiformis. Next base: position 45,987,691 of record NC_090821.1, read on the forward strand.
AAGATCGAGACCCACGATCGAGGCCATGATCGAAGCCACGATCGAGGCCATGATGGAGGCCACGATCGAGGCCGAGGATTGAGGCCATGATGGAGGCCACGATTGAGGCCGAGGATTAAGGCCATGATTGATGCCTTGATCGAACCACGATCGAGGCCGAGGATCGAGGTCATGATCGAGGGCTGCCTAGGCAGAATTATAAAAGAGGGCATTCGTCCCATTCGCCATTTTTAACAATTTGGAGATTGAGCAGAGGCGATTTTTGATAGATTTTTAAGGAAAAGATATTGGGGTAAGTGATTCTAACTCGGATTTGGTCAATATACACAAATATATCATTATTTTCACCATTTAATTAGTATTTTGAGATTGAAATTTGGGAAATATTTAGAAATATCATATAAACGAATTTTTGAGATTTCGGTATCGATTCAGAGTCGAATTTGAGTGAAACTGGTATGGTTGGACTCATAATTTAATGGGTTATCGGATTTCATAACTTTCGCCGGATTCTGAGATGTGGGCCCCACGGACGAATTTTTAATTAATTTCGGGATTTTATTGAAAATGTAGTATTTTCTTATAGAATTGATTCCTATAAATTTTAGTGATTGTATCGAATTATTTTTTGTTAGATTCGAGCCAATCAAAATTGGATAATCGAGGAAAAGGCCTACTAGTGGATTAAATTGGAGCAAGACGAGGTAAGTCTCTTGTTTAATCTTGCGAGGGGAAAATTATCCAAGGTAATTAAAGTAATAATTGTTGCTAATCGTGGGGGCTACGCATGCACGAGGTGATGAGAGTCCGTGCGTAGCTACTATTAATGCTAAAGTTCGGGTAGTTTAGGGATCAAAGCATAAATTACTTGTGTAAATTGTATTCTTTGTTTAATTAATATTATTTGATATATATTTATATATTGTGAATTGTTAGATAAAAATATTAAAGGATGAAAAACTCATATGCTTAAATTTTCTGTTTAAATTAATTAATTGTTAAGAGAAATTGTTCTTCCTCCCGAAATTTATCTTAATAAATATACTCTCTTTCCGGAGGCACATAAGAAATATCCTCCTTTTTTGTGGAGTGGGCCGAATGCTTCGACAGGATAGATGCATCTATGGATCATGCCGCACGTCCCTCGGCAGTGTTCATGACACTCTGGATCGGGCCGTACGACCTCGGCAGAAATCGTGCTTAATAATAATAATTACAAGATACTTTGATAGTTTATTGCAGCTTGTGAAGCTAATTGATAAATTAGAAATCTTTGGAATTTAATGAAATATTATTCCTGCTTGTTAAGGAATTATTGTTATTCCTGTAAATAAGACTAATTGATAAATTTGAAAATTTATTGGAATTGAAGAAATTTAATTAATATATTGAGAATTGTTTCATTTGAAGGACTTTAATTATTTCAGCTGGTTAAATAAATTATTTTTATATTCTGTGAATCATGCTTATCTAGATATTCTAGTTTTATTTCAATTATTATTATTGACCCATAGTGAGTGTCAAAGTCGGCCATCTCGTCTCTGCCACTTCAAGATTAGGCTTGATACTTACTGGGTACAAGTTGTTTACGTACTCATACTACACTTGCTGCACTTTTTGTGCAGGACCTGAGGCAAGTACTAGTGGGGGGCCTATTGCCTTACACCCACGTTATCCAGAGGCATAGTTGTGAGCTGCCTTTCTGAGCCGTTCTGCAGCTACCGGTGTCTCTTCTTATGTTTTTAGTTCTGTCTATTTTCATTTCAGACAGTATTTGGAGTTTTGTATAATCTACTAGATGCTCATACACTTGTGACACCAGGTCTTAGCACACACATTGGTAGAATTTGGTGTCTTACTATTTTTCTTGCATTTAAATTTTATCGATATATGTTTAATTTATTAGTTGGCTTGCCTAGCTGTAGTGTTGGGCGCCATCACGACCTATAGGTGAAACTGGGTCGTGACAATATGGTATCAGAGTACTAGGTTAATGTAGGTCTCACAAGTTATGAGCAGACCTAATAGAGTCTAGCGGATCGGTATGGAGACGTCTGTACTTATCTTTGAGAGGCTATAGGGTGTTAGGAAACTACGTTTTTTCATATTCCATCGTGCAATTGATGTAATACTAAATATCCTTCTCTTATTCTCTCACAGATGGTGAGAACGCGCTCTAATGAGATTCCATACCAGGGAAGAGCTACTCCCCCAGTTGCTAGAGGCCGAGGCAGAGGCCAAGGGAGGGCTCTACCCCATGGTAGAGGGCGAGGACGTCCCAGGACTATTCCAGTTATGCTGCCAGTGGGTCCAGCAGAGAACCCCATTATTGAGGAACAAGAGATGGTACGTGTGGCAGAGCCAGCTTCGATGGATTTCACATATGCACCGGGATTTCAGGATGTCATGGGTCGTATGCTGCGGTTCATGGACAATATGACTCAGGCCGTTTTATTTCTAGCAGACCCAGCCACATCCCAGGCGGGCGAGGGAGCATAGACCCCTACCGCACAGGCTCATGGACAGGCAGCTGCTCTATATCAGACCCAGGGTGAACTACCAGTGGGTGGAGCCCAACCAGTGGCAACAGCTACACCTGAGCCCAGGCCAGTTGTAGCCGATGATCCTCAGAAACTATTGGACAGATGGACTAGACTACATCCTCCTATCTTTGGGGGTGAGCGACATGAGGATCCCCAGGATTTCATTGATCGGTACAAGGATAGACTGTACAATATGAGGATATTGGAGTCTCATGGGGTAGACTGCTACTTTTCAGCTAGAGGGCAGAGCTCGTAGATGGTGGCAGTCTTATGTTCTTGGCAGACCAGCAGATTCTCCTCCCATAACTTGGGACAGGTTCACCCGTATCTTCCTAGACATGTATATTTCACCCTCTCAGAGGGAAGAGTTGAGGTTTCAGTTTGAGCAGCTCCAGCAAGGTCAGATGTCAGTGACCGATTATGAGGTAAGGTTTTCTGAGTTATCTCGCCATGCACTTATGATACTCCCTACTGAGGCAGAGAGAGTGCGGAGGTTTGTTATGGGTTTACATACGAACATTCAGGCCACTATGGCTTGAGAGGTTGAGATGGGAACTTCTTTTGAGCTAGTCGTGGAGATAGCCCGCAGGATTGAGGGTGTACATCAGTGTAGCCGAGAGCAGGTTACTAGGGATAAGCGGTTTAGGTATTCTGGAGAGTTCAGTGGTGCTCCGTCTGGGGGCATAGGTCAGTTCGTGAGAGGGCAGTCCAGCAGGCCGCCATATCCAGCACCACCGCCTCCTCGAGGTACTCTAGTGCGACCCTATCGCAGTGCTATACCAGAGAGTTTTTATCGCCCACCAGCTATTCAGGGTTCTTCTAGTGGGTATTCAGGTCACCAGGGCCAGACTTCTAGTCAGCAGCTTATCGCACAGAAAAGTTATTACGAGTGCGTGGATCTGAGTTACATATGGAGATTCTGCCCCAGACTGCGGGGTAGACTAGTGTAACAGGGTCAACATCCTATGATTACTGCACCAGTTGCTGCACCAGTAGTCCGACCACCAAGAGGTGGAGGACAAGTTGGTAGGGGTCGTCCTAGAGGTGGAGGTCAGCCAGGCGGAGGCCAGCCAGTTGGTGCTCCAGCTTGGTTCTATGCTTTTCTGACTAGACCAGATGCAAAGGTCTCAGATGCCATGATTACAGGTATTATTTCTGTTTGCGGTAAAGATGCCTCAGTATTATTTGATCCAGGATCTACGTATTCATATGTGTCATCTCTATTTGCTCCATTCCTGGGCGTTTCTTGTGAGTCCTTGAGTACTCCTATTTATGTGTCCACTCCTGTGGGCGATTCTATTGTTGTGAACCGTATCTACCGGTCCTGTATTATTACATTCTATGGTTATAAAACTATAGCAGATCTCCTATTGCTTGAGATGACCGATTATGAAATTATTCTAGGCATGGACTGGTTATCTCCATATCATGCTATTCTAGATTGTCATACCAAGACTGTTACCTTAGCTATTCCAGCATTGCCTAAGTTGGAGTGTAAGGGTTCGTTTGTTAGTTTATTTAATCGAGTTATTTCTTTTATAAAGGCTCAACACATGGTTGAGAAGGGTTGTTTGGCTTATCTAGCCTATGTTTGGGATACTATTGCAGAGACTCCGACTATTGATTCAGTTCCTGTAGTTCGGGAGTTCTCTGATGTATTTCCTTCAGATCTTCTAGGTATGCCACCTGATCGTGATATTGATTTCTGTTATTGACTTGGCTCCAGATACCCAACCTATATCTATTCCACCGCATCGCATGGCTCCAAAAAAATTAAAAGAATTAAAAGAACAACTTGAAGAGTTACTAGCCAAAGGGTTCGTCAGACCGAGTGTATCGTCTTGGGGTGCACCGGTATTATTTGTGAAAAATAAGGATGGAATAATGCGAATGTGTATTGATTATCGCCAATTGAACAAAGTCACTATTAAGAACAAGTACCCGTTGCCGCGTATTGATGGTCTATTTGACTAGTTGTAGGGTGCTAATGTGTTCTCTAAGATCGACTTGAGGTTGGGGTACCATCAGTTGAAGATTCGGGATTCGGATGTTCTGAAGACTGCTTTCCGGGCTAGATATGGTCATTATGAGTTTCTAGTAATGTCCTTCGGTTTGACTAATGCCCCGACAGCGTTTATGGATCTGATGAACAAGGTATTCAGGCCATATATTGACTTGTTTGTCATTGTCTTCATTGATGGCATTTTGATCTACTCGCGCAGTAAGGAGAAACATGAGCAACATATGAGAATAATGCTTCAGACGTTGTGGGAACAAAAGCTATATGATAAGTTCTCTAAATGTGAGTTCTGGCTTGAGTCTGTAGCATTTTTGTGGCATATTGTATCGGGCGAGGGCATTAAAGTTGATCCCAAAAAGATTGAGGTAGTTCAAAATCGGCATCGTCCCACTTCGGCGACTGGGATCAGGAGTTTTCTGGGTTTAGTAGGTTATTACGTCGGTTCGTGGAGGGTTTTTTGTCTATTGCGGCACCTTTGACCAAATTAACCCAGAAGGGTGCTCTGTTCCGATGGTCCGATGATTGTGAGGTGAGCTTTCAGAAGCTCAAGATAGCATTGACTACAACACTAGTGTTAGTGTTGCCTTCCGGTTTGGGGATGTATACAATATATTGTAACGCTTCACGCATTGACTTGGGTTGTGTACTGATTCAAGAAGGCCGAGTTATTGCATATGCTTCACGCCAGCTGAAATCCTACGAGAAGAATTATCCAATACATGATTTGGAGTTAGCTGCGATTGTTCACTCTCTTAAGATTTGGAGGAATTATATTTATGGGGTGTCTTGTGAAGTTTACACTGATCATCACAGTTTGCAGTATTTGTTCAAGGAGAGGGACCTAAATCTGAGACAGCGCAGATGGCTTGAGTTGCTAAAAGATTATGATATTACTATCCTGTGTCATCCGGGCAAAGCAAATGTGGTTACAGATGCCTTGAGTAGAAAGGCGGAGAGTATGGGTAGTTTGGCTTTCATTTCATCAGAGGAGAGGCCATTGGCTTTGAATATTCAATCCTTGGCTAACCGACTTGTGATATTGGACATTTCAGAGCCCAACCGAGTTCTTGCATATGTTGTAGCTTAGTCTTCACTATTTGAGCAGATCAAGGCTAGCTAGTATGATGATCCATACTTAATGGTTCTTCGACAAACGGTACTACGGGGTGGGGCCAAGGAAGTTACTATTGGAGCAGATGGTGTTCTGCGACTCTAGGATCGTCTATGTGTTCCTAATGTGGATGGACTGAGGAAAAAGATCCTAGAGGAAGCACACAGTTCTCAGTATTCTATTCATCCAGGTGCTACAAAGATATATCGTGATTTGAGGTAGCATTATTGGTGGAGACGAATAAAAAAGGTCTTAGTTGAGTATATAGATAGGTGTCTAAATTTCCATCAAGTTAAATATGAGCAACAGAGGCCAGGTGGCCTACTTCAGCAGATGCCTATACCGGAGTGGAAATGGGAATGCATCAACATGGACTTTGTAGTTTGGTTGCCGCGGGCCTTGCGGAAGTTTGATGCAGTTTGGGTCATTGTTGACAGGCTGACCAAGTCAGCACATTTTATTCCTGTTGTGACTACGTATACTTCAGAGAGGTTGGCCCAGATTTATATTCAGGAGATAGTTCGGTTGCACAGTGTGCCAATTTCTATCATATCAGATAGAGGCCCTCAGTTTACTTCACATTTTTGGAGAGCAGTACAGAGTGAATTGGGGACCCGTGTAGAGCTCAGCACAGCCTTTCATCCGCAGACCGACGGTCAGTCAAAGCGTACAATTCAGATTTTGGAGGATATGCTCAGGGCATATGTGATTGACTTTGGAGGTCAGTGGAATTGTTTCTTTCCTTTGGCCGAGTTTGCTTATAATAACAGTTACCAATCCATCATCGAGATGGGCTCCATTTGAGGCTTTATATGGTCGGCGATGTCGTTCGCCCATCGGGTGGTTTGAGCCCGATGAGGCTAAGTTATATGGTACTGATTTGGTGAAGGATGCCTTAGAAAAGGTAAAGTTGATTTAGGAATGACTCCGTACAGTGCAGTCCAGACAGAAGAGTTACGCGGATCAGAAAGCGTGTGATTTATCATTTATGGTAGGTGAAAATATTTTTTTGAAGGTTTCGCCGATGAAGGGAATCATGAGATTTGGAAAAAAGCGGAAATTGAGCCCAAGGTTTATAAGCCCATTTGAGGTGTTGAGACGAGTTGGGGAGGTCGCTTATGAGCTTGCATTGCCTCCCAGCCTATCGGGAGTTCATCCGGTTTTCCATGTATCTATGCTCTGGAAGTATCATGCCGATCTATCACATGTGTTAGACTTCAGCACAGTTCAGCTAGATAATAGCTTGGGTTATGAAGAGGAGCCAGTTGCCATTGTTGATAAACAGGTTCGCCAGTTGAGGTCCAAGAGGATTTCTGCAGTTAAAGTCAGTGGAGGGTCCAACCAGTCGAGGAAGCGACTTGGGAGGCCGAGGAAAACATACGGAGCAGATATCCACACTCATTCAGCACTTCAGGTAACTAAACCCGTTCGAGGACGAACGTTTGTTTTAGAGGTGGAGAATGTGATGACCCAAAATGTCATCTTTAAATTTAATAATTAATTCTGTATTCTAAGACCTCGAAAAGCACTATTTATCATACCTCGACTTGCGTGCGTTGTCCGTAAAAGTTTTCAAAAAGTTTTTATGTGAAAAATGGATTAGAATATGAATTAACACTTTAAAACTCAACTGAGTTGACTTTGTTTAACATTTTGAGCAAACGAACTCCCTAGCGGTAGTGTTTTGACAGTTCCGGTAGGTCCGTATCGTGATTTGGGACTTGGTAGTATGCCCGGAATCAAATTCCGAGGTCCCTAGCCCGAGATATGGAATTTTAAAGAAAAAAATTAAAAGTTTAAATTCAAATAGTGACCGGATGTCGAATTATGTGTAAATGACCCCAAAATTGAATTTTGATGAATCCAACAGCTCCGTATGGTGATTTTGGACTTAGGAGCTTGATCGGAATTTTATTTGGAAGTTTGTAGTGAAATTAGGCTTGAAATTGCTAAAACAAGAATTTAAGTTTGGAAGTTTGACCGGGGAGTTGACTTTTTGATACCGGAGTCGGAATCCAGTTCCAAAAATTTTCATAGCTCCGTTATGATATTTATGACTTGTGTGCAAAATGTGAGGTCAATCAGACTTGATTTGATAGGTTTCGTCATCGAATGTAGAAGTTGGAAATTTTAAGTTTCATTAAGCTTGAATTGGAGCATAATTCGTGATTTTAGCGTCGTTTTATGTGATTTTAGGTTTTAAATAAGTTCGTATGATATTTTAGAACTTGTTAGTATATTTGATTGAGGTCCCGAGGGCCTCGGGTGAGTTTCGGATGGTTAACGGATCAAAAGTTGGACTTAAAACAGCTGTTGCAGTTTTTCCTTTATGCTGGAAATTCTGGGCCAAGATCGACCCCAAGATCTAGCCCAAGATCAAGACCCACGATCGAGGCCATGATCGAAGCCACGATCGAGGCCGAGTATCTAGGCCACGATCGAGGCCATGATCGAGGCCACAATTGAGGCCGAGGATCGAGGCCATGATCGAGGCTGAGGATCGAGGCCATGATCGAACCACGATCGAGGCCGAGGATAGAGGTCATGATCGAGGGCTGCTTGGGCAGAATTATAAAAGAGGGCATTCGTCCCATTTGCCATTTTTAACTAATTGGAGCTTGAGCAGAGGCGATTTTTGATAGATTTTCAAGGAAAAGACATTTGGGGTAAGTGATTCTAACTCGGATTTGGTCAATATATACGAATATATCATTATTTTGACTATTTAATTAGTGTTTTGAGATTGAAATTTGGGAAATCTTTAGAAATCTCATAGAAACGAATTTTTGAGATTTCGGTATCGATTCGGAGTTGGATTTGAGTGAAACTGGTATGGTTGGACTCATAATTTAATGGGTTATCGGATTTCGTAACTTTTTTCGGATTCCGTGATCATTACTATTAATTTTAGTGATTGTATCGAATTATTTTTGGTTAGATTCGAGCCAATCAAAGTTGGATAATCGAGGAAAAGGCCTAATAGTGAATTAAAATGGAGCAAGATGAGGTAAGTCTCTTGTTTAATATTGTGAGGGGAAAATTACCCTATAGGTAATTAAAATAATAATTATTGCTAATTGTGGGGGCTATGTACGCACGAGGTAACGAGAGTCCGTGCGTTGCTACTATTAATGCTAAAGTCCTGGTAGTTTAGGGCTCAAAGCATGAATTACTTGTGTAAATTGTTTCTTTGTTTAATTAATATTATTTGATATATATATATTTTTAGTGAATTTTAGATAAAAATATTAAAGGATGAAAATCTCATATGCTTAAATTTTCTGTTTAAATTAATTAATTGTTAAGAGAAATTGTTCTTCCTCTCGAAATTTATTTTAATAAATATACTCTCTTTCCGGAGGTACATAAGAAAATGTCCTCCTTGCTTGTGGAGCGGACCGAACACCTCGGCAGGATAGATGCATCTATGGATCGTGCCGCAGTCCCTCGGCAGTGTACACGAGACTCTGGATCGGGTCGTATGACCTCGACAGAAATCGTGCTTAATAATAATAAAAACGCGATATTTTTATAGTTTATTGCAGCTTATGAAGCTAATTGATAAATTGGAAATCTTTGGAATTTAATGAATTATTATTCCTGCTTGTTAAGGAATTATTTTTATTCCTGTAAATGAGACTAATTGATAAATTTGAAAATTTATTGGAATTGAAGAAATTTAATTAATATATTGAGAATTGTTGCATTTGATGGACTTTAATTATTTCTGCTGGTTAAATAAATTATTGTTATATTCTGTGAATCATGCTGATCTAGATATTCTAATTTTATTTCAATTATTATTATTGACCCATAGTGAGTGTCAAAGTCGCCATCTCGTCTCTGCCACTTCGAGATTAGGCTTGATACTTACTAGGTACACGTTGTTTACGTACTCATACTACACTTGCTACACTTTTTGTGCAGGACCTGAGGCAAGTACTAGTGGGGGACTTATCGCCTTGCACCCACGTTATCCAGACGCATAGTGGTGAGCTGCCTTTCTGAGCCGTTCTGCAGCTACCAGTGTCTCTTCTTATATTTTTAGTTCTGTCTATTTTCATTTCAAACAGTATTTGTAGTTTTATATAATCTACTAGATGCTCATACACTTGTGACACCAGGTCTTGGCACACACATTGGTAGAATTTGGTGTCTTATTATTTTTCTTGGATTTAAATTTTATCGATATATGTTTAATTTATTAATTGGCTTGCCTAGTTGTAGTGTTGGGCGCCATCACGACCTATAGGTGAAACTGGGTCGTGGCAACCCAGATCTTATACCACCGCATATATATCAATATCACAATATATCACAATTTGCACCTCAAGTGCCCAAATATTTTAATTTGCCAAATTAAACAACATCAACAAGATTTTCTACAACAGGGAGCTCACGACTCATTCACAACGAGTACAAAATCTCACAAAATATTCGAGAATAAATAACTCAGCAAAAAAATAATATTTCAAAATTTTTATTACATTGCCTCAGTACCATATTTAAAATGTCAAATACTTCATATTAATAATATTTAAATTAAAGAAATTCCACCTTCAAATAATGCACATAATAAAAGATACCAAATTTTAACTAAACATGTAAAACAATTAGCACGAAAAGGTCAAGCAAACTTTAAAGTATAAAACAAAATCAGATCAATGATGAAGAATATTACAAGATAAAATAATTTAATTAATATGCTATAGTGATTTACATAATTTAAATACATAATCTTCCATATTTAGCCTGAGTACACACTCGTCACCTCGTGTACACGACTTTCAACACATTACAATTATCACATCAATACCAATCCTAGGAAAAATTTCTCCCACACAAGGTTAGACAAGTCACTTATCTCAGACCATGCTCAATCAGTCAAGTAGAATGCCTTTTCATCAATTTTCTGACTCCAATCGCTCGAATCTAGTCATAATTAATTCAATTCAATCAATGCAAATCATAGGCATAAATTTCGTAAAACAAATACAATTTTCCCATAAAAATCCGAAATTTCATCCAAAAATCGATAGTGGGGCCCACATCTCGGAACCCGACAAAAGTTACGAAATATGAACCCTCGTCCAACCACGAGTCCAACCATACAAATTTTACCAAACTCTGACATCAACTCGACCTCCAAATCCTCAATTAAAGTCTATGAAAATTTCTACCATTTTCAACCCAATTCACTAATTTAGGGATAAAAATAACAATGGATTCGGGTATTTTAACCAAAATTTAGTTAAGAACACTTACCCCTTTATTTTTCTTGAAAATCTCCCAAATATTGCCTCTTCCCAAGCTCCAATTCGTCAAAAATAGAAAATGGAACGAAGTCCCATTTTTAGATCTTAAACATTCTGTCCAGGTTCGCATTTGCGGACAAAAACTTCGCATTTGCGAATGAACAATACCTCCCATGAACAGTGTTCGCAATTGCGATAAATTATTTGTAATTGCGAGTGAACAGTATTTTCGCAATTGCGATAAATGGTTCGCAATTGCGAATGAACAGTGTTTTAGCAATCTCGATAAATGGTTCGCAATTGCGATTGAACAGTACCTCACGATAAACCAGCAAACTCAAACTTCTCCGAAATGATCCGAAACCACCCTGAAACTCATCCGGAACCTCCCAGACACAAACCATATATGAATTTCAATCATAAAATATGCTACGGATTTTCTCATGCACTCAAAATACTGAAAAGAGGTCGTCTTGATCCGATATTGACCATGGTCAAACTCCAAATTTCTTAACTTTACTAGTCTCTCAACCAATGATCGAAAAATACATACAAGCCCCTCGGGACCCGTCAAATCATATCAACAAGTCCTAAAAAATCATAAGAACTTAGTTAAAACCTCAAATCACACAAAACAACGCTAAAACCATGAATCATACCCCAATTCAAGCTTAAGGAACTTAAAATTTTTTAACTTCTACATTCGATACCGAAACCTATCAAATCAAGTTCGATTGACCTCAAATTTTGCCCACAAGTCATAAGTAACATAACGGAGTTATGAAAATTTTTAGAACTGGATTCCGACCGCGATATCAAAAAGTCAACCCCCCGGTCAAACTTCCCAAAAAATCAACTTTCATCATGTCAAGCCTAATTCCACTATGAACTTCCAAATAACCTTTCGGGCATGCTCCTAAGTCCAAAATTACCCTACGGAGCTATTGGAATCATCAAAATTCTATTCCGGGGTCGTTTACCCATAAGTAGACATCCGGTCACTATTTCAACTAAAACTTTAAACCTTGGAACTAAGTGTTTCAATTCATTCCAAAATCTCACCGGGCCCGAACTAACCACCCCGGCGAGTCACATAACAATTATAAAGCATAAATTGAGCAGTAAATGGGGAAACAAGGTCGTAATACTCAAAATGATCGGCCGGATCGTTACACAAACAAATAAGAAATGGATTTTATTATGTGAAAAAGTATATGACCCAATCTTTGATGCCAAAACAATTCCATTTTATTAGTGATGAGTGTTGGATTACAAGTAGAATCAACAACAACAGATGACTGATTACAATAAAAAGTGAATGGACGTGATTTATTACAAGAATTGAACTATGAGAAACTGGAGAAGAACTAAGTGAAGATGGAAAGAGCACAACATCTGGATTAAGATAGTACTGTCTCCCAGTAGCCTTGACAATTACCAGTGGCCTCTTCAGAGAAGCGCCCTGTAAAAGACATTTGGTTTAGGTAAGTACTGCTATATTATTTGGTTGTGTAATGTGTTGATAAATAGAAATTAAATTGAAATGGAAGGAAGGAACAAGAAAAACATTAAGTAAAGTTATGTCATGTCTCAGGTGTAAAGACTTTACTTTATAACCATTAGGTAAAGTAACAAAAACTATTCTAAACAAAGGTGTGAGGTTGTGATGTAGGTGCTTGTGTGGGACTTATCGATATACATGAACAGATCCAAGATCCAAGGTTGTATACCTAATTATGAAGATGCACATACATGAGAAACAAGAGAATTTGCAGCATAAACACTGAAAAAACTTGCAAAGTGAGCAAATGTAGAGTCTTATGTAGAGGAAACAACATGAGTAATACTAGGATACAATTGAAATTGTTGAAACAAACTCAGAAGATGTTGGTATTTCTCCTTTGGTGAAACTATGAGCTGATTTGTCAGAGGACAAAGTAGAAAAGAGAGGAGGAGTGGCATATTGAATATCAGTCTGAACACAAGAGGCTGATTTCTTATTCTTAGTGAACTTAAAATCTGCAGGGAACCCATGCAGCCTATAACACTTTTCCACGGTATGCCCGATTTTGTTTTTGCAATACTCACAACACACAAGGTTAACATTCTTTTTGTAGTCAAAGTTTACTCTCTAAGTGAAGTTATTGTTGTTAGTGAATATACCATGGGATACCAGAAAAGATGCATAATCACCAGAGAAACCAGGAGCATCATGGGGTTCTTCTCTTAGACTTACATCTTGTTGCAAGATAGAGTAGACTTTGCTTATAAGTGTCAAGAGACTCATCATAATAATAGTGCTATTTACAGTGGAATATGACTCATTCATATCATTAAGGAAATGGAACAGTTGTTGATCCTCTATGAATATGATAAGGGCCCAACATGAGCAGACATGTCCCATATATGAGGAGTTCAACTCATTCCAAAGTATTCTAAGTTGATGAAGTAAGTAGCCATTATAGAAGAACCCTGAAATTTTGCACTGCGTTCTTTATGTATTTGTAGATATTTTGACCCATTGGACTATCCAAACCTCTCATTGATGCCTTTCCATACCTCTTTGGCAATTTTAAAACACATTATACTGGTAGCAATTTCCCTACACATAGAGTTGATGATCCGGGACTTTACCATGTAGTTACATCTCTCCTAATAAGGGTAATAAGGTGAATCTAGAGTAGGTCGAGAGATTCTCCTATCTAAAAGTCCTACTTTATTCTTAGTAGAATTAAGCATGCTACTTCTCCAAATAACGAAACCAAAATCATTAAATGGCACCGAGACTAACCAGGACTATCCGGAGGGTGGACTATAACCACACCGATTGTTTGAAAAAATATACATTGTAGAACCCTTTCACCTAATCGATCGTGGTGAAGTCACCAATGGATTCGACGGATAATACATCTTACTCTATAATTTGAGAAGGACATTTAGAGACGGAGGTGAGTTTTAAGAGAAATACGAGGGTGATTTTTGTTTTTTTGCTCTAATTGGCTGTGAGAATGGGAATTGTGTTATCGAGCAGAGACAAAGAGGAATTTTGCAGGTTTGATGACTGTGAGAGGAGTTGAAAATTTATTATTTTTTAAGCAAGTATATTGGTATGAATGAACATATTCTATATTATAGAATGCATAAGAGCCATAGGGCATGAGCAGTTGAGTACAATTCTATCATGCCTTTATTGTGTTGTGTAAAGAAACTAAAAAACTTGCGAAGCACGCACCTCAATCATCCTGCATGTGTGAATTGAACAAACTTAAAAGTACAACTAGCTTAAGCTGGTTTTCCACCTACTTTTTAGTGTTTGTCCATTTCTAGAAAAGTCTAAAGGACATATTCATTGCCTATTCCGTGTTCTAATGGAAGATATTGCTGAACTTTAAGGATGAGAGAGATCTAGTGAGAAAGGTGTGAAACCTCCAGAATTGGAAGTTGATACGAAATCCGCATTATCGAGAAAGCTACCCATATTATCATACACAACTAAACCACACGAATACACATACACAACACCCAAGAAGAATTAGTTTGAAGCACATAGATCAACGATCAACAAACATATGAAACATGCAGTGTAACAACCCGACTAGTCGTTTTGAGCTATTACATTTATGACTTGTGTGAATCGTTGTTTTTGGTTTTCAAGTTATCCGGAATCGATTTGGAAGAATGAATTTCATTGTTGAAACTTTAAGTTGGAAGAGTTGGCCAGGTTTGACTTTTGTGAATTTGACCACGGAATGGAGTTTTGATAGTTCCGTTAGGTCCGGATGGTAATTTTGGACTCAGGCGTAAGCCCGAATTTATATTTGGATATTTCTAGAAGGATTCGACACTAATTGGCGAAATTTAAAATTTTGAAGGTTTGGAAAGTTCATAAGTTCTACCGAGAGTTGATTTTGTGGATGTCGGATTCGGATTGTGGTTCCGAGAATTGGAATAGTTTCGTTATGTTATTTGAGACTTGTGTGCAAAATTTGAGTTCATTCCAAGTTGATTTAATATATTTCAGCGCGTATTTTGGAAGTCGAAAGTTCAAAGTTCATTTAAGTTTGATTTGAGGTATGATTTATCGTTTTGATATTATTATGTGTGATTTGAGGCCTCGATTAGGTCCGCATTATGTTTTAGAACTTGTTGGTATATTCAGACGGGGTCCCGAGTTGCTCGGAGGAGTTTCGGCCGAGGTTCAATTCGTTTGGATCATATTTTGCTAGGTTGGTGTGGCTGGTCTTCTAATGTTACCACACCTGTGGAGTTATGGGCGCAGGTGCGGAGCCGCAAAAGCGGCAGTGGAATTGCAGAGGCAGGAGTGCTACTGGGAGTAGGAGTTCGCAGAAGCGAAGGTTTCTTTGCATCTACGAATGCGCAGATGTAGTGAGTTTGGGAGCAGAAGCGGGGTCTTGCGCAGGAGCGAAGAGGAGCTCGAACTTGCGATGTCGCAGAAGTGGATACTGTTCTGCAGGTGCGGGGGGTCAGATGGTTAGTTGTGATTGCAGAAGTGGGAATTTGTCGCAAAAGCGACGCCGCAGAATCGTCTATTTTCTTCGCAAAAGCGAAAATCGCTGGGCAGAAGCTATATTTTCGAGGGTTGGTCATTTTATTCTCATTTGTTTGGGAATTTGGAGTTCAGTTTAGGCGACTTTGGAGAGGAAATTCAGCATGTGACTTAGGGTAAGCATTCTTGACTCACTTGTGATTTTATTTCGTGATTCTATCTTCGTTTATGGTAATTGGATTATGAATTTTAAAGAGGAAATTGGGGGTTTTGGCCTAAAGTTTCATAGAGTGAGTTTTGAACATCGATTCAGAGTCATATTTGAGTGAAACTAGTATGGTTGGACTCATAATTGAATGGGTTGTCGGATTTTATAAGTTTCGTTGAGTTCCGTGACGCGAACCCAGGTTGGACCTTTGGGTTGATTTTGTGCTTTTGATTGAAGATTCGACCTTTATCGATTGTGTTTGTTTCCTATGTCATTGTTTGATGTAATTGAGTTGCTTTTGGCTAGTTTTGTGCCGTTCAGAGATCGGCACGCGCAAGATGGCATTTTTGGAGCTTCGTTTGGCTTGCTCGGTATTGGATTTGGCTTGTTCGAGGTAAGTAACACTTCTAAACATGGTGTTGAGGGAATGAAACCCCGAATTACATGCTATGTGATTATGTTGAGGTGACAAGCATATAAGCGTGCACCCTATGAGATGTGATTTATTCGATTATGTGGTACTGTGTAGCTATCTTATCCAAACATTTTTACTGCACTCTATGTGTTAGAGAACTTGAGCTATAATTTATGCTAGATATCATGTTTAGGCAAATGCTGGTACGATTGGGACCCAAAGTGGTCATTCTTTGTTGTCGGGTTATGTGCTTAATTGCAATTTTGTACTCATTAATATTTATTTATTGCATATCGTATCTCAGTCTCTGTTGCTATTTATTGATACATCATATCATCATTTTGGGCTAGTTTCATGACATTGTGAGCGTGAGAGACTAGAGAGATTGATGACTGAGTGAGGCCAAAGGCCTGATTGTGAGGATATTTATGGGAGTGTACTACACGCCACAATATATTTTATCGATTTATGCCATGATTGGCTTGTTATAACACTTGGGCTGAAGGAGCCCCTCCGGAGTCTGCACACCCACAGTGAGTGCATTGGATACTATATTTGGGATGAAGTTCCCTGTGCATGGAGTTGCTTTATATATTCATATTTGGGTTGGAGTTCCCTGGGCATGGAGTTGCCCTATACTTTTACATTTGGGATGAAGTTCCCTGGGCTGGATTGGCCCTATACTGTACTGCATGACTGTCTGTCAGTTGCTGTTTATATTGAGGGATGGATCTTCTCTAGGCTGGACCTACCCCGTACAGTACAGTGAGATTGAGTACTCTGAGAGTGTGAGTAGATAAGTTCATCATTGAGATGCATTGCATTTGACATGCGTACTTGAGATATAGGCACAGCGATGTATTTTCTCATGCTACCCGGTTTTGGTGACATTCATGATATCACCTGTATATTGACATGTAGGCATAGAGATGTATTTTCTTCATGCTATTTGAAAATGAAACACCTTATTTATTGTTGAAAGGTTTTCTTCTAAAGGTTTTTTTTGGAAAAATCACAGTTTTCGAACTTATTCATATATTTACTAGGTTGTCGGTGAAAGATCTGGGATCTACTGTTATACTTGAAAAGCATGCCTATTTTTTGTAATTGTGAACCAGTTGAGTTATTTCTTGTACCATTATTATTATATTGTTATGAACTCTTGCTGGTTATTAGAGTTGGACTCTGACCCTTGTCCCATCTCGTCACTACTTTTAACCTGAGGTTAGGTTTGTTACTTATTGAGTACATGGGATCGGTTGTACTCATGCTACACTTCTGCACCTTGCATGCAGATGTTGGATCTTGATGTAGCTGCGTACGACAGGAGTTGGATATGAAGATGTACCTGTGTTCCAGTCATAGCTGCCTCTTGATCTTAGTAGCTTTAGTATATCATATTTGTTCATGTATATTTCAAACAAATGGTGTATTTTATTTCAAACCTGCTTTCTAAACTCTATATCTTAGAAGCTCATGATTTGTACTATCAATACTTAGGAAATTCATATATAAAAGCAATTGTATTATCATTTCTTTCTTAATAAATCTCATTAAATTGGATAGTTGTTTATTGGTTTACCTGACGGGTTGGGTTAGGTGCCATCACGACTAGTTGGATTTTTGGATCGCGACAAGTTGGTATCAGAGCTCTAGGTTGATAGGTTCTACAAGTCATGAGCAAGTGTCTAGTAGAGTCTTGCGGATCGGTATGATGGTGTCCATACCTAACTTCGAGAGGCTACAAGGCATTTAGTATAATTTTCCATGTTTCTTTCCTTATCATGCGGAATTGATTCAGCTTGAAACATAACTC
The DNA here is from genome assembly GCF_000390325.3 of Nicotiana tomentosiformis. Classification (NCBI taxonomy): domain Eukaryota; kingdom Viridiplantae; phylum Streptophyta; class Magnoliopsida; order Solanales; family Solanaceae; genus Nicotiana; species Nicotiana tomentosiformis. The sequence goes on from NC_090821.1 coordinate 46,005,566, forward strand.
TTTGAATTCCCTCCATGCATTCGTATGTGCATGTAAGCACTCAATATCAGTTGTGCATCGACGGCTTGTGATTCCATGGATGATGTGCGAGATGTAATTTCTGTGTGCTGATGATGAGCCAGTCTGGAGGACTTGAGGCAGTGTTTTTACCATAGCTTGAGCACGAGGATTTCGGCTATGTGAGCACGTGCTTTTCGAACTTATATATCTGGTAGCGTCCCTATGAGTGGAGTTTGTGTCTTGATGAGTGGTTGGATAGTTATAAGATGAGTTTGATGCGACTGCAGTATGTGTTCAACTGGATTGAATGTAACGAGAATAGTTTGCTTGAAATGTAAAAAGGACAATTGGGTGCTAGATTACTGTCTTGATGTGACGTATCGTCTCGAATTATGTGTGTATTGAATGATCTTTCATGAAGTATAATTGTGAAACGAAGTGGATTTTCATGTCTTGTTGTGAGTTTAGATTCAGGAAGATTAAGTGATGTCGTAGTAATCGTGGCTGCGAAAGGGTATAGCAAGATGCCAATTTGAGGCTAAGCTGATGGGTTATCTTTTGCAGAGTAATCTATGGAGGTGTGATCCTTATAATGTTGTGTAGAGAGTTTTGTTTCTACCAGCGAGGTATATATGTTGAGATATGAATTTAAATTTTGTTGAAAATGTTGCCCTGATCGTCATATGGATGTATGCGAGCTTAGTAGATGATTTGACATACTATATGGTTTGTGTTATATGAACTTATGAAGGATTTAGTTGAATCTCCCTGTGGTATTACGATAGAAATAGAGTATGGGTATGGTGAGTTATCAGACATTCTATTCTATGGTATTGAGCTAAGTGGGGAGGTCTGCTATCAATAATTTGATTGCATGGTTACGTATTGTATTGGTTTTGGTCTGAGGCATAGTTGTGGATCAGTTATGACTTGCAGAGGTTGAGATCGAGGATGACTCGAGTAAAGGAATTTCTGGATACGGGATATATTACACTTTATGGGTAAATGGAAATCATGGAATGATTTGAGTTGTTATTCACGACGGATGTAGTGCGCATGGTGTAGAAATTTGCTCGGTTGCACTATGGCGGGGTCACTTCTTTGGGTAATGTTGGGCTAATGGGGCACAGGTCGTCCGGTGGTGCAGTTGAGATTTGAGCAGGGTGGATGACTCTCGAGAAATTTCTAATGGATTCAAGATTTTCATGTAGCAATTGTGAATTTTTCGGATTTGTATATGGCTAGGATATGAGATTTACTTTGGATGATATCGAGACTCGCGGTATTTCTATATCACTATGAACTATACATTTTAGTATCAGGAAGGTAAAGGAAATAGTTTCAGGGTCACATGACTCTTCGGAGTGGGTGTCTCGATTGTGATACTTTTGGGGTACTTAAGAGGGAATACAATGGATTATGGGCCCTAGGGCGGTGTGGTTTTATTCTAGGATCTCGTAGGGTTAGTTTTGTTTGAGGATCATGGTATTATGGTGAGGAGGAGTGTCAACTATAGGATAATTCAGACGGAACTCGGAGGAATAGTAAAACTTAGTAGTAGGTTGGATCAACAAGGTAATAAATATGATCGGTTCCATGGATACTTATGATGTGGTGAGGCTCTGCAGGTGTTTTAGTGTCAATACTCTTGGGTTTGGTGACCTGCATGACTTGGTTGAGTTAGAGGGATTTGGTTCTGATAGTTGGGTTATGTTATGTGCAAATGGATTTCAAAGTGTTCTCAATGGTTTCTACCACGGTTCGAGGTGTATATTTCCTGCTGGTGTGAGGAGCATGTTATGTGTTGTGATTTTCTCCTGGGTGAGATCAAATGGAAGGTTCCTGGCTAATTGAGTATGTATTTCTGCAGGACTCAGAGTTGATTATGACATTCTTGTACTTTTCATATGATGGCATGATAGTTGTGGTGTGTTGTGTGGATAGAGTGCAAGGTCACGACTAGTTTTGAAGGGAAGATCATAAATTCTTAGACGGCATGGACAGTTTCCGATGTTTAGATGGATGCTATAACTACTTGGTAATTCCTAAGAAGGGTGCGTATTTTAAAAGGCGCACTGCGTGTTGACTTATAGATGCTTCATTGGTATTACGATACAGTGTTAGGCTATATGCTTATTCTGTTGGGAACCACTGAGGTCATTTTTGTTGTTGGGTTATTTGCTTAAATTTCAATCACATACTCAGTCATATTCATTCATTTGCATATCATATCTCAGTCTCTGTTATCATTTGTTATCACATCATAAAACTATTGTTTGGGTTTATTGGCATGAGGTTTGTGAGCCCGAGAGACTGAAGAGAATGATGACTGAGTTTGGGCTCGAGGGTCGGATTGTGAGTGAGATTGATGGGATTGGGCTGCACACCGTCGCAGGCCATATTGGCTTTATATATATTATTATTGACGGGATTGGGTTGCACGGCGCAGCATGCCACATTGGCTATATATGTATTATTATTATTATTATTATTATTATTATTATTATTATTATTATTATTATTATTATTATTATTATTATTATTATTATTATTATTATTATTATTATTATTATTATTATTATTATTATTATTATTATTATTATTATTATTATTATTATTATTATTATTATTATTATTATTATTATTATTATTATTATTATTATTATTATTATTATTATTATTATTATTATTATTATTATTATTATTATTATTATTATTATTATTATTATTATTATTATTATTATTATTATTATTATTATTATTATTATTATTATTATTATTATTATTATTATTATTATTATTATTATTATATATATATTATTATTATTATTATTATTATTATTATTATTATTATTATTATTATTATTATTATTATTATTATTATTATTATTATTATTATTATTATTATTATTATTATTATTATTATTATTATTATTATTATTATTATTATTATTATTATTATTATTATTATTATTATTATTATTATTATTATTATTATTATTATTATTATTATTATTATTATTATTATTATTATTATTATTATTATTATTATTATTATTATTATTATTATTATTATTATTATTATTATTATTATTATTATTATTATTATTATTATTATTATTATTATTATTATTATTATTATTATTATTATTATTATTATTATTATTATTATTATTATTATATGGATCGGGGTGCACGCCGCAGTAGGCCATATGGAATTTATATATATTATTTATGGGATCGGGCCGCACGCCGCAACAGGACATGATGGCTTATGTTAGCGCTTGGGCAGGATCCATCCCTTCGAAGTCTGACATACTAGCAGTGAGCGCAGGTTTTATTGATTCATGATGGGATCAAGCTGCGCACCGCAGCAAATACTGTACAATGCTGAGGCATTGAGCATGTTGAGTGGGAGCGCGATACAGTGAGATTGAATACTCTGACAGTATGAGTACATGATTTCATCACTGTGATGCATTGCATTGATATGTATATTTGACATACGACCTAGAGATGCATTTCCTCATGCTATACGATATTGTGACATTCATGACTTTACATGTATATTGACATGTAGGCATAGAGATGTACTTTCCTCATGTTATCTGAGATTGATACATCTTATCTGTTGTTGAAAGTTCTTGGAAAAAATTATAGATTTTTGACTTACTCATATTTGGTGGTTTCGATGAAAGATTTGGGTTTTACTATTATACTTGTAAAGCATGCCTCTTTTTCCGTAACTGTGAACGAGCTGAGTATCATATCTTTTAGTTGTTTCTTTTACTACTTTTATTATATTGTTATGAGTTGTTGTTGGCTATTGGTGTTTGACTCTTACCGTCTTCCAAGCTCATTACTGTTTTTAACCTAAGGTTAGTTTGTCATTTATTGAGTACATGGAGTCGGTTGTACTCATACTATACTTCTGCACCTTGTGTGCAGATTTTGGATGCTGATGTTGCTGTGTATGGCGGGAGTTGTCTTTGAAAACGTACTTGCATTCCGGTTATAACTGCCTCTTGTTCTTGGTAGCTTTAGATTTACAAATATGTTTATGTATGTTTCGAACAGATGATGTATTTATTTCATACTAGTTTTGTAAACTCTAAGTCTTAGAAGCTCATGATTTGTACTACTAGTCCTTGGGGATTCTTTGTATAAAAATTAAGTTATATTATCATTATTTTTCTTAGTAGATCTCATTTGAGCTGTATTGTTGCTAATTGACATACCTAGCGGGTTAAATTAGATGTCATCACGATTAGTTAGATTTTGGGTCGTGACAAAAATGTTCTAGCAACCAAACCTGTAGCAGAAGATTGCACCCTTCAAAATATCTAAACCCATGTTTGCATCGATCCAAAGCTCGATACATCTCAGCTAGTATCATAGGAACAATAATGTATTTTTGTCCCTCGATTCCTTCCATCATGGTCCTTGCGACCATGGCTAAATGAGTGTGATGTTTCCCTCGTTGCATTGGGAAGATTAGCAAATCTAGAAAGTAGACTATGAAGACTTAAACTCGACAATGGACCCATCCCAAGGAGGTGATATCCAATTCCTTATGATTCAAACGGTATCATTTTCCATCTCCGTACTGTTCATAGAGAAACTCAAAAGGAATGTAGTACTTCTTCAAACAACCCAACTAGTCATTCTTCTTGAACCCAACCATTTTTAAGAAATCGCATGGGGTACAATTTTCTGGCACCAACAGACCTGGACTATCCCATGGAACTTTGGCGAAGCCCCCAATTTCTTCTAAAAGAGGAGTCATCTCTATATTGCCGAACCGAAAGTTGGCTCTCCTTTCATCCCAAAATGTGGTGGCTGCCTCAATCAGTTCCTTGTTTGGCCGGATGTTTATCAAGAATGGTTAGTTACCCAATACTCTTCTTACGTGGTTCCTATCACATGATGTGAGGTCATTCCACCAGTCAATCAACATAATTAGATGAAGCAAATAAAGTAAATGGGGAAGAAAGGTTCATGATGTAGCAATTTCAAGCAAATAAAGGGGGGTGGGGAGAGGGAGGTACCTGAAAGAAGTCAAAGTCAAATAATTCAATAGTCCACACAAGAAAAAAATCTCTTATGGTAAGAGACTAAGTATTCCCCAGCAGAGTTACCATGCTGTTGCGCCCCGTTTTCTTGCGAAAGCGCGTTTCGACGTGTAACAACTCTTTTGAATGGGTGTTAAAAGAGAAGAGTCACCATCTAATAATTTTAAGGTGAATTAGGAAACCTATTTGGAAATAAATTTGTTTTTACTTGTCCGTGTCACCAAAGATCGGGTAAGGGCTCAAATTACCTCGAAGAGAAGGGGTTAGGCACTTTTCGAGGTCCACAATTATGGTTCCCGGCCGGATTTTATACTTTGTGGATTATCGAATTATATTTACTCTATGTGATCATATTCATTAAAGAAGAGCAAGGAGTTCAAATAGCTAATTAAATTATAGGATGAAACAAGTGATAAAGAAATTACACATATGAAAGTAGTTTATCCACTAATAAATGATTGGTACAATCTTTGAGAATTACACGATACATCCTAAATTCAATAAACAAGTGTACAAGTAGTAACCACGTATTTGGGGGGGGGGAGGTCTTAAGTTTTTTAGCCTAAAGGATCACCCCGTGCAATATAAATAATACTTCACAACTCCCTTAAGTATTAGGGTTGCTCATATAATTCAGCGGGCACAGACTATCATCTCCTACTACCCAATTAATATCTTGAAGTTGTTTACCTAAAAGCGTTCTTATTCAATTCTAAATCGCGTCCTATGCGTGCCTTAGCCACCCCATGCCTATGGTCCAGGAGGCCTTTGGACCTAGTATGTGGGATGTTCTAGACTCCCTTAGGCTGCTCAAAATGATAAAACTAAACGTGCACAATTAAAACAAGTAGGACTTCACATAATAAGTAACATAAAAGACTCAAGTTCACCTCTTCATGTAGACTCATGTGCACGCAATTATTTAGGCGAACAGTTGCTACTTATATTGAATATGTTCAAGATTTGGTAGGCATGCAACTATAAACAGGCGGACTTAGAATTGGAACATGCTAAGTTGTTCAAACCATATAGGCTTGGCTTCTACATGAATGGGTACAATTAAGTAATTCCACTATTAATGGAAAGTTCTATAGGCAGGATTTCTAGATGAACAGATTTAACGATGAAATTGTTTAAAACATATTATGTTAAAAGATCCTATAGACATGCTTTATGTGTGAGTAATAGCATCCTATAGACACAATCTCTAAATGATTCATATCTAGGCAGCGAAGTTACTGAAAATGCAGGTTTATTTGTTTATTTCTATAGGCATGCTTTCTTGGCGGCCCATATGACAATAGGAAGATATTAATAAGAGCAGCTTTTGATTACTTGGATTGACATCCTATAGACATGATATCTAGGTGAGTCACGTAATTGAAAGAAATATACCAAAGCGAGAAGTTTTAATTATCGCATTGATATCCTATAGGCATGATATCTAGGTGCAGAAATGAGGCAATAACAACAAGTCCAGTTTAGATCTTGTGTGCATGATCTTATGACATTAAAAGTTAAGACATTAAATTAGCCCTAAATCATGTTTTCTAAGTGAATAGGTGAATTAATCAGCATGTTGGAAACAAGATGGTTAAAGCCCTATAGATAGGTTTTCTACCCGATCATGCAAGAATATAAAGTACCCCAGCCCCCCATTTCTACTAATTACCCATTATTCCTTGTTACAAGTTTTAGGTTTATTATTTCCTACACTAGCCAAGTTGGGCATTTATGGAGTTGTTGCTACATTAAGTTATATGTATTCATGTATATATGTTGAATACCCATGTGATGACCCAAAATGTCATCTTTAAATTTGATAATTAATTTTGTGTTCTAAGACCTCGAAAAGTACTATTTTTCATTTTTTGACTTGTGTGCGCAGTCCGTATATTTTTTCGGAAAGTTTTTATGTGAAAAAGGGATTAAAATGTGAAATAGAGCTTTAAAACTCAATTAAGTTAACTTTGGTCAACAGTTTTAGCAAACGGACCCGGATCAGTGTTTTGACAGTTCTGGTAGATCCGTATCGTTATTTGGGACTTGGGAGTATGCACAGAATTTAATTTGAAGGTCCCTACCTCAAGTTATGACCATTTAACGGAACTAGTAATTCAAAGGCTAAAGATTTTCAAATGTTTTACCACGGATTGGACTTTTTGATATCGGGGTCGGAATACGATTTCAAAAATTTAAATAGCTCCGTTGTTTCATTTATGACTTGTGTGCCAAATTTGAAGTTATTCCGGGTTCATTTAACATGTTTCGGCACAAGTTTTATAAATTGAAAAGTTGAAAACTCAAAAGTTCGAATCGAGGTGTAAATTATAATTTCAATATTATTTGATGTGATTTGAGACTCCGAGTAAGTCCGTGTTATGTTTTCGGACTTGTTGGTATATTTGGTTGAGGTCCCGGGAGCCTCGAGTGAATTTCGGACAAGGTTCAGATCAATTTCATTGCATGTTTCATTGTTGAACGATGCTGGTTCTGGTATTTTTGCATCTGCGGAAATAGACTCGCAAGTGCGATGTTGCAGAAGCGAAGATGAGGTCGCAGAAGCGAGGGAGTGCTGGCTGGGAAGTGCTCGCAGGTGCGCAAACGTTTTCGCAGATACGGAGTCGCATCTGCGCTTGGCTTTCCGCAAAAGTGGCTCGGCTCGCAAATGCGCCCACTTTTCCGCATAAGCAGGGGTCGCAGGTGTGACCTCTTAAGTGCATCTGCGAAGGTGCTGGGCATAACCCTTTAAGTTCGGGGTTTCACTATTTTTCACCAATTTCGGATTTTGGAGCTCAGTTTGGGCGATTTTAGGGAGGAATATTTCCACACAACTTTGGGTAAGTGTTCTTGACTCCCTTGTGATTATATTCCATGAATTAATCCATGTTTTCGGCGTTAGATTATTGATTTTTCAAGAGAAATCGGAGGAATATTCTACAATTTCATAAAATGAATGTACGAGATTTGAACATCGATTCGGAGTCGGATTTGAGTAAAATTAGTATGGTTGAACTTGTAATTGGATGGGTTATCGAATTTTGTGAGTTTTGTCGGATTTTGAGACGTGGGCCCCACTGATGATTTTTGAGATGAATTTCGAATTTTAATCCGGAAAAATTTGTAATTTCATACGTAATTAATTCCTACGATTTTTATTGAATATATTAAATTGCTTATGTCTAGATTTGAGGATTTCGAACGCTAATTCGCGAGGCAAAGGTTTATTGGATTCTTGAATTTGGTTGCAAGCGAGGTAAGTATCGTGGTTAACCTTGATTTGAGGGAGTAGGACTTATTTGTCTATTTGCTACATGATTTAATGTGCGGGAACAACGTATATGTGAGGTGACGAGTACTTATGCGTTGTGGTTGAGTCAAAGCATACAGGTACAATTTGTTTATTATGAATAATTGTCTATTTAATTAAGATATTCCTGCTTAAGTTTATTATTGATTATTTGATTATTATTCGTGAAATTATTATTCATTTAATTATTGTTGAATATTTTGGAAGGTGAAGTCGGTATTTGGTATTGAATTGATTGATAAGTGTATATCCCCGCATTTAAATACTCTTCAAATTTATATTATTATTTTCATGGTAAGGAAGAGTGTAAAAGCACGATAGATGATGCCGTGCCATTTTAATTATTCATAATATCACTATCATGGTAAGAAATAGTGTAAAAGCACGAAGGGTGTTACCGTGCCATTTGTGACTGTAAAAGCACGAAGGGTGTTGTCGTGCCATTTGTGAGTGTAAAAGCACGAAGGGTGATGCTGTGTCATTTTCAGAGAGTGTAAAAGCACGAAGGGCAATGTCGTGTTAAATGAGAGTAAAAGCACGAAGGGTGGTACTGTGCCATTTTCATAATATCATATGCTCATTTTATTGTTGATGAATTAATTGACTGCTAAGTGATACATCTCCTGCTGAAATTATTATATCTTTCCCCTTCGCATGTTCCCTCCCAATTTATAAATTGTTATCTATTGTATTATTATTACTTTGTATTTGTATATACTTGTACGTGTTGTTTATGTATGTGTCTTGTCATAGTCTCGTCACTACTTCGTCGAGGTTAGGCTCGATACTTACAAGTACATGGGGCTGGTTGTACTGATACTACACTCTGCACTTCTTGTGCAGATTTTGAAATTGGTCCCAGCGGCGTACTGTAGATTCGCCTGGATACAGCTACCAGTGGAGACTTGAGGTATAACTGCATAACGTTCGTAGTTCTGAAGTCCCCTTCTATCTTATCTCAATTGTGTATTATATTTCAAACAACTTGAAATTTATTCAGGCCTTTATTTGTATTATTCTAGAAGCACGTGCACTTGTGACTCTAGTTTTGGGATGCTATTTATATATCGCGATTATTATGGATTACTCACTTTATTTCCGCATTTGTTTCCTTGTTATTAATAAATTTAAAATTTTGTTAAAATGGCTAATTATATTATAACGTTGGCTTGCCTAGCAAGTGAAGTATTGGGCGCCATCAAGGTCCTAAAGGTGGGAATTTCGGGTCGCGACAGTTGGTATCAGAGCCCCAGGTTACATAGTTCTCACGAGTCACGAGCAAGTTTAGTAAAGTTTGAAGGATCGGTACGGAGACGTCTGTACTTATCTCTCGGAGGCTATGAAATTTAGGAACAATATCACTTCTTTCTTATCATGTCGTGCGATCTTATTCTATCGTCGATGATTGAACCATTCTATTCTTATTCTCTCGCAGATGGTGAGAACACGTAATACATCTACTGATGGACAGGGACCAGAGCCCCCGGTGGCAACTATGACCAGGGGTAGAGGTCGAGGTCGTGGTCGTGCTAGAGGCCGTGGCAGAGGCAGAGGTAGAGCTCAGTATAGAGCTCGAGCAACAACACATGTTGTAGAACCTCTGGTGGACCTTCAGAAGGAGGTTTTTGTTCAGACTGTACCGGTTGGAACAGTTCTGGTCCTGAAAGGATTTATAGCTACTTCAGTGCTTCAGGACGCTCTAGTCCGTTTAGTGAGACTTATGGAGGGCGTGGCCTAGAATGGTACATTTACAGTGGCACTAGCCATCTCACAAGCTGTGGGAGGAGCACAGACTCCCACTACCCCACTCCGGAGCAGATGGCTCCTCAGAATCAGGCTCCAGCAGCCCCGCCAGTTGGGGTAATTCAGCCAGTTATTGTGGCACATACCGGTGATAGGCCCGCCATGTCTTCTGAGGCCCTATTGAGACTGGATAAGTTTACTAAGATCTTTCCAGTTCACTTCACGGGTACACCTTCTAAGGACCCACAGGATTATCTTGACCACTGCCATGAGGTACTACGGAACATGGGTATAGTTGAGACCAATGGGGTCGATTTTGCTGTATTCCAGATGACGGGTTCTGCCAAGATGTGGTGGAGAGCTTTTACGTTGACCAGACCAGCTGGGTCACCTACACTGACTTGGGAGCAGTTCTCACGGCTATTTCTAGAGAAGTTCCTCCCTATCACATTGAGAGAGGATTTTCGCAGGTAGTTTGAGCGTCTCCAGCAGGGCAGTATGACTGTTACTTAGTACGATACACATTTTGTGGACCTAGCCCGTCATGCTATCCTTTTACTTTCTAATGATGGGGAGAGAGTGAGGAGGTTTATTGAGGGACTTACTCACCATATCAGGCTTCTGATGGCCAAGGAGACCGAAAGTGAGATTTCCTTTCAGGCGGCTGCTAATGTTGCTAGGAGGATCGAGATGGTTCTTGCACAACAGAGAGGGCAGGGGTCTGATAAGAGGCCTCATCAGTTCAGTGGGTTCCGTGGTGCCTCGTTTGGAGCCAAGGGTAATTTTGGTAGGGGCATCCTCCCAGGCCATTTCATTCAGTGCTCCAGGTATCCTACAGTGCACCACCAGCTCTTATTAGTGCACCTCCGATCCAGGGTTTCCAAGGTGGTTACTCAAGTCGACAGGGACAATTTTAGGGTCAGCAGTCACAACAGCCGAGGTCCTGTTATACTTGTGGTGATCCGAGGTACATTGCTAGATTCTGCCCCATGTCTCAGGGCAGCATGCAGCATCAGGGTTCTAGTGTTGTGGTTCCAGCACCGGTTGCTTCACCGCCTGCTCAGCCAGCTAGAGGTAGGGGTCAGGCAGCTAGAGGTGGAGGTCAGACTATTAGAGGTGGAGGACAACTAGTTAGAGGCCGTCCCAGGGACGTAGTTCAGAGTGGTGGGACCCAGCCTCGATTTTATGCTTTTCCAGCTAGGACTGACGCCGAATCATCCGATGACATGATTACAGGTTCAAGCCCTATTTGGATTCTTTTGTAGTTGTATTTATTAATGATATCTTGATTTACTCCAACAGTCGAGAGAAGCATGAGCAGCATCTTCGGAGTGTGCTTCAGACTTTGAAGAATAATCAGTTATATGCCAAATTTTTAAAATGTGAATTTTGGTTAGACTCAGTTGCCTTTTTGGGGCATGTTGTATCGGTTGAAGGCATAAAAGTGGATCCTAAGAAGATTGAGGCTGTTCAGAATTGGCCTAGACCTACTTCAGTTACAGAGATCCGTAGTTTCCTGGGTTTGGCAGGTTATTATCGTCGGTTCTTGGAGGGGTTTTCCTCTATAGCAAGCCCATTGACCAGACTGACCCAAAAAGGTGTTCCATTAGGATGGTCAAACGGGTGTGAGTTGAGCTTTCAAAAGCTCAAGATTGTTTTGACTACGGCGCCAGTGTTGGTATTACCCACAGGTTCAGGATCATATACAGTGTATTGTGATGCATCTCGTGTTAGGCTTGGTGTAGTATTGATGCAAGATGGCAGGGTAATTGCATATGCGTCGCGATAGTTGAAAGTTCATGAGAAGAATTATCCTGTTCATGACTTAGAATTGGCAGCCATTGTCCATGCTTTGAAGATTTGGAGATATTACCTTTACAATGTTTCGTGTGAGGTATTTACCGATCATCATAGCCTGCAGTATCTGTTCAGGAAAAATGATCTCAATTTGAGGCAGAGAAGATGGCTAGAGTTGTTGAAAGATTATGATATCACTATTTTGTATCACCCCGGAAAGGCCAATGTGGTGGCTGATGCTTTGAATAGAAAGGCTGTGAGTATGGGCAGTCTTGCATATATTCCGGTTGGTGAGAGACTGTTAGCTGTAGATGTTCAGACTTTGGTTAATCAGTTCGTGAGGTTAGATGTTTCGGAATCTAGTCAGGTTCTAGCTTGCACAGTCGCTCAGTCTTCTTTATATGAGCGCATCAGAGAGCGGCAGTATGATGATCCTCATTTACTCGTACTTAAGGACATGGTGTGTCACGCTGATGCCACACAGGTTACTGTGGGGGAAGATGAAGTCCTGCGAATGCAGGGTCGTATTTGTGTGCCTAATGTGGATAGGCTTCGTGAATAAATTCTTGAAGAGGCCCACAGTTCCAGGTATTCTATTCATCCAAGTACATCCAAAATGTATCAAGATTTATGACAACATTATTGGTGGAGGAGAATGAAGAAGGATATAGTTGCATATGTAGCTCGGTGTCTGAATTGTCAGCAAGTTAAGTACGAGCATCAGAGACCTGGTGGTTTGCTTCAGAAGTTAGAAATTCTTGAGTGGAAGTGGGAGCGTATCACTATGGATTTTGTTGTTGGGCTTCCACGAACTCAGAGAAAATTCGATGCAATTTTGGTCATTGTGGACAAATTGACGAAGTCAGCACATTTCATTCCAGTGGCAGTTACCTATTCTTTAGAGTGGTTAGCTGAAATTTACATTCGTGAGATTGTCCGCCTTCACAGTGTGCCCGCGTCTATTATTTCAGATCGAGGTATGCAGTTTACCTCACACTTTTGGAGGGTTGTACAACGTGAGTTAGGCACGTGAGTTGAGTTTAGTACGACATTTCATCCACAGATAGATGGACAATCAGAGCGCACTATTCAGATATTGGAAGATATGCTTTGCGCCTGTATTATAGACTTTGGAGGTTCTTAGGATCAGTTCTTGCCACTTGCGGAGTTTGCTTATAATAATAGCTACTACTCAAGCATTCAAATGGCTCCATATGAGGCATTATACGGAAGCCGATGCCGTTCGCCAGTTGGCTGGTTTGAACCGAAAGAGGCTCGGTTGTTGGGTACCGATTTGGTATAGGATAACTTGGAAAAAGTCAAAGTTATTCAGGATCGACTTCGCACAGCTCAGTCTAGGCAATAGAGTTATGTCGACCGTAATGTTCGTGATATTGCATTCATGGTTCGAGAAAGAATATTTCTCCGGGTTTCACCTATGAAAGGTGTAATGAGGTTCGGAAAGAAGGGCAAGCTGAGCCCTAGGTATATTGGACCCTTTGAAATTCTTGAAAGGGTCGGTGAAGTAGTCTAAAGGCTTGCACTACCTCGTAGTTTATCAGTGGTTCATCTGGTGTTCCATATGTCTATGCTTCGAAAATATCATCGTGATCCGTCCCATATGTTAGATTTCAGCTCAGTCCAATTGGACAAAGATTTGACTTATAAATAGGACCCGGTAGCTATTCTAGCCCGGCAGGTCCGACAGTTGAGGTCTAAGAGTTATCCTTCAGTTCGTGTACAATGGAGAGGTCAGCTGGTAGAAGCATTTACTTGGGAGTCTGAGCCGGACATGCAGAGTAAATATCCATACCTTTTCAGCAACTCAGGTACTTTTTTAATTTCGTTCGAGGACGAACGTTTGTTTTAAAGGTGGAGAATGTGATGACCCAAAAGGTCATATTTAAATTTGATAATTAATTTTGTGTTCTAAGAACTCAAAAGCACTATTTATCATTCCTTGACTTGCGTGCACAGTCCGTATAATGTTTCGGAAAGTTTTTATGTGAAAAGGGAATAAAATGTGAAATAAAGCTTTAAAACTCAATTAAGTTGACTTTGGTCAACATGTTTAGTAAACGGACTTGGATCAGTGTTTTGACAATTTTGGTAGGTCCGTATCGTGATTTGGGACTTGGGCGTATGCCCGGAATTTAATTTGAAGGTTCCTAGCTCAAGTTATGACCATTTAATAGAAACTAGTAATTTAAAGGCTAAAGATTTTCAAAAGTTTGACCAAGGATTTGACTTTTTGATATCGGGGTCGGAATCCGATTCCGAAAATTTAAATAGCTCCGTTGTGTCATTTATGACTTGTGTGCCAAATTTGAAGTTATTCCGAGTTAATTTAACATGTTTCTGCACAAGTTTTGTAAATTGAAAAGTTTCAAACTCAAAAGTTCGAATCGAGGCGTAAATTGTAATTTCGATGTTATTTGATGTGATTTTAGACCCCCGAGTAAGTCCGTGTTATGTTTTCGGACTTGTTGGTATATTTGGTTGAGGTCCCGGGGGCCTCGAGTGAATTTTGGATGAGGTTTGGATCAATTTTGTTGCGTGTTGCATTGTTGAAGGCTGCTGGTTCTGGTATTTTCGCACCGGCGGAAATAGACTCGCAAGTGCGATGTCACAGAAGCGAAGATGAGGTCGTAGAAGCGAGGGAGTGCTGGCTGGGAAGTGCTCGCAGGTGCGCAAAGTTTTTCGCAGATGCGGAGTCGCATCTGCGCTTGGCTTTCCGCAGAAGTGGCCTGGCTTGCAAATGCGCCCACTTTTGCCGCAGAAGCGGGGGTCGCAGGTGTGACCTCTTGACCGCATCTGCGAAGGTGCTGGGCAAAACCCTTTAAATTCGGGGTTTCACTATATTTCACCATTTTCGAATTTTGGAGCTCGGTTTGGGTAACTGTTCTTGACTCCCTTGTGATTATATTTCATGAATTAATCTTTATTTTCGGCATTTGATTTTTGATTTTTCGAGAGAAATCGGAGAAATTTTCTACAATTTCATAAAATGAATTTACGAGATTTGAACACCGATTCGGAGTCGGATTTGAGTGAAATTAGTATGGTTGAACTTGTAATTGGATGGATTGTCGGATTCTTTTGCGTTTCGTCAGATTTTGAGACATGGGCCCCACTAATGATTTTTTAGATGAATTCAGATTTTAATACAGAATTTTTTTTTAATTTCATACAGAATTCATTCTTACGATTTGTATTGAATATATTGAATTGCTTATGACTAGATTTGAGGATTTCGGACGCTAATTCGCGAGGCAGAGGTTTATTGGATTCTTGAATTTGGTTGCAAGCGAGGTAAGTGTCATGGTTAACCTTGACTTGAGGGAGTAGGACTTATTTTTCTATTAGCTACATGATTTAATGTGCGGGAACAACGTATATGTAAGGTGACGAGTACTTATGCGTTGTGGTTGAGTCAAAGCATGCTGATAGAATTTGTTTATTGTGAATAATTGTCTATTTAATCAAGATATTCCTGTTTAAGTTTATTATTGATTATTTGATCATTATTCGTGAAATTATTATTCATTTAATTATTGTTGAATATTTTGGAAGGTGAAGTCGGTATTTTGGTATTGAATTGATTGATAAGTGTATATCCCCGCATTTAAATACTCCTCCGAATTTATATTATTATTTTCATGGTAAGGAAGAGTGTAAAAGCCCGAAGGTTGATGCCATGCCATTTTAATTATTCATAATATCACTGTCATGGTAAAGAAGAGTGTAAAAGCACGAAGGGTCTTGCCGTGCCATTTGTGAGTGTAAAAGCACGAAGGGTGTTGGCGTGCCATTTGTGACTGTAAAAGCACGAAGGGTGATGCTGTGTCATTTTCAGAGAGTGTAAAAGCACGAAGGGCAATGCTGTGTAAAATGAGATTAAAAGCACGAAGGGTGGTGTTGTGCCATTTCCATTTTATCATTTGCTCATTTTATTGTTGATGAATTAATTGACTGCTAAGTGATACATCTCCTTCTGAAATTATTATATCTTTCCCCTTCGCATGTTCCCTCCCAATTTATAAACTGTTATTTATTGTGTTATTGTTACTTCATATTTGTATATACTTGTACATGTTGTTTATGTACGTGTCTTCTTATAGCCTCGTCACTACTTCATCGAGGTTAGGCTCGATACTTACAGGTACATGGGGTCGATTGTACTGATACTACACTCTGCACTTCTTGTGCAGATTTCTGAGTTGGTCCCAGCGACGTACTGTATATTCGCCTGGATACAGCTACCAGTGGAGACTTGAGGTATAACTGCACAACGTTCGTAGTTCTGAAGTCCCCTTCTATCTTATCTCAGTTGTGTATTATATTTCAAACAGCTTGAATTTTATTCAGACCTTTATTTGTATTATTCTAAAAGCTCGTGCACTTGTGACTCCAGTTCTGGGATGCTATTTATATATCGCGATTATTATGGATTACTCACTTTATTTCAGACTTTATTTACGCATTTGTTTCCTTGTTATTAATAAATTTAAAATTTTGTTAAAATGGCTAATTATATTCTAACGTTGGCTTGCCTAGCAAGTGAAATGTTAGGCGCCATCACGGTCCCGAAGGTAGGAATTTCGGGTCGTGACAACCCATCTGCATTCCCTATTGTTATGTCCTTGTGCATTGTGTGGGACATGTATGAGTTTATGTCTTAATGACAACTATGGGCATGTTGTATTGTTGTGATTATGGAAAATGTGGATGTATTGGGATGTTTGTTGGGTGTTTGCACGAGGTTTCTGCCGTGCGATTGTGGTTGATATTGTTGTTTTTTTTATGGGAATATTATTAAACCGGAGCGATAAGGCAGGGTATTATTATTTTGTCAGGCGGTAATAACAAGGCGGGATATTGTTATTTTTTCAGGCGGGAGTAACAAGGCATGATATTGCTATTGTCAAGGTGGCACGATATGGGTGAATATTGTTATTGTGACAAAATTATGGGCACGAGGTGCCATATGTTTGTGTTTATATTTGATGACTTGTTGTCAAGCTGAACTTTTACATGTTCGAGTTGTTATCACATGTTTAGAAAAGATTGTTGATATTGTTGATATATATATATATATATATATATATATATATATATATATTTATTTTTTTCCTGCCGTCATCTTTCTTTTAATATATTACACATGTTATTTGACTAGTGAATATCACATGACTTGAACCTCATCACTACTTCACCGAGGTTATTCTTTATACTTATTGGGTACCGATTGTGGTGCACTTATACTGTGCTTCTGTATATTTTGTGCAGATTTGGGTACTTTTGATTGGGCAGATCGCTAGAGAGGCGTTCTTACTCTTATTGGAGACTTCAATGTATCCTGTTGTTCCATTTTTAGCCCTCGTAGTCACCCTCTTTACTTTATTTCAACATTTTACGTATTTCAAACAGTATTGTACTCTTCGAGACTTGACATGTATTCCATTTAGGGCTTATGACTCAGTACTACCGGGTTTTGAAAAGTTGATTATAATATCCATGTTTGGCAGTATTATCATATTTCATTTCGGTAATTTGAAGTTGTTGTATTTTGGTTGACATCATTTTGTGATAGGCATACCTAGTCTTAGAGACTAGGTGCCATCACGACCTTTATGGTGAGAGTTTGGGTCGTGACAACAATGAAACCAACAAACGGCATGACATCACCCTTCATTCTTTTACTCTCATCCTCACAACATAACATAATAGCTAGCACGGATACACCATTCGTGCCTATCCTCACTTTTTATCAAGAACGGTAATACCCTTTGTGCAATGATATTGATATATGATTAAAGCACGGAAACACCCTTCGTACAAATCACTCTCTCTCACAATCACGGAAACATTATTCGTGCATTTCACTCTTCCTCGCTAAGCATCACATATAACACAGTACCAAGTAAGGTGGAAAGCATAATCATCATCAAGGATATTATTTGAACGTAACTCACTATATGAGAATTTACCAACACATTTGCACCAACAACCCAAACAATAAGTTAAATGATCTCAACGACCAATATCTCAATAAGCTCAACACAGGAAATAACATTAATACGAGAAATCAAAGAGTTTCACAATCTATCTAAAGCGTGATAGATATAATACACGAGGTAACATGGCACAAATAACACTAGTTCTACCCGCATGCTTATCCCATGAGCAACTCATATACACTCATTACCTTGTATATACGACACTTTCAAGTCATAGATCATGAAGCAAATAGCCTCAACTACACCCTAATTCCCTCAATTATGGTTAACCAAGACACTTACCTCTTTTCGTAACAAGATCAACAATCCAGCATGACTTTCCCTTTAGAACAAGAATTCAAATCACCTGAATCTATTCGAATATAACTCAAATAAGGAATAACAAGCTTTAGAAACTACTCTAGTATCAAAATGGTTCGATCTTTAAAATATTAGAAAAGTCAACAAAACGTCAACCCGGGCCCACATGGTCAAAATCCAAAATTAAGACCAAACACTGATTACTCATTCACCCCAGAGTCTGAATAAGTGATTTGTTTCGAGATCCAACTTCCATTTGAGGTCTAAATGTCAATTTTACAATATCTCTAATTTTTACCCAAAATGCCAATTTCTATTCTATGAAATCTTAGTTTTGATAGTGAAAATTCATGAAACAATAATGGAAATTGAACATAAACAGGTTAAGATTGCTAATCTAGAAATTTGGGAAGAATTTGCTCTCTAAAATCGCCTCTATGTGGAGTCTATGTCTCAAAAATAGAGTAAAATGAGCTAAGTCGTGAAATTCCAACCTTTTACCCAGTTGTAGATATCACAATTGCGATGTTCGCAAAAGAGAACCACCGATCGTAAATGTGATCAGTGTATGAGCCTCCCAAATTTCGCAAATATGACTAAGCATTCGCATTTGCGAAGGACCAGACCCTCGCAAAAGCGAACACAGCTTCGCAATAGCGAAGTTGTTCCTGAGCTCTCCAGTGTCGCAATTGCGACACAACCCTCACAATTGCGAAGCCCGACCACTCGCAAAAGCGAGCAACACTTCGCAAAAGTGAAGTTGCCCAGTCCCTTCCCAACTTCACAAGTATGAGCTAGCACTCGCAAAAGGCTTGCATTTGCGAACAGACACTCGCAAATGCAAGGTCTGCAGCACCAGAACTGCTCAACTATGCCAAGACAGTTCGAAATTCATCGAAAGCTCACCCGAGACCTTCGGTATCCAATTTGAACATCCACACAAGTGAAAGAAAATACTTTTTCATATAATAAGGAATGTGAGTCATCTAGTGAAAGATCTAAGCGACCTCAGGAAGAAGCAAAGGAAAGTACGCCTTATAGAGGAAAATCGAAGACGTAATAAATGTCATAGGACAACTATTTCCTTTTGACCATATTTTCTGACATTCTCGTTGGAGATGAGCCTCAAACTTTTAAAGAAACAATGTCTTTCTCGGAAGCACAATATTGGAAAGAGATAGTCAATAGTGAAATAGAATCCATACTAAACAACCATACTTAGGAATTTGTTGATCTTCCTTGAGGGAACAAATTTTAGGTTCCAAATGGATTTTCAAGAGGAAAATGAAAGATGATGGCACTACTGATAAATATAAGAAAAGACTTGTTGTCAAAGGGTTTAGACAACAAAAATATCTTGATTATTTTGACATATACTCGTCGATAACGAGGATTACATCCATTCAGGTGTTAATAGTATTGACTGTTGTGTACGGTCTTCGAATTCATCAAATGAATGTTTAAACAACCTTCTTAATGGAGATTTGGAGGAAACATTTATATGTAACAACCTGAATAAGAAGGTATATTGACTTGTTAAGTCACTCCACGGACTAAAACAAGCACTCAAATAATGGCATGCGAAATTTAACCAAACAATATTAACAAATGAATTTAAGATTAATGAGTGTGATAAATGTTTTTACATTAAGTACGCTCTAAATCACATAGTCATTATTTATTTATATGTTGATGATATTTTAATAATGAGTAAAGATATTGCCGATAAGAATGCTAGTAAACGTAGCAAGTTTGATATGAAAAACTTATGAAATGTTATTAATTCTAGGAATTAAAATTCATAGGACTCTATAGTATTGTCTTAATCTCAGTATGCTAAAATGGTACTTAAAAAATTAAAGTATTTAAATTTCAAAGTAGTAAAGATTTTGTCACGACCCAAAATTCAACTAGTCGTGATGGCACCTAACCCAACCCGTTAGGTAAGCCAATTTCTAACTATCCAATTCCAATGAAATTAATTAAAATAAAATATCTAAAACCTATACATCTTCCCAAGAACTGGTAGTACAAATCATGAGCTTTTAAGAATAGAGTATACAAAGCGGAAATAAAATAAATACATAGTCTGTTTGAATAATACATAAATACAGCTTTTATAAATCTAAGGCTACCCTGAACAAGAGGTAGCTACAACAGGAACGCATGTACATCTTCAGATCCCGCAACCATCGAGCACAGAAACAACAACAGCCAACATCTACACGTAATGTGCAGAAGTATAGTATCAGTACAATCGACCCCATGTACTGAGTAAGTAACAAACCTAGCCGTAGGTTAAAAGTAGTGACGAGCCTTCACCAAGGTCAGGTCCAAAACCACTAGTCCACAATAATCCATAACAACATAAAGAAAATAATACCAGAAGTAACTCAGGTATAAAATACTCAGCCAAATAATGATTTCAAAAAAAACAAATATAGTAGTTCTTTCTTTCAAATACATCAGTGAAAACCCAAATCGTTTGCCGAAGTTGCCAATAATATGAATAGTTTGAAAACATTAAATTTCTCGAAAAATCTACTCAATAATAAATAATATATTTCATTTTCCTTCCGGATAACCCGTGTAAAACAAATGCATCACTGTGTGAGAAATCATGAATGATGTGATATTGTACAGCATGAGAAAAAATATATCTCTATGCATGTATGTCATGTGTGCATTCCAATGCGATGCAATTCAGTGATAAAATCATAAACAGCCCCTCGGGCAGAACATCACTCATATATAGCCCCTCGGGCAAACCTCACAGTCACTCGTGCCACTCGGGCATACCTCACAATCACTCTTGCCACTCGGGCATACCTCACAATCACTCATGCCTCCCAGTCACTCAGCACTCGGCACTCGGCACTCACACTCAGTAGGTACCTGCGCTCGTTGGGGGTGTGTACAGACTCCGGAGGGGCTCCTTCAGCCCAAGCGCTATAATCTGCACGGACAACTCATGTGCTATAATAATAAAGTATGCTGTAGACGGGCAGCCCCGATCCATACTCATCCTCACAAATTAGGCCCTCAGCCTCACTTAGTCAAAAACCTCTCAAGCTACTCGGGCATTTCAGTAAAACATGGCATTCGGCCCAAAATATTTATATGCATCAAAATAGAGTCATAACACTGAGTTATGATATGCAATGAAATGAATATGACTGAGTATGAATTTTTAATTTAAAATAAATAATTCACAACAATATGACATTTGTGGGTCCCAATAATACTGGCACATAGCCTCAACATGATTTTTAATATGCTTTTTCAACTCAATTTCTTTAACACATAAAACCGCATGGAAAATGCCAAGATTATTTAACTATAAAATTTCACAGAAATAATTATGTCACAATTTTGATAGAGCATGCCCATACGCCCGTCACCTAGCATGTGCGTCACCTCCCAACAATTCAGAAAATACATATATTCAAGGTTCATACCCTCAACTCCAAGATTAGAAGAGTTACTTACCTCGAACAAGCTGAATCCAATGTCGAGCAAGCTAAACAATACTCCAGAAATTCGATTAAGCGCGCATCAACTCCCGAACGGCTCGAATTTAGTAACAATTAATTTGATTCAGTCCACACAATTTATAGGAATTAATTCCATATCAAAATGCTAATATTTTCCACAAAAATCTAAAATTACGCCCCAAATATCACATGTGGGGCCCACATCTCAAAATCCGACGAAGCTCACAAAATACAACAACCCATCCAATTACAAGTTCAACCATACTAATTTCACTCAAATCTGACTCCAAATCAGTATTCAAACTTGAAAAATTTGTTTTGTGACATTATAGAAATTTCCTTCTATTTCTCTTGAAGATTCAATAATCTTATACCAAAAATGAAGATTAATTCATGGAATATAATCACAAGGGAGTTAAGAACACTTACCCCAAGTTGTGTGGAAAATTTCCTCTCCAAAATCGCCCAAATCGAGCTCCAAAATGTCCAAAATAAGAAAAAATCTCGGAACCCTCGTTTTAACCACTACCCAGGCATTTCCGCACCTGCGGTGCCTGGACTCGCACCTGCGCATCCGCATTTATGGAACAAATTGCGCGCCTGCGGACAATGCCAGCATTTTAAAACCTCGAATCTGCGGCGCGCATCTGCGGGCTCGTAGATGCGCAAATCCTTCGCACCTGCGTTCGCCCCAGTCCGCATCTGCGCCAACACCTTAGCACCTGCGGCCTCGCAGATGCGGCAAATTCCTCGCACATGCGAGCACTGCCCAGTCCCACTCTTGGCCGCTTCTGCGGCTTATTTCACGCATATGTGGTTTCGCACCTGCGATCAAAATCTTCGCAGGCGTGATCACACCAATAGGCAGCAGTTCCAGCATTTCTTTAAGTCCATAATTTGATCCGTTAACCATCCGAAACTCACGCGAGGCCCTCGGGACCCCGTCCGAACATACCAACAAGTCCCATAACATAACACGGACCTACCCGAGGCCTCAAATCATACCTAACAACCTCAAAAATATGAACTACACACTGATTCAAGCCTAATAAATTTCTAAATTTCCAAATTCTACAAACGACGCCGAAACCTATCAAATCACGTCCGATTGACTTCGAATTTTGCACACAAGTCATATTTCACATTACGGACCTATTTAAATTTCCATAATCGGATTCCGACCCCGATATCAAAAAGTCAACTCCCCGGTCAAACTTTCAAAAAATTCAACTTTCGACATTTCAAGCCTAATTCCACTATGGACCTCCAAATAATTTTCCGGATACTCTCCTAAGTCCAAAATCACCATACGGAGCTATTAGAATAATCAGAATTAAATTCTGAGGTCGTTTACACATAAGTCGACATCCGGTCACTATTTTAACTTAAGCATTAAACCTTGGAACTAAGTATTCCAATTTATTCCAAAACCTCACCGGACCCGAACCAAATGCCCCGAAAAGTCACACAATAACTGTAAAGCCCAATTTGAGAAGTAAATGGGGAAACGTGGTTGTAATACTCAAAACGACCGGTCGGGTCGTTACAGATTTTGATTAATATAAATGTTTCTCTTACAAAGAATCTAGGTCAGAGCAAGTCTCAATTGGACTACACTCAAGTGTTGGAAAGATTAATGTACATCATAAATTGTACATGGCCTTATATAGCTTGTACAATAAGTAAACTAATCATTACACAAGTAACCCTGACCAAACTCACTGGATGGAAAACGAGTTTTGGGGCATTTAAAATTAATCCAAGATTATGATTTGCCCTATAACAAGTATCTTGCGATAATTGAAGTATATAATGATGAAAACTGGATCATCGAATCGGCAGAAACTAAATCCACAAATGAATATATTTTTACCATTGATGGAGGAGCAGTGTCTTGGATATCGTCCAAACAGACACGCATCGCTCGCTCTACAATGGAGTCTAAGTTAATAGATTTAGAAAAGCTGGTGAAGAAGCTGAATTGCTCCAAAATTTCTTGAAAGTTATTTCATTTTGGCCAAAACTAGTAGCTCCTATATGCATATATTGTGATAGTCAAGCAACAATAGAAAGGGATGGAAGCATTATGTATAACGAAAAATCTCGTCACATACGATGAAGACATAATACCATTAGATAATTACTCTCTAGTAAAAATATCACAATTGACTATGTAAAGTCAAAAGAAATGTGTCGGATATGTTTACAAAAGGCCTAACTAGAGAGGTGATTGATAAATCGTTAAAGGGAATGGGATTATGACTGAGGACAAGTCATCATGATGGTAACTCTACCTAGCTGATTGGAGATCCTAATATCTTCAAGGATATCAAATAAAGTTATGACTGACGGTTCAACATTATCAAATAAAATTTATTCCATTCTCATGATGAAAACAATATTCAGTACCAAAGATAAAATGCTAAGGATTTTTAAATGGTTCTAAATTTGATATTACGATTATTAAATAATGTATCTACGGGATTATACGTTTAAAAATTACCTATGTAAGTGTGAAGTGTAAGTCGCTTCAACGAGAATTCTATAAAAGTAGTTCTCTATGCACTTATGAAACAACTAGTGTTTATGGCTGAAACGAGCACAACAATGAGAACCAAATACGATTAAAGGTTGATTGGGTAACATATGGTTGTCTGGGTATATACCAAAGTTCGACGGTTCAAAAATATCAAATCTACCAATTGATCGAGTATATCCGACATATGATCACTATGAAAAATTCAAAGGAAAATATACTTATCAAGATGTGATGAATCCTTATTTACGAATGACACAATTGTTTCATGTATGATTTCATCATAGAACCATTTCGCATTCATGTGGAGAATGGTTGAATTTTTAAGAAAGTTGTGAATGAAAAATATAGAAAATGAAAACCGGGGAAAATAAAATTCTGAATTGGTTCCCTTTACAAAGGAACTTTGTCCCTGATTGGATAGGAAGCGGAAGATTATTGTGCTTATATATGAAGCACTTCTTCTAGCTCTTAAAGAGTTGAGAAGAGAGGAAGCCTCGAGTCTTCGTCATCATCGCTTGGCTTCGTCTTATGCTTAAGATTTGGATTTGGTCAATGATCTGATTAATTGATAAAAAATTTAGACAAAATTTATTTTCTTTTTTCGTTATTATTTTTCTTTTTTAGATAATTTTCACGCGGAATTGTAAAATTAACAATTGTGATTTAATTAATTATATTTTTCAAAGGTCAACTTCACAACCAATAAATAAATTAAGAGAATTATTTTTATGTTAAAGAGACACATTTTTCATGAACAAGTATCTTTTCATCTGTTGATACTCCAATTGGTTGGCTAAATATTCAGAGGCTTGGCCTTATTTTTTTACCATCGAAATCTGAAAGAATTCTTCTCTCTTTGTTCTGTATATTGCATAGTTTTTAAAAGCAAAAATGTAAGTGTTAGTGTGATTTGTTGTCGTTTTTTGAGTTCGCTAAAATTCTGGAATTTCTATTGACAATAATAAAGAATTGTCACGCCAAAATCCAACCTTAAGGATCGTGATGGCACCTAATCACTAAGACTAGGTAAGCCTATCACACAATAATATCGAGCATATTATAACAATGTTAAATATTGAATAAAAATTGAGAAATGCCAAAACATAGCCAAAAACGAGGTTACAAAAGTCATAAATCTCATTACCGGGTAATAGTGAGTCATAAGCTCTATGAAGAATACATAATAAGTTTCAAAATGTACATCAGTGTTTCAAATACATAAACTATATTAAAACAACTAAAGAGGGTGACTCCGAGGCCTGTGAGCGGAAAAACATGTACACTTTGAAGTCTCCAACAGCTCGGCACCACTCTCTAACAATCATCACGATCTGATTTACCTGGATCTGCACAAAGAATGTACAGAAGTGTAGTATGAGTACACCACAGTCGGTATCCAGTAAGTATCAATACTAACATCGGTGGAGTAGTGATGAGGTTCAAGTCAAGACACTCACTAGTCAAATAACATGTGCAAGATATCAATATAAAACAGACAACGAAAAATATAGCAGAATAAATATCTACCAAGGGTGGGGCATGTGATAACAGGGAAAATCGACCAACAACTCATAAAACACAAAGTGAATTCATTTAAGAAAAACATATGTTCAAAATACCAACCCGTTCCAACACATGAATAACATCAAGAATCACCCTAAAATACCACATAACATCATCAACAAGCCACCCTTATGTCGTCGCGTGAGATTTACAATGAAAGATTTCCTCTTACATATCTATACGCGTATAATTTCCATTATCTCGCCGCATGTGCATCAATAAACATCACCTTTATGTCACCGCATGTGCATCTCACTACCCTTGTACTCCACACAACAACAATTAACCCGCACAACAAGCCCGCATGTGCCACAATATCATAAAAAAAACAACAATATCCCAAAGCCACATCAATATATAGCCCACGACTCAACAACAAGATGCACAATAACATGACAATAATATAAAAGTGCATGGAATAAACAATAAAGTATGTTCATATAGTAAACAACCCCCAATTCAAGGCATATTAATAGCCTAAGGTCTAATCCGATCACAAACCACACATACGACCATGTACACACTCGTCACCTCATGTATGTGCATGGCCAATTTTGACCCTCCCTTTTAAAATTAATTTATTTATATTTAATAATTTACAATAAATATTTTCAAAGTATTTTCCAATAATGAATACATATTTCTATAAATTAATTCAGTATTAGTTTCACAATTAATCATTTGGTAATACAACAACAACAACAACAACAACCCAGTATAATCCCACTAATGGGGTCTGGGGAGGGTAGTTTGTACGCAGACCTTACCCCTACCCTAGGGTAGAGAGGCTGTTTCCGATAGATCCGCGACTCCCTCCCTCCAAGAATTCCCCACCTTGCTCCTGGAGTGACTCGAACTCACAACCTCTTGGTTGGAAGTGGAGGGTGCTCACCACTAGAGCAACCCACTCTTGTCAAACTATATTTGGTAATAGTATTACGTAATTACAAATTATATTTACTATTTTAGGATTATTAAAATAATTTCTATACGTAAGTTCTATAATTAATTCAATAAATTACTTCTTAAAATAGTTAATTAGTTTACTATATCAATAATTCAAAATTAATGTCCTACTGAAGTATATTCACAAATAATCAATTAATTACAATAATTAGTAGTATTTAACAGTTATAATTTTCATTACATTTTATTGAAATTATTAAGTTTATTTAACTTAATTTCAAAAGGGATTAAAGACCAAAAGGCTACAATTGCAATTGCAATTAAAATACAATATGGTTATTTGTTAAATTACTTTTAGCCCAAATACAAGGCCCAATCCGAAATAACCCACTCCAAATACCCATCTCTTTCTCTACTTTGGCAATCCATGCCACTCTCCCTAAACCAGTAATAACTGGTCACATCACCTGTCTTAGTCACTCACAAAAGAAACACAAAATCATCTGGGCCCTCCATTACATAAATTAACGACCCACAATTTTAACCCCATTTTTTTTATTTTTAATACACCTACAGATCTAATCCTCACCATCCAAAATATAACAATCCAATGGCTATAAACTTTTATACGAAAATCCCTTTAAACGCCAAAATACCAGGACCATTTATCTAAAAGATCAACGAACCAGATCTTTCCTTACTTCTTTAATCCAGAGGCCAAACGTCTAACCCTATCAACCCTAATTCATTTGCATCTTCACAGCCGCCTCCCATTTCCCTTTTCTCTCTCATGTTTCTCATCTCTCCAGCCTCCATCATTCACAAGACGTTGCACAAATCCATGCAAGGTCAACAAAATCAAACCACAAACACTCAATTTGCCTCTCTACACCCACGAATCCTACTGTTATCTATCCATTTTCATCACTAAATTCAAACGCCCGATTTATGAAACCTTAGACTCAAAGATGAAAGCTCAAATCGCCTGAGCTCTGTTATAATCATTCAAATTGAAGCCTGAAATCACCTCTTGTCTCTTGAACTTCGTGAATCCTGCTGCAAATTCCTTTTTCAATCACAAAATGCAAAACTTTTCAAGTCTGAAAACCCTAGCTTGAAGGTGTAACTTCAAATCGCCCGAATCCTCTCGTGTCCCTTCAAATCGGAGCATGCATAAAGCCTTCTTCAGAAAATCATCATGGAATCCTATACATAGAGGTCATTAAGATTTGTCCGTTGGTTCGAAGCTTCAACAACCAATTACCCTTTACTCAGGTAAACTCAATATTGAATTTCCCCTTTGTCTTCTGATTTTCATTCGATTTGCTCTCATCATTACCATGAGTCACTCTCCACTATCCGATTCGAATTCTCTGAACCCTAGAGCCTTAGTGGCACTATAAATAGAAGACTTTAATGTTCTCATCTGCAATAACCTAACAAAAGAAAATTATGAATCAATAACTTAACACTGAAGAGATATACACACAAAAAACACTAAGTAATTTACCCTTAGGTTTCTCACTATTTTCCTTTTCCTTTTTGTTAAGTAGTATCGCTGGTCTAAACTTGAGTGTTCTGGGATCTTAAGAAACTGAAAATAGTTCTCGTTTGGTCTGTTACACCTTTCATTACTGCCCATTATTTCCATAGCGTAGGTTATTTACTTAATTATTTTTCGCTTATTTCCTTCGCTGTCTTATCGCATTTTCATTATCATGCATTAACACTCATATATTAGATTATGTATTTTTCTTTTATGCTCTAGCATTACATAAAACTTAGCCTTAATTAATATAGGACTTAAAAGAAAATATCTAGTAATTGATCGTCGCCTCCTGTTAATTCCAACATGTTCATCTTATACACTCACTCTTCTTAAAGGTGTTAAAGCTCAGGTCTTTAATCAGAACGGCAGCCTGTTTTCAAAAAATATTAGGAAAGAATCACTGATTTTCACTAACAAGGAGCGAAGTCATATTTTTCATAAAAAGGGGAAGTAATAGACAGTCTCAAATGAATTTCCAAAGACTCGCTTCTTCAAATTTCTTTGAAAACCAAGGTACATTTAAAAATTATCTTTCTTACAAACAAAGATTACTCTAGCATCTATTCTTCAAAGATAATCACTTTTCTTAACTTAATAACTTAAGCTTTAAAATAAAAATCACTTTAAAAACTCTCATAGCCTCCAATAACTCTTTTATAATCCCATACCCTTCTTAAGTCTTACACAAACATTTCCTTTAGTATATGGCGAGCCCTGCCTTAGTGATAATCAAAGCATAGTGTAAATAACCGAGTCCTTAAAATTAGTCTAAGTCCTATAGAGCTACGTCAGGTAGATTTTAAGGGGTACTTAATACCTTCTACTTAGAAGAACAAAAACTCTTACTCATAATCTCACCGGTTTGTAGACCTGTATTGAACATAACTTAGTAACTAAATAGGTACCCTGGTATACCTTTAAATATTAGGTGTCGACTCTCTTTCATCAAGAACAGAGAAACCACAAGTTGAATTCTGCCTTGACTAGTGCAAAATAGGTGCAACAACATGATGACTCTACTTGGGACTTCACACTTAGGTTTTGACCTTAGTAGACTTAGACTAATTTGGCCTCCAGATTTATTAATACCTTGCCTTGATTATAGTTGAAATTGCAATTACATGCTTACATGCTTTATTTGCTCTTTATAATTAGTTGCTCTTTATGATCACCATGCTTATTGTTGCTACACCCTTGTTTGTTACTGATTTATATACACTGTCATCAAATCTCTTCCAATCGAGTCTTGGTCATATACTATCACGCACAATGGCACGCAAGGGTTTTTTTTTACACCCCTCTGAACCTTCTTTTGAAAACTCTCTTCTTTTAGAGAATTGGTTTGTCAGGCCAACTGACATAACTTCTCGCAGCTTTCAGTCTAATTCTAAAGTAGGAAACACTCTACTCTAGTAAAATAGGTCATATTGCATAAATCTTAAGTGAGTCGGTCCTTGGTACCGACACACAATTAGGAAACTACCTTGATGTCAACGGGTCATGTACCCAACGACATAATTTCTGTGGAAAGACAAACAAACATGACAAGACACTTAAGGATCCGAAGCAAACACTTATCTTTTTTTTACCGACCTCAAAAAAATGGAAATCAACCAAAACATCCCTGAAATTAGTAGGGTAATGGGAGCACCACATAAGCTGAAACAATGGTGGAAGAATATTCGTTGGGAACACGGAGATGAGGTTTGGACGCATCTAGTGGGATTAACTGCATTGATGAACATCCCAGTAGACAGGGTGCTCACTCGCCTGTTCAAAGAAGTTTTGGATCCACCTAAGGTGATGTTCAAATTTGTCGACTGTGAGTTGGTACCGATATTGGAAGAAGTCACAAGTTTCACGGAGCTGCCGTTCAATGGAAGAAAGCCAGTATTGCTAGTTACTATGCCCGGTTATCGATTCCTGGATACTCTAGATTTTACCAAAAATAGAAGCCTCAGAAGTATCGAGTACGGATAGGTGAGCCTCGACCAGATATTCGACAGGTTTGGGCACCATGAAATCTACAAATGGTATTCAAGGGAGTTTCAATGTGACCATGTGACGTGGGAGAGTCTCGGTCCTATCACTTTCGCAATGGAATTGTTGGGACTATTGGTCATCCCGCAGCGAAGGGGCCATGTCAACATTGAACTGTTACCAGTGGTCCTGGCAACCTTCCCTGGCAATCTTCAAGATGCTTTGGTGCCGATGGTGTTAGTTGAGTTGTTGAGAGCTTTGTCCACATGTGTACGAGGATATGATTTCTTTAATGGTTGTAACATACTGCTTCATATCTGGGCTACTGGACACTTCTTCCAGCGAGAGGCCACAATCGACTACTTCGTGGGTGTCAGCAATATGATTCGCAGCCACAATGAAAGAATGAGACACTAGATCTCCCCACATGGTCAAGAAGAATGGAGGGAAACACTAACCAATTTGACAGGGGAATAGATCAACTGGAAACTCTCTTGGTTAGGTGGAAGGGCAATCTTTAGGACTCCTCAGAAGTATTTCACCGAGTTGATCGGGCTGGAAGGCATTCAACCATACTCAC
Source organism: Nicotiana tomentosiformis (assembly GCF_000390325.3). Lineage (NCBI taxonomy): Eukaryota > Viridiplantae > Streptophyta > Magnoliopsida > Solanales > Solanaceae > Nicotiana > Nicotiana tomentosiformis. The sequence goes on from NC_090821.1 coordinate 46,036,419, forward strand.
CCATGTGGGTCCTCAGACAATTAGGGATGAACTAAGACGTGCCTCTATGGACAAGGACGGCATTGTACGAGGATGAGTACAACGACCAGATCTCAATTCCTAGGATAAGAAGACTGCAAGAAGAGTGGAATGACCTGGTGACAATGCTTATGGGTCAAAACTCATGGTGTACTCCCGAGTATTACGTCTGGATTAACGAAGAAGAAGAACTAGCCCGCCCAAGCAGATAGGGTATAACCTGGTTAGAGGACATAGTGGTTGCCTTGCAGATTTATCACGAGATCCTGTTGCATTATCTTGTCACCACATCAGTGCATCGTCAGGTGGTCCCAGGATCTATTGACCACATGTTGCCACCGGCTGAAGATGATGATCGGGTAGTAGAGTGCATCCAGATAGAGTTAAGCGTAGAGCCAGAAGAAGATCCGCAGGAGGAGTCTAAATTCAACGATGATGAGGAATATTTGAGGAAGGCCCAGAGGAGGATCCGGAAGAGGAGCCAGAAGAAGAGAAGGGTACAGGAAACGACTCCGGGGATGGTTATTAGAGTTAGTTGATTTCTCCCTATTTACCCACTTTGTACCTTTACCCCTAGTTTTTCTCTTTTACTTTCCAAAAGGGCAAATTGTCCGAGCCCATGCAACTTTATGAAATAATGATGTAATCCTTGTTCCCACTTGTACCAGTCCAAATTATCAATGAATACAAATTGCTTTGGATCTAAATGTGTCAAGTCTAAATGTCTGTCAAATATCCATGAACTAGGCCTACTTCTGGCATTGAGAGGTTCCCCGTGAATTCTCGGAACGTGCTAGCTGTAATGCATGTATTTTCCGCTCTCTGTGATTTCCTGCTCGCATAAATGAAGAAACTGACTCTTGATCCCTTTCTTTTCTTTTTTCTTATTTTCTTTGCCTTATTATTATCCCCAAAAAGAAAATAAAAGAAAGTTGGTTTGTGCAATCTAAGGTCAAAGGGAAAGATGTCATTCGCAGAAGACCCAACTGAACATGCTCTTGTCATAGCCAACAGCCCGGGGCGATCGGGGAAAAAGACAACACTATTAATGATGAACACGTGGCCAGGATGGCCCAAGAAATGGAGTCTCTAAGGGAGGAGGTACAACATATCAGAGAATTAGTGCACCTGGACGTGACAACACTTCCTCAGCCACCTAGATTCCCTTCTTTGGAATCACTTCCAAATCATTTACCTTCATCAGCATGCCAAAACAACTACACCCCAACTTCAACTCCCACCACTCAAGTCATACCCCCAGTAACCCCCGCTAACCCACCAAATTCCCCTATTCACACTTCTTACGTACCACCATACACTCAGACATCACAGAACCTGCCTATTACCGCTAATGCCACAACCCTTCCTTGTGATGGAATTATTTTCACCACTAACCAGCACTTACCTATGGCACATGGCATCACTCATGTGTGGTTCGATCCCCCTGTACATGCCATTTCTGAACCTACCTTTATAGCACAAATCACGGTCAGGTTGCCTTATGAGATTGATCAATACACCGAGATGGAGAAAGAATACAGGTATAAGGAAGAAGAGTCGGTATCTGAGCAGTTGCAAATGTTGAGAAGGCAAATGAAGAGTCTCCATGTTGCTCGAGGAAGTGAAAGTTTGGACTATGAGGATCTGTGTATTCATCCAGATGTGGATATGCCAGCAGAGTACAAACCCCCAAATTTGAGGGCTTATTGTGACAAGTTGGTCAGAGTGGGAAGGAACGATAAACTAAGGATGAAATTCTTTATAAGGATTTTGACAGGAGAGGCACCCACCTGGTATACCCGACAGGACCTGCGAAATTGGAGAACTTGGCATGATATGGCGGAGGACTTCGTGAATTATTTTCGATTCAATACATAGATCACTCCTGATCAATTCTCGTTGGTGAACCTATAGAAAAATCCATCTGAGTCGTTTCAAGAATATGCATGATGGTGGAGGTCGGAGGCTGCTAGGGCGCAACCGCCACTGGATGACAGTTAACCAAGTATTTCATTAGAGCCAGGAGGGAATATACTTTGAAAAGATGATGGGAATGATGGGTCAAAAGTTCCCCGAGCTGGTTAAGATGGGAGATTTCTTAGAAGAGGGCATAAAATCCAGTAAAGTTCAATATATGGCAGCACTACAAGCGGCCAGCAAGGCCATCCAGTCAGGGTCAATCGGTAATGGAAAGAAGAAGAAAGAGGAGGTCTCAGCAGTCGTCCCTTACTACCAAACCATCCCACCTCATGAAAGCACCTCTTATTCCCCAAACAACCACTCACCACCACCCGCCTACACTCTAGTCTATAATACCCAGCCATACTACCACCCTAAACCACAATACAACCCTCCTCGAGCCAACAACAACCAAAACCCACAAAGACCATATGCTCATGTCCAAACCACTACTCATCAAAATCGACATGTTTATGCACCACGTCCTCATCCCAACTTTGAAAAGAGGGGTCATAGAACTTATACCCCAATTGCTGAGCCTCTGGCCCAATTATTTGAAAGGTTGAGAAGATCAGGATTGATACATCCAATTGAGGGAACAATTCCTAAGCATCCCTCCAAATATTTTGATGCCACTAAAAGATGCTTGTGTCATTCCAATGTACTTGGGAACGACACTAAAGACTGTTTCAAGTTGAAAAACAAAATTGAAATCATGATTAAGAGTGGAGCCATTAACATTTCTAGTTGGGGGTAGCTTCTTGTATAACTGTGGATATGGTAGATTGATATTTTATTTTCATGTGATGTGTTATATTAGTATGTTTACTAGCTTCTTGAATTTTTATCTTTATATATAGTATGTTTTATTGACTTGATGTTTATTAGCTTCTTGATTTTTTTTAAATAGTATATTTTATTTTGGTAGCGATATCATTGGTTTTATTTTTACCACGGTTCTTTTTTCGAGAATGCCAATTTACTTTTTGAACCGGGTAATTTTTGGTAAATTCTGTGTCGACGCTTCCTGATGATAGATAGCTAGGCGACTTTCTTAAGGGAATTAGTCTTGTAGTTTAGATATAGTTTTTGTTAATATAGGAAGAATAAGTGGTATGAGTTGGGGTTTGTGCCCATTGGCCAATTTGTGGCTTGCTTGGTACCAACATGATTTAAACCTCGGAATATGAATTATTGATCTTTAAAAATAATGATTGAAGTAAAGATCATTGTCATGACTTTTACACTCAATTTTTGTCTCTTTGCAATGTCCCCAATGCAAATAAACAAAATAGAGTAAAATGGTGAAAAGTGCTCCCTGAATACTGCATCAAGTGTCGGACTCAATCGCATCCTCCTGCTCTTCTTCTTCCTCGGACCAATGAACTGGAGTATCATCATCATCTTTCGGCTCGGTCGATGGCACTGGCTCTTGAGGCTTTAGAACTTTCCACAGCCCCTTCACACCCTTCCACATGCGGGTGAAGAATTTATCTCTCTTTTTCTCCCTTTTCTTCATCCTGGTGTGTGCATTTGCCAATTTGTCATGAGAAGTGCTCAAAGTACCGTGCGTCATGGACAAATAAGTATATTCCTTCTCTAGCTTCTTAAGGTCTACTGCTTCTTCAGATCATCAAGATACTTTTGAAATTCTTGAAATGCATACATAGGGTCCCTCAGATGTCTCCCCAAGTCCTTGTGGAAGGCCAGCTACTAGGTCGCGAATCAGCCGCATTTCCTCGGAAAGCATAGCAAATGATCCTCCTGTAGAAGATGATGGCTGACTACCCTGGTAGGTCTGAGAAGAAGATCCCAACTTTCTCTTTTTACTTTTGCCGGCGCCGCCCTCTCCTTTTTCTTTAATGGATTAATAGGCTTTCCCGAATCTATCCAGTTGTCTCCCGGATCCTCCTGAACCCCAGCAAATTGGCACAACTCAGTGATAAGAGATGGGAATAACAATGATGGACCATTCTGAATCCGATACTCCCTCATTTCATTGACAAAATTCTCATCAACATTGAGCTGAATACCATCAAGAATGGAAGCTATCATTTGAGCTCTCGTTATTGGTACATTCCATATATTCAATGCAGGAGAGATGCGACTGCATATGATGGCCAGCCATATCTTTGCTTCAGCAGTGAATTCTTTGGATATGATCCCTCTTGCCAATTTTGATGACGCCCAAATCCACTACTAAAAGGTAAATGGACACGGTCGCATGCAATATAATTTACCCAACTCTGAGTCGGGGTTGATTCCCACAGTGAATAATATGTAGGCAATTAGGCGTGTAAGAGAATTATCACTTGTTATGCTAAGCCAAACACTTAGAAATATATTTATAAAATATTTATGTCTAAATGCGAAAATAAAAAGTAACCTAGAAAGCAAGTTAAATAATCAATGGCTACAAGCATGGATGCATTGGGAATTACACTCAAGTAATGATCCAATATATTTTATGATTTTATAAATAGGAGCGAGTTTATGTTAATTAGCCTCAGGTAATAATTTTATATTAGCTTCTTTCGAAGACTAACAAGACTTCCTAATTGAATTATCCCTAAAACAATTAAGAGATTAAGCACACACGAATATGGCTACAAGTAGTTGAATCCTATCCCTAGGTAGAATCTATAAAGTGAGGGATAATCTTTTCCAACCCCAAATTATCTTTTCCAAAATTAATTCGAAGTTAATGGGCGATTCATAGGGTTAGCTAATCCCTTTGAAAACATTAAAGAACAAGAATAATTAAAGAAACAATAACTCACTTCATAATAAATAAAAATCGTTCAATACGTAAGCACAACAAGATATTTAATCCACGCTTTAAATATGAATATTTCAATAAACAAGATTCAGTTGTTGGAATAAATACTGCACACTTGGATATACAAAACAAAGCAAGGAAATGAAGAAATAAACATAGATAGGTAAGAAATTCTCAACCAAAAGCTTCAAATCTTCAAGACTCAAGTGTGTGTGCAAGAACCCTAGCTCCAAAACTTGTGTTCTCTTCTCAAGATATGTCCAAAGCTGCCAAAGTTATGCCAAAGATATTTTACAAATGAGCTACGGCGTGTAATAAAGGGTTTGGGGCCAAAACAATGTGAAATTATATAAGTACCCATAATTGAAGCGCGATCTTCGCATTTGCGAAGCTATGTTCGCATTTTCGAACTATGACTTTCATGTTGACCATCTCATTTGCGATAAATACTTCGCATTTGCCAAGGTTGACTGTCTAGTTTGACTTTGCATTTGCAGCCCTTTTTTTGCATTTGAGAACACTACTTGACTGGGTTGACTTCGTATTTCCGATTTCTTAATCGCAATTGTGATTGCAACTATCTTTGCATTCCCACATTTATATTGGAATTGCGACATTTGTGGCCATTTTTCCAGATTTTCCTCTTTTTAACTTCTTTTTGACTCGTTTTCACTTGGTTTCTATATGATCACTTCTAAATCACATAGAACCTATAAAATAGAAATAAACGACATTCAACACAAGATTTTATCAATCAAACATAGCACAAATATAAGCTTAAAGACGAGATAAGTTGGTAAAATATCAACTTATCAGTAATCAAACCGATAAAAAATCGCGTTCCACAACTATTACATGTAACAAAATCGCTGAGTGCAATGACCCGGATTACGAGGAATAGGATGAGAGTATGATGCTAGACAATCTCCCGTAGGAGATCGAGCAGCTGTAGAGTCAGAAGAAGCCCAATCTTGAATAAACAGAAGTGGTCAATCATTGGAAACGAAGAAAATATAAAAGAAACCAGAATCAGCTTTCACCTAGAAGTCGCGCAGAAGAAAAAAATGATTTAGCTCCTCCGATAGTACGTCGACGTGTTCGCATGGTCCTATGATGACATGCCAGGATTAAGCACCGACATTGTCTCGCATCGACTACCCACTAATCTTACCAGACCACCGGTCAAGCAGAAGCCCAGGAAGTTCAAACCTGATTTAAGTCTAAGCATAAAGGAATAAGTGACCAAACAGATAGAAGCAAATGTAGTAAGGGTCACCAACAATCCAAGCTGGTTGGAAAATATCGTCCCAGTTCTCAAGAAGGGTGGAAAGATCAAAATATGTGTGGACTATCAAGATCTCAACAAAGCTAGTCCAGAAGACGATTGCCCCTGCCAAATGTCAACATCCTCATCGACAACTGTGCGAAGCATGAACTACAGTCGTTTGTGGATTGTTTTGCTCGATACCACTAAATCTTAATGCACGAGGAAGATGCAGAGAAGACAGTTTTCACCATGCCTAGGGAAGTATACTATTATAAAGTTATGTCGTTCGGTCTCAAGAATGCCGGCGCCACCTAAATGAGAGCCATGTTGACCCTCTTTCACGACATGATTCATAAGGTGATTCAAGTGTATGTGGATGATGTCATCATAAAATCTCGAAAGAGTTCAGAGCACTTGAATGACTTGAGGAAATTTTTTGAACGCCTGCGAAGATATAGTTTGAAGCTGAATCTGGCAAAGTGCGCGTTCGGGGTGCCGGCTAGAAAACTATTGGGTTTCATTGTAAGGGGGAAGGGATAGAGTTGGACCCGTCAAAAATCAAGGCCTCCAGAAACTACCACCACCAAAGAGCAAGAAAGATGTCATGAGTTTCATGGGAAGATTGAATTACATCAGTCTTTTCATAGCCCAGTCCACGGTAATCTGTGAACCCATTTTCAATCTGCTAAAGAAGGATGCTTGTCACAACACCAATTCACCCTCCATAGGATGTCGTGATGGCACCTAGACTCTAAGACTAGGTAAGCCTAACAATTTGTGGAATAACAAAATACGAAACTGAAACCCAATTCTCAACACATGAAATAATTATCAAACTACAAATCAATAATTACAACTCCCAATACCCGGTGGAAATAAGTCACAAGCTTCTAAGATCAAACATTAAGTGTCTCTATACATCAGAGTCTAAATAAAATAAGGAAAAACAACATATTAAGGATAGAGGGGGGACTCCGAGGTCTGCGGATGCTGGCAGATATACCTTGAAGTCTCCACGTGCGGTCCAACTCACTAGTATCTGATCTGCTACGAAGAACCTGGATTTGCACAAAAAGATGTGTAGAAGTGTAGTATGAGTATACCACAACGATACCCAATAAGTTCCAAGCCCAACCTCGGTAAAGTAGTGACTAGGTCAGCCCAGGGCCCTACTAGTTTAAAAGAAAAGTAACGCAAAAGATGTAATAATATTTTGAAATAACTAAGAATTTAAAAAACAAGAAGTTATAGAAAATATCAGCATAGTAAATATATGTAAACAACTAGGGCACTCCCGGGTCGTAGTCCCAAATGTGGATATGCTCGACAGGGGGGATCTCCTGAGGTACCGCCTCGTATTCCCAAAGTAAATATGCAAGACGGGGGGATCTCCCGAGTAAATGCCTCGTAGTTCCAAAGTAAATATGCAGTACAATCTCCTAAGGAACCGCCTCATAGTCCCAAAGTAAATAAACAGCAGGTAATCGAAGGAAACATGAATTTACAGCAAGGATCTTACAGTTAAAGATTTAATTCGAATCAAAGAAAGCAGGTAATTCAACTAAGCATGTTGCACAAATGGAATGTAAGAGTTAAGGCATGTAGGCATGCGATACTAGGCTAAACATGATCACTACATATGCTAAGGCAACTAAGTTAAGGAATTTAAAAGAAGACAACTCAGCAAGAACCAGAATTTCCACAATTAGACCATGTATGCACTCGTCACCTCGCGTACACGACGCTCACATATCACAAATAATTACAACAGTACCAAAACCTAAGGGGATTTCCCCCACACAAGGTTAGACAAGTCACTTACCTCAAATCTCACTCAATCAGTCAAATAGTATGCCTTTCCCTCGACTTTCCAACTTCGATCGACTCTAATCTAGCTAAAACAATTTTATACTATAAATATAACTACAAGAAACTAATTTAAATAATGAAACTATGACTTTAGCCAAGAATAGAAAATTTGGCCTAAAAAGCTGACCCGGGCCCTCATCTCGGAATCGGGTAAAAGTTACAAAATACGAATGTCCACTCGACCACGAGTTCACCCATACACAAATTACTAAAATCCGACACCACGCAAGTCAATTCCTAAATCCAACTCTCCAAATCCCTAGCCTCAAATTTCCAAATTTCACCTTAAATACACACTAACTAAGTAGGAAAATCAATGGGGAAACAAGATTATTGAATAAAAATAAGCACAAGGGACTTACCTCAAGAAATCCCTCGAAAGTGCTCTCAAAAATCGCCCTAGACCGAGTTCAAAATGTCCAAAATGAAAAATGAAATAAAACCTCGGAATCGCCTATTTTCTACCTAGTGAAATCGCTTCTGCGAGTCCACAGCCGCATTTGCAGCTACGCACATGCAGAATTTCCATCACAGGTGCGGCTCTAACTTAGTCCAGGAACATCCGCTTCTGCGGCCCAAATGCGCATCTGCGCTTTCGCTTCTGCGGCCAAGGGGTGCTTCTGCACACTCGCTCCTGCAGACCAAGTCCGCTTCTGCGACCAACAGGCCTCCCAGACCTTTTCGTTGCGCTAATTCCTCCGCAGATGCGACTCCGCTCCTGCGGTCTTCACGTCGCATCTGCGACAATTGGCCATTTCCCCCATCCACGCATCTGCGACTCCAAGCTCTCTTATAAGAGACCGCACCTGCGGCCATATCCACCACAGGTGCGAGTAGACCAGAACCAGCCCAGCACCAGAAATCTTCTAAGTCCAAAAATAATCTGTTAACCATACGAAACTCACCCGAGGCCCCCTGGACCTCAACCAAATATACCGACAAGTCCTAAAACATCATACAGACTTAGTCGAGCCTTTAAATCGCATCAAACAACGCTAAAAACACGAATTGTGCATCGATTCAAGAAGCCTAATGAACTTTTAATCTTCAAACTTCTACATCTGACGGCGAAACCTACCAATGAAGTCTGATTGACCTCAAATTTTGCACACAAGTCATAATTGACATTACGGGCCTGCTCTAACTTCCAGAATCGTAATCCGAACCTAATATCAACAAGTCCACTCCAGGTCAAACTTCCCAAAAATCATCCAATTTTTTGAACTTTCGCCAATTGACCCTAAAATGACCTACAGACCTCCAATTCGACATCCGAACACGCTCCTAAGACCAAAATCACCTTACGGAGCTATTGGAACCGTCAGAACTTCATTCCGGAGTTGTCTTCACACATTTCAAACTACGGTCAAATCCTATGACTTAAACTCCCATTTTAAGGACTATGTGTCTCATTTCACTATGAACCAAAGACAAATCCTCCCGGCAAGTCACAAAACCCCAAAATTAAATAGAGGGAGCAATAAATAGAGGTTCGGGGCTAATTCTCTTAAAATGACCGGCCATATCGTTACATCCTTCCCTCTTAAAATATACGTTTGTCCTCGAACGAGTATAGAGACATACCTGAATTAGTGTAAAGATGAGGATAACTATTGGTCATATCATGATCGGTCTCCTAAGTTGCCTCCTCGACCAGATGACCCCTCCACTGCTCCTTCACTGATGCAATGTTTTTCGACCTCAATGTTAAAACCCGCCTGTCCAAAATGGCTACTGGCTCCTCAACATAAGATAGATCCTTGTCCAACTAGTCTGAGCTGAAGTCTAACACATGAGACGGATCACCGTGATACTTCCGGAGCATGAAAACATGGAATACTGGATAAACTGCACAGAGACTAGGTGGCAGTGCAAGTCTGTAAGCCACCTCTCCAACCCTCTCAAGAATATCAAAAGGCCCAATATACCTAGGGCTCAACTTGCCCTTCTTCCCAAACCTCATAACACCCTTCATGGGAGAAACCCAGAGTAATACCCGCTCCCCAACCATGAATGCAACGACGCGAACCTACCGATTTGCATAACTCTTCTGCCTGGACTGGCTGTACGAAGTCGATCCTAAATCAATTTAATTTTCTCCAAGGCATCCTGAATCAAGTCTGTACCTAATAGCCTAGCCTCGCCAGGCTCGAACCAACCCACTAGGGACCGGCACCGTCTATCAGACAAAGCCTCATACAGTGCCATCTGAATGCTCGACTGATAACTATTATTGTAGGCAAACTCCACAAGTGGAAAGAACCGATCCCAAGCACCCCCAAAATCAATCACGCATGCACGAAGCATATCCCCCAATATCTGAATAGTACGTTTGGACTGTACGCCCGTCTGAGGGTGAAATGCTGTACTCAACCCCACATGAGTACACAACTCATGTTGTACGGCTCTCCAGAACCGTGATGTAAACCGCGTACCCCAGTCAGAGATGATAGATACCAGTATGCCATGAAGCCTGATAACATCACGAATGTAAACCTACGCCAGATACTCTGAAGAGTAAGCAGTAACCACAAGAAGGAAATGAGATGACTTGGTCAATCTATCCACAATCACCCAAACTGCAACAAACTTCCTCTGAGCCCGTGGGAGCCCAACAACGAAATCCATAGTGATCCGCTCCCATTTCCACTCTGGAATCTCTAACTTCTGAAGAAATCCACTCGGTCGTTGATGCTCATACTTCACCTGCTGAAAATTTATGCACCAAGCGACATACTCCATTATGTCTTTCTTCATCCACCTCTAGCAATAGTGTTGCCTCAAGTCTTGCTACATCTTTGCGGCACCTGGGTGAATGGATTACCGCGAACTGTGAGCCTCCTAGAGAATCAAATCACGCAAACCATTTACATTAGGAACACATAGCCTGCCCTGCATCCGTAATACACCGTTATCTCCAATAGTGATGTCCTTGGCATCACCGTGTTGAACTGTGTCCTTAAGGACTAGCAGATGGGGGTCATCATGCTGACGCTCCCTAATACGATAATAGAGAGAAGACTAAGAAACCACATACACCAACACTCTGCTTGGCTTGGAAACATTCAATCTGACGAACTGTATGGCCAAAGCCTGAACAACCAAGTCTAAGGGCCTCTCTTCTACTGGTATATATGCTAAACTACCAAACTCTCAGCCTTGCGACTCAAGGCGTCAGCCACCTCATTGGCCTTCCTGGGATGATAGAGAATGGTGATGTCATAATCCTTAAGCAACTCCAACCATCTCCACTGCCACAAGTTAAGATCATTCTATTTAAACAGATGCTGTAGACTCCGGTGATCGGTGAAAAACTAACAAGGAACACCATACAAATAGTGCCGCCAGATCTTCAAAGCATGAACAATAGTTGCTAACTCAAGGTCGTGGACATGATAGTTCTTCTCGTGCACCTTCAACCGTCTAGACGCGTAGCCAATCACCTTACCGTCCTGCATCAACACCGCGCGACCAATGCGTGATGCATCATAATACACCATATAGGACCCCGATCAAGTAGGAAACACTAACACTGGGGTTGTAATCAAAGCAGTCTTGAGCTTTTGAAAGCTCTCCTCACAATCCTCGGTCCACTTGAATGGAGCACCCTTATGATTCAATCTGGTCATAGCTGATGCAATAGATGAGAAACCCTCTACAAATCGACGGTAATACCCTGCCAAGCCAAGAAAACTCCGGATTTTCGTAGCTGAGGACGGTCTAGGCCAACTTTGCATTGCTTCAATCTTCTTTGGATCTACCTTGATCCCCTCACTAGAATTCATACTTCAAAAATTTTGCATCTAACTTCTTCTCTCTCTTGGTCTGAAGCACAGTCCTTAGGTTCTACTCATGATCCTCCCGACTCCAGGAGTACACCAGAATATCGTCAATAAACACAATGACGAAGGAGTCAATATAGGGCTGAAATACACTGTTCATCAAGTGCATAAATGTTGTTGGGGCGTTGGTCGGCCCAAAAGACATCACAAGGAACTCGTAATGACCATACCGAGTCCTAAAAGAAGTCTTTGGGATATTCGACTCCCGAATCTTTAAATTATGATAGCCTGAACATAAAATCGATCTTAGAGAACACTATGGTACCCTGAAGCTAATCAAGTAAGTAATCAATATATGGCAATGGATACATGTTCTTCCCTGTAACCTTGTTCAACTGGCAGGAACCATCCTTCTTCTTTACAAACAAGACAGGAGCACCCCAAGGTGATACACTGGGCCGAATGAAGCCATTATCGAGCAACTCTTGCAACTGTTCCTTTAGCTCTTTCAAATCTGTTGGGGCCATCCGATAAGGTGGAATATAAATGGGATGAGTTCTCGGTAACAAATCAATGCTGAAGTCAATATCTTTGTCGGGCGGCATGCCCGGAAGATCCACTGGGAATACATCTGAATAGTCCCTCAATACCGAAACATACTCGATGGTAGGAGTATCAAATCTAACATCTCTCACATAGGCCAGATGTGCATCACACCCATTCTCAACCGTTCGTTGAGCTTTAAGAAATGAGACAACTCTGCTAGGAACATGATCCACGGTACCTCTCCACTCTAGTCACGGTAGACCTGGCATAGCCAATGCCACCATCTTGGAATGACAATCAAGGATAGCGTGATAGGGTGACAACTAGTCCATGCCCAAAATAACATCAAAATCAACCATACTAGCAATAATAAATCAGCTATGGTCTCAAAACCACTAAGAACAATCAAACACGACTGATACACACGGTCAACAACAATAGAATCACCCACGGGTGTAGATACATAAACAGGTGAACTTAGAGAATCGCGGGCTACACCCAAACATGAAGCAAAATAAGATGACACATACGAATAAGTGGAGCCAGGATCAAATAAGACTGATGCATCTCTATGACAGACCGGAATAGTACATGTGATAACAGAATTTGATGCAACTGCCTCTGTCCTAGCAGGAAGGGCATAATATCTGGCTTAGCCTTCCCCTCTAGGGCAACCTCTACCTGTCTGACTTCTACCTCTAGTTGGCTGTGCAGGTGGGGTGGTTGCTGGTGCTGTAATCATAGCCTGAGGACCTGGTGGAGCACGCGGTGCCTGAGAAATCTGTGGAGGTGCACCCCTATTGAATCTAGGGAAATCCCTCACCAAATGACAAGTGTTTCCACACTCAAAATAAGCTCCCGGAGGAGGTGGCTGATACGACTGCCTCGGGCCTGAACGACTGGACTAACCACTGGAAATACCCCGTGCATGAGGCACACTAGATACTGGCGGTGCATAATAAGGATCGTGGGGCCTAGTAGTGGCTGAAGCATGGCTAGCAGTTGGAAGTGCTGAATGACCAGGGCGTCTCATATAACCCCTGCCATGACGAGCTACCGCTGGGGCACGAGTACCATTGTAAGTGCCAGACTCTCGAGACCTCTTGGCCTCTCTATCATCTCTATCCTGAGTTAGCATACCCTCCAACCTCCTGGCAATACCTACTACCTGCTGGTACGTAATATCTATCTCCAACTCTCAAGCCATGCTCAATCTGATACTACGGTTAAGCCCCTCAATAAACTGACGAACTCGCTCTTGAACAGTAGTGACCAAGCCTGGTGCATGCTTGGACAAATCACTAAATCGGACCGCATACTCTGACATGGTCATAGCACCCTGGCACAACTGCTCAAACTTTGTGCGCCAAACATTTCTGAGACTCTGAGGAACATACTCCCTCAGGTACGGAGGATAAGTGACACTCCTCAAGAAACCCCCAGGCATCCTCTGATGCCAAGCCACTAAAAGTAGAAAGGTGGTACTTCTTGTACCTCTCGAGCCTAAGCTGCTCCACCTCAGAAGATGCTTCCCTAACCTCAGGCTGAACTAGAGCTACCAGCTGTATTGGTATGATCTTTGGAACCTGGTCGACCTGAACCCGCTACTCTGGGGTACCAGCGGTGGGAGTCTATGCTCCTCCCCCGGCCTGAGATATAGTAGGAGTAAAAGGTATGAATCCTGCCTGAGCTAAGGTGCTGAACAAGCTCAGAAACTGCGCTAGAGTCTCCTGGAGAGCTGGTGTAGTAACACGCATCTCAGGTGCCTGCCCTCCATCTGGAGCTACTGGTGGCTCCTCTATAGCAGCCCGTACGAGTCCTCTGGCTGCACCACGTAGGCATCCTCGGCCTCTACCCTGGCCCCGACCTCTCATGGCCCTAGCAAGGGGCGCGAGTGTTTGGAACCATCCTTCTTATTTACAAATAAGAAGAAGACTAATAGGGCTGAAATACACTGTTCATCAAGTGCATGAATGTTGATGGGGCGTTGGTTAGCCCAAAAGACATTACAAGGAACTCGTAATGACCATACCGAGTCCTGAAAGAAGTCTTTGGGATATTCGGCTTCCGAATCTTCAAATTATGATAGCCTGAACATAAGTCGATTTTAGAGAACACTCTGGCACCCTGAAGTTGATCAAATAAGTCATTAATACATGGCAATGGATACAGGTTCTTCACTGTAACCTTGTTCAGTGAATATGCAGAAAATGGGGATCTCCCGAGTAAATGCCTCGTAGTCCCAAAGTAAATATGCAGTACAGGGGGATCTCCCAAGGAACCGCCTCGTAGTACCAAAGTAAATATGTAGTACAGGGGGATCTCTCGAGGAACCCCTTATAGTCCCAAAGTAAATATGCAGTAGGTAATCGAAGGAAACACGAATTTACAGCAAGGATCTTACAGTTAAAGATTTAATTCAAATCAAGGAAAGTAGGTAATTCAACTAAGCATGTTGCACAAATGGAATGTAAGAGTTAAGGCACGTAGGCATACGATACTAGGCTAAACATGATCACAACTTATGCTAAGGCAACTCAGTTAAGGAATTTAAAATAAGGCAACTCGGCAAGAACCGGAATTTCCACAATTAGCCCGTGTATGCACCCGTCACCTAGCGCACATGGCGCACACATATCACAAATGGTTACAACAATACCAAAACCTAAGGGGATTTCCCCCACAAAAGGTTAGACAAGTCACTTACCTCAAAACTCGCTCAATCAGTCAAGTAGTATGCCTTTCTCTCGACTTTCCAACTCCGATCAGCTCGAATCTAGCCAAAACAATTTCATACTATAAATATAACTACAAGAAACTAATTTAAATAATGAAACTATGACTTTAGCAAAGAATCAAAAATTCGGCCCAAAAGGTTGACCTGGGCCCACGTCTCGAATTTAGGTAAAAGTCACAAATACGAATGCCCACTCGACCACGAGTGCACCCATACCCAAATTACCAAAATTCGATACCAAATCTCCACTCAATTCCTCAAATTAAAGTCTCCAAATCCCTAGCCTCAAACCCTCAAATTTCACCTTAAATACATGCTAACTAGGTGGAAAAATCAATGAGGAAACAAGATTGTTGAATAAAACTAAACGCAAGGGACTTACCTCAATAAATCCCTCAAAAGTGCTCTAAAATATCTCCCAAGACCGAGTTCAAAATGTCCAAAATGAAGAATGAAATAAACCCTCAGAATTGCCCCTTTTCTACGCAGCGAAATCACTTCTGCGAGTCCACATCCGCAATTGCAGCTCCGCACCTGTGGAATTTCAATCGCAGGTGCGGTTCTAACTTAGTCCAGGAACGTTCACTTATACGGACCCAAATGTGCATCTGCGCTTCCGCTTCACTCGCTCCTGCGGACAAAGACCGCTTCTGCGACCAACAGGCCTCCCAGGCCTTTCCGCTTTTGTGCCCATTCCTCCGCAGAAGCGACTCCACTCCTATGGTATTCACGTCACATCTGCGACCATTGTCCATTTCCCCCATCCCTATATCTGCGACTCCAAGCTCGCTTACGCGAGACCGTATCTGCGGCCAAATCCACCGCAGGTGCGAATACACCAGAACCAGCCCACCACCAGAAATATTCTAAGTCCAAAAATGATCCGTTAACCACCCAAAACACACCCGAAACCCCCGGGACCTCAACCAAATATACCGACAAGTCCTAAAACATCGTACCGACTTAGTCGAGCATTTAAATCACATCAAACAACGCTAAAAACATGAATTGCGCATCGATTCAAACCTAATGAACTTTGAAACTTCAAACACAAGTCATAATTGACATTACGGACCTGCTCCAACTTCCGAAATCGAAATCCGAACATGATATCAACAAGTCCACTCCCGGTCAAACTTCCCAAAAATCACCCAATGTTTCCAACTTTCGCCAATTGACGCTAAAATGACCTACAGACGTCCAATTCAACATCAGACCAAAATCACCCTACGGAGCTATTAGAACCGTTAGAACTCTATTCTGGAGTCGTCTTCACACATTTTGAAGTACGGTCAAATCCTACAACTTAAACTCTCCTTTTAAGGACCATATGTACCATTACACTCCGAAACCAAAGACAAATCCTCCCGGCAAGTCACAAAACCCAAAAGTAAAATAGAGGGAGCAATAAATAGGGGTTCGGGGCTAATTCTCTCAAAACGACCGGTCGGGTCGTTACAATGCTTCCACAAAATGGACGAAAGAGTGCCAAAACGCCTTCGACAGAATCAAAGAGTGTCTTTCAAACCCGCTAGTGTCGGTTCCCCCTGAACTAGGGAAACCATTGTTGCTCTATTTGTTAGTCTTGGACGACGCCTTCGGCTATGTGTTGGGGCAGCATGATGGAACTAGGAGAAAGGAGTCGGCCATCTACTACTTAAGTAAGAAGTTTACACCATGCGAGGTCATGTATACCCTGATAAAATGCACTTGTTGTGCTCTGACTTGGATTGCTCAGAAGCTAAGGGCAAGCTTTAGCTAACCATCTTGCCGAGAATCGAGTGGATGGAGATTACGAACTGCTTACCACGTATTTCCCCGATGAAGATGTACTATTTTCCGGTGGGGGATATTGCAGAATCATACCCTGGGTGGAGAATGTTTTTTGATGGAGCAGCAAACTTCAAAGGAGTTGGGATTGGGTCAGTCCTGATTTCAGAATCTGGACAACACTATCCAGTATCGACAAAGATAAGATTCCCTTGTACCACTAATATGGCTTAATATGAGGCGTGCATCCTTAGAATTAGAATGGAAGTTGATATCGATATCAAAGAACTTTTGGTCATAGGAGATTCTGATTTGTTAATACACTAAGTCCAAGGAGAATGGTCCACCAAGAATGTCAAGATACTGCCGTACCTACACTATGTGAAGGAGCTGTGCAAGAAGTTCACAAAGATTAAGTTTAGGCACATCCCCAGGATTCAGAATGAGTTTGTCGACACCGTTGCGGCCTTATCATCTATGATTCAGCATCCAGACAAGAATTACATCGACCCTATCGAGGTAGAGATGAGGGATCAACATGCTTATTGCTTCCATGTGAATGAAGAACCAGATGTTAAACCATGTTATCACGCCATCAAGAAATTCCAACAAGGAATAACTAGAGAATTCTACTAATAGTCAAAAGCGAGCCCTCAAGAGGTTAGCAAATCACGTTTTCCTCAAAGGGGAAGTCTTGTACAGGAGGACCCCATACTTAGCTTTGTTAAGATGTGTAGACGCCATCGAAGCAACCAGATTGTTGAAAGAAATACATGCAGGGACATGAGGACCGCACATGAACGGGTTCACATTAGCCAAGAAGATTTTGATAGCTGGATACTTCTGGATGACTATGGAAAACGACAGTATCCACTACATGCAGAAGTGTCACCAGTGCTAGATTCACAGAGATTTCATCCGGGTTCCACCAAATGAGTTAAATGTAATGGGTTCAACTTGGTCGTTTGTTGCTTGGGGCATGGACGTGATTGAACCCATGGAGCATGCATCATCAAAAAGACATTATTTCATCTTGGTAGCTATCAACTATTTCACTAAGTGAGTCGAGGCATCTACTTACAAGGCCGTCACAAAGAAGGTAGTGGTAGATTTCGTCTGAAACAACATCATTTGCAGATTTGAAATACCGGAGTCCATCATCACTAACAACGCCGCTAACCTCAACAGTGACCTCATGAGAGAAATATGCGAGAAGTTCAGAATTTTCAACCACAATTCCACAGCCTACAGACCGTAGTCGAGGCAGCCAACAAGAATATCAAGAGGAATTTATGAAAGACAGTGAAAATAACAGACAATGGCACGAGAATCTACCATTCGCTTTATTAGGTTATCGGACTACCATGAGAATATCCACTGGGGCAACGCCATACATGTTGGTATATGCCACTGAAGTGGTGATACCCGTAGAAGTTGAGATACCATCCTTAAGAGTCATTCAAGAAGCAAAATTGGATGATACAGTGTGGATACATGTGAAGCAGGAACAACTAATGCTCATTGATGAGAAAAGAATGGATGTTGTATGCCATGGACATCTATATCATAACAGGATGGCCAGTGCATTTAACAAAAGGGTGAAGCCTCGCCAATTCACACCGGGGCAGTTGGTTCTAAAGAAAATCTTTTCCCATCAAGAAGAAGCCAAATGGAAGTTTGCACCAATCTGGCAAGGTCCTTACATGGTTCATCAAGCACGGTCTGGTGGAGCTATAATCTTGGCAGAAATAGATGGAAGAGTCAGCACGAAGCCTATCAACTCAGACACAGTCAAGATATACTACGCCTGAAGACAAATAGAGTTAGGGTTTTTGAAGTAACAGAACGTTGTTCAACCTGACTTCCCAGAGAAGGATACGTAGGAAACCCACATAGGGTTCGGTTTCTCTCCCCCATTTCTCTTGTAATAGAAAAACCAAATATCACTTTTGTATGTTGATTAGGAACTACGCCGACATGATTTCCTCAGAAAGGAACCCGTAGGAAATCCTCATTGTATTCAGTCATCTTTTGTAATTGAACTACATTCCGGCATGATTCCACTTTGATACGTAGGCTGTATGAGTCAGACTCGGTCATTTTCATTCTTAGTCTCATCATTTGGAACCTGTTGTAATCGAACTACGCTTCGACCTGATTCCATTTTAGATACCTAGGCTGCCTGAGTCGGGCTCGGTCATTTTCATCATATTTTATCATCATCCCACGAACTATGTTCAAACCTGATTCCGTTTTTGGATACGTAGGTAACCTAAAAGTGTTCGGTCATAACCTTAGGAAAATCTTTATAATGCATTAGTTCAGATTACGACGCAGTCGCAACAGTAAGTAGCCACGTTGTCAGAGACATCACGGAAGATCGACATTTACAGAATGAAGTTCTCAAAGGGATACGTTCGCGTGTGGAGACCGTTTCGTAACATGTCATAATCCAGAACGACGGTATTTTCCTTAAAAGAAACAAGTATTTCCAAAATGTTTTCTAAATATATATATATGTGTGTGTGTGTGTGTGTATAGTAATTTGTTCCATCTACCGAATTTCGTGGCGCAGTCATGTCAAAGGTTAGGGCAAACCAATACCATGGTTTACATAATCCAACCCCCTCCCCTCCCAACTAAGAAGTTTTTTTTGAGTGCAGGGTCAACAGAGAATAAGGAAGCGCTAGAACCACACTGGGGGTAAATGACGAATCCACCACTTGCCTAAGATTATCTCTCCTCCTTTTTACTTGAAATTTTCTAGTACAACTAAAGCTAACTCTTGAATAATCTGCAGGTGCCTCGGAATTAGACAACTGACACGGAAATTTATACATAGAAAATCGCCCGCTCACTTAATTGGAGCACCCTGTACAAATTTTACGTCGGCTTCACCAATAGAATTCATGTATATAGCAAACCGCATGCTCAATCAATAGGAGCACCCTGTACAAATCGCACGTCGGCTTCACCAATAGAAGTCTTGTATATAGAAAACTGCCTGCTAAATCAATCGGAGCACCCTGTATAAATTGCACGTCGGCTTTGCCAATCGAAGTCCTGTATATAACAAATCGTCCGCTCAATCAAATCGGGGAACCTTGTACAAATCAAATGTCGGCTTCGCTAGCTGGAGCCTTGAATATAGCAAATTGTAAACTTTGCCAACAAAAGCAATCAGCAGCACCACTCTGTCAATCACGGATGTCAGGACAGACAATCGCAAACCACGTTACCAATATCCTGCCAATCGATGGCCGTAACCTAGCTTCATAGTCAAGAGTATCTCTTGGCCATGCTTTTATTTCCTTTACTATTACTTTGAATGTTTTGACGTTTTGTTCGTACAGCTTTAGGCATGATTACAATTTTTATCAATCACTCCTAAATGGAGGATACTTTACGTTCCAGTGCAAATCTCTCCCAACAAGCGGAGACGCACTTTACAAATTGAGCTCTCCGGACAAGCGGAGACATTTCTCAGTGCAAAGCTCTCCCAACAAGCGGAGACACACTTTACCAATCAAGCTCTCCCAACAAGCGGAGTCAATTTTTAAATGCTCTGATAGTTGCGGAACGGTACACATCCCGGCTAACAAATCAAGTCAGGATCAAGTATCCCTTCATTCCAATCCTAAATAACGGCTCGTCAGCAGCCAGACATCATCATTTCTGCATCATTTAAATGGAATCTTAATATATTCTGCATTAAAATATATTGGTATGTGTGTATTTCATTTATTTTGCAGGAACAAACACCCAGCGTGGAACTTTTTCTTAGCAGCAGACCAAACTACAACGCTATGGGGACAGCCAACCCAGTAGCGGGCCTAAGATCCCAGCTCAGGATGACCAGCGAGCTCAAAATTTCGAATCATTCAAATCAAGCCGCAAAATTGAAGCTACCATGAGTGACTTATCTTTCGTCTCGTCGTATCGTCGCAATACGATGCTGGGGCAATTCATGCGAGTGTCGCTTCCCCAAAATTCCCACACCAGAACTACATGAGGCCTGATCCTCGTTAAGTCCGATATATGTAAGCAATTCAAAGCCAGAATTTGGCCTGATGCCCCCAAATTTTTCTGAATTCTTCCTCAATTCAATCCCACAAATTCACCATCTCCATTTCTTGTAATACCTACCTAAAAGGCGGGACAAAATGGGCTTTGATTCAATTTATTTGCCCGAAAACTCTTTCATCGTCTCTAGTCAAAGAGGGGCAGCTGTTGACAGCCTATTTATACCCTCCCTTTTAAAATTAACTTATTTATACTTAATAATTTGCAATAAATGTTTTCAAAGTATTTTTCAATAATGAATACCTATTTCTACAAATTAATTTAGTATTAGTTTCAAAATTTATTATTTGGTATTAGTATTATGTAATTACAAATTATATTTACTATTTTAGGATTATTAAAATAATTTCTATACGTAAGTTCTATAATAAATTCAAAAAATTATTTCTTAAAATAGTTGATTAGTTTACTATTTCAATAATTCAAAATTAATCTCCTAGTGGAGTATTTTCACAAATAATCAATTAATTACAATAATTAGTAGTATTTTACAATTTAATTTTTATTTCATTTTATTGAAATTATTAAGTTTATTTAACTTAATTTCAAAACGGATTAAAGACCAAAAGGCCACAATTGCAATTGCAATTAAAATACAATGTGGTTATTTGTTCAACTACTTTTAGCTCAAATACAAGGCCCTATCCGAAATAACCCGGTCAAAACACCCATCTTCTTCTCCAGTTTGACAATCCATGCCACTCTCCCTAAGCCAATCACAACCTGCCATGTCACTTATCTCAGTCACTCACAAAAGAAACACAAAATCATCTGGGCCCTCCATTCTATAAATCAACGGCCCATAATTTTTACCCTATTCTTTTTATTTTTAATACACCTACAGATCTAATCCTCACCATCCAAAATATAACAATCCAACGGCCACGAAATTTTTTCCGAAAATCCCTTTACACACCAAAATACCATGATTGTTGATCTAAAAGATCAACGGCTCAGATCTTTCCTTCTTTTTTTAATCCAAAGACCGAACGGTCTAACCCTAGCAACCCTACTTCATTTGCATCTTCACAGCCACCTCCCCTTTCTCTTTTCTCTCTCATGTCTCTTATCTCTCCAGCCTCCATCAGTCACAAGACCTTGCACAAATCCGTGCAAGGTCAACAAAATCAAGCCACAAACACTCGATTTTCCTCTCTACACCCGCGAATTTTGTTGTAATCTTTCCATTTTCATAACTAAATTCAAACGCCTTGATTCTGAAACCTTAGACTCAAAGATGAAAGCTCAAATCATCTGAGATCTGTTATGATCTTTTAAATAGAAGCCTGAAATAACCTTTTGTCTCCTGAACCCCGTGAATCCTGCTGCAAATTACATTTCAATCATAAAATTTAAAACCCTTCAAGTCTGAAAACCCTAGCTTGAAGGTGTAACTTCAAATCGCTTGATTCCTCTCGTGACCCGTCAAATCGGAGCATGCATGAAGTCTTCTTTAGAAAATCATCATGGAATCCTATACCCATATGTCAAACGCAATGACCTCTAGATTTTAGGGTTTGTCCGTTGGTTCTAAGCTTCAACAACCAATTACCTTTCACTCAGGTAAACTCAAAACTGAATTTCCTCTCTGTCTTCAGATTTTCATTCGATTTGCTATCATCATTACCATGAGTCACTCTCTACTATCTGATTCGAGTTCTCTGAACCCTAGAACCTTAATGGCACTATAATAGAAGCCTTTGATGTTCTCATCTACAACAACGTAACAAGAGAAGATTACGAATCTGTCACGACCCCAAAACAACCATTCGTGATGGCGCCTATCGTGGAACTAGGCAAGCCAACTACTCAACCAGAACACCAAGTAAAAACTTTTAAAAACAAAACGGAAGCCGTTAATATTTAGGAAACTATTTAAAAACCAAAAAAACCACAACGCAATACAAATCTCTCCCAACAATCGGGGTGTCACCCAGTACATGAGCATCTATAAAAGGATACAGTCTACTATAATATTTGAGGAATAAGAACTGAAATATAGATAAAGAAAATGAAGGAGAGTCAAGTCCTGCGAACGCCATGCAACTACCTCGATAATCTCCGAGATCTCGACTCCTCACTCAGCAGCCGCCCTAACCAGAAGTACCTGGATCTGCACACGAGGTGCGGGGTGTAGCTTGAGTACAACCAACTCAATAAGTAACAAACCCAACCTGTGGGCTGAAATTAGTGACGAACTCAACTAGCACAGTACAGTACAGAAAATAACAGTACAGAAATGTAGACATGCTATCAAGTCGATAGATATCTTAAAACAGCAAAATGGATCGAATTTGAATGATATGACAAAATATAACTCCTCTACTTCTACCATGCCAATGCACATTTTGTATGTGATGCGCCATGCTAACAGCCTCATGTGCTCACACTCTCAATGCTCAATCACTCGGTACTGTATATGGCCCAAATGGCTTAGGGAAGTTCCATCCCGAAATATATATATCACTGACCATCAGTCACCCAATACCGAGTAGGGAAAATACAGCCCGTAGAGAAGATCCATCTCCAGGTATAAAATGCTTCAGACAAGTTCCATGCCTAGGGAAGATCCATCCCTTAATAAAATCAATCGCGCTCACTAGGGGTGAGTGCAGACTCCAGAGGGGCTCCTTCAGCCCAAGCGCTATCATGAATCAGTATAACCACTGCGGTGTGCAGCCCGATCCCATAATTGTCACTCATAATCAGGCTCTCAGCCTCACTCAGTCATCAACCTCTCCAGTCTCACTCACAGGCTCACAATGTCATGAAAACTAGCCCGAAACAAAGATATGATATATCAATAAATAACAACTGAGACTGAGATATGATATGGAATGAATGAATATGACTGAGTACGTAATATCAATGAAATTAGTAAGGTGACAACAAGAAACGACCACTATGGGTCCCAACAGTACCGACACAACGCCTAAACATGATATCTAGCATGATTGACAGCTCAATTACTTTACCACATGATGAAAACATGGATATCATCAATATATAATTACTATACGGTGCCATGGAATAAATCAGGTCACAATTCTCACAATGCACACCCGTTACTTGGCATGTGCGTCACCTCTATACCAATCATATAACACATAATTCAGGGTTTCAAACCCTCAAAATCAAGTTTGAAAGTGTTACATACCTCAATTCGGGCTAAACTCTACTCCAAAATGCCCTTACCCCTCAAATCGGTCTCCAAACGTCCCGAATCTAGCCACAAGCAGTACAATACAATCAATATAGGCTAAAGGAGTCAATTCCAAAAGAAAAATATGAAATTATAGCCAAAATCCAAAATCGGCCCAAACCCCGCCCCTAGGCCCACGTATTGAAATCCGACAAAGTCATAAAATCATAAAGCCCATTCACTCACGAGTCTAACCATACCAAATTTACCAAAATCCGACACCAAATGGTCATTCAAATCCCCAAAGTTCATTCTCTAAATCCCTAGTCTCAAAACCCCAAATTACACCTCAAAAACACACCATCTAGGTGGAAAATCAATGGGGAAACATAATTATTTAAGAAAAATGGAGACAAGGATCTTACCTCAAGAATTCCACTTGAAACTCCCTCTCAAAATCTTCAACATCTGAGCTCAAAATGATGAAATGAAGCCAAAAACGCGAAGTCTCGTATTTATAGACTCTGCCTAGCCCTTCCGCATCTGCGGAAACTTGGCCGCTTCTGTGGTATCACAGATGCGCCCCCATAGCCCGCTTCTGCACCAAACTCTGCACCTGCGCCACATTTTTCTGCACCAGCGCACTCACTTTTGCGAGACAAATCTCTGCTTCTACGAAGTCAAGCTTCAAGGCCAAATCCGCTTCAAGGCCCTTCTGCCGCATCTGCGGTCGCGCAGATGCAGGAACACCATCGCACCTGCGACCTTCTGCTGCTTCACTCCATAGGCCACTTTTGCGGCTTACCTCCTGCTTCTGCGGGCACGCACATCACTCCGCAGGTGCGATTACACCAGCAGTGGAAAACCTTCAGCAAGCTTAATACCTCAAAAGTTGATCCGTTAGACACCCGAAATCAACCCATGTCCTCACCCAAACATACCAACAAGTCTTATATCCCAATAAATACATAGTCGAATTCTCAAACAACCTCAAACAACATTAAAACACGAATTACACACGGATTCAAGCCTAATGAACTTTGAAATTTCCAAATTCTACAAATGATGCCGAAACCTATCAAATCACATTCGATTGGCCTCAAATTTTGAACACAAGTCACAAATGACCCCACAAACCTACTGCAACTTCCGGAATCGGAATCCGACCCCGATATCAAAAATTCCACTACAGGTCAAACTTTCCAAAATTCCAACTTTCACTATGTGAAGACTAATTTTACTCCCGGCCTCCAAATCACAATCCGGACGCGCTCCAAGTACAGAATCCCCCAACGGAGCTAACGGAACCATCAAAATTCCAATCTGAGGTCGTTTACACATAAATCGACATTCGGTCGACTTTTCCAAATTAAGCTTTCAATTAAGAGACTAAGTATCTCAATTCACTCTGAATTCTCTCCGGACCCAAACCAACTAACCCGACAAGTCATAAAGCAATAGTGAATTACAAAAATAAATAGAAAATAGGAAACGGGGCTACAACTTTCAAAATGATCGGTCGGGTTGTTACAGAATCAATCACTTAACACTGAAAAGATATACACATAAAAAAAATACTAAGAAGTTTAGCCTTAGGTTTCTCACTATTTTCCTTTTCCTTTTTGTTAAGTACTTTTGATGGTCTAAACTTGAGTGTTCTGGGATCTTAAGCGACTGAAAAGAGTTCTCATTTGGTCTGCTGATCTCAAAAAGGTCAGCACCTTTCTCATTTTTTCTCTTTTGAATGATACAAGTATGCCAAGTTAGGTTTTGTATATTGCAATTGTTCTATGGTGTTTAATATGTTAATACTTGTGCTATGTTAGTTTAGCGACTATTTCTGATTTAGTTGTCATGCTATGAGTTTTTAAATGATGGTTGATTAAGCTATAATTGACTCTTGCTGATCTTATTTCCTGAGATCCAACAGTTTACATGTTTAAGTTGTTATATATTCATGTTCACTTGAACCTTATAAGATTTGTTAACATGCATTAACCCTTATCCTCGCTTGTTGAATTTTTTTTCCTTGCCTGTTGCATCTTTGTAGCTTGTGAGTTTCTGAAGTTGAACCTATATTCTGATGACTATGATTGAATGAACCTTAAGGTGTTTTAGTTTATATTCTCTATCCCTTTAAACCTTGGACAAAAATTCTAAGTGTTCATATGCACCTCTTTTGTTTAAGACTGTTAGACTGTTGCTGCTACGTTCTTTCATTTTGTTTAGTTTGCTTGTTACTTCTGTTGACATGATCTTATTTGAAATAAACCTCTCTTTTCTTCTCTATTTAATCCTGTTGTACACACTTGTTAAGTATAATTCATCTTTCCTCATAATGTGATTAGGATTTTGTCCTTTCCTCTCTGTTATAAAGACTGGTAATTGGATAAACTGAACTTAACTATTTTCTTGATTAGTCAACACTCTCAACATCATGCTTATTTGATATCTCGTATCTCTTATCTTTAGGGTCATCATTCATCTTTATCTTTTAAATAACCTAGTTACTCTGCCCTAGTTAAGTAATAACTTGTAAAAAGGAAGCATGATCGTCCTTGTATCCATGTGATAACTTAGAATTAAGTTTGAGTTAACAATTATCCTGATGCAATGCCTATCCCTTGTCTGTAACTTTGCCTAATCCAACTCTCAAAAGATGTAAGGATTCCTCTGTCTGTATAAGGTCAATACTGACCTGAGATGTTCAAGTAGTTGATTAACTACTGCATGGTCTTACTTAATTTTTGGTTATACATTCTGTCCAGAATTATCCTAGTCTATGTTCTCTTGATATTTTAAAACCAAGTCTAATCCCTAAATTCTCATAAAGGTCTTTCCTGATGCTATGTGAGCTTGATGATTTGCTTGAAGTTAATGCTGTTAGGAGTATGGTGCTTAAGAATTCCATGTTGTAGTCTGTAAGTTAGTGACCTCCTGAGAAAGTTGATCATGTCATAAATACCTGTGAAATCTCTATACATGATGAATTATTGTTGTATAGTTTTACCTATTCTTAGAGAATTGCCTTACTATAGACTTAGTCTTTTGTAACATGTTTATGATGTTTCTGATGTTCACATGTATGCGCTTCAGAAATAGATCTTTAGAATTCATGTGAATACATGTTTGTTTGGTAATTCAGAATAGATTGTATGTTCTTATGTTAGGAAGGAAAGTATATTTTATCGTAAGTAATACCTTAGCATTTAATTTGCATTGGAAGGGCCTCATTTGCATTCGAACCTGTAAAGAAAATATGTTGTTAGTGTTTAGGGGTATTTGGGCTTCCCCTAAGTTGGGCTTCCCTCCCGGAACGAGCATTGCCCTGGGCCTTGAGTCCCTTGGGAACTTTGAAGTATCGGGGGATCCAAAGGGGGCATCGACTTTAAGTGGGGCTTCCTCCGCATCCCTTATTTCATTAATGCATTTAGTTCTTTAGGGGTTTAATGTTCAATGGCAACGCAAGATTTCCAATGTGGATTATTTTCTAAGTATAGCCACCACATTAATATAATTTTCCACAGTGTTGATTATTTTCTTGTTTCAATTGTTTGTCTATATATCTGTCATGTGTATTTGAATATGCTGAGAATGTGGGAATATTTCTAATGACCTTCTTTTATTTCTTTTGGGCATGTACACATTTGGGCCTTCTAAATTCCTAAGGAACTCAAGCTCAAACCAGCCTTTCTATATCTTTGAAGAGTCTAGTCTTGTCATAGTCGCACCTCTCAAATTGCTGGGCCTACCTTATTGAGGCCCAATCTTCAGAGTCCAGTCTTCTCCCTTACTCCTTTTACTACTGCCCTTTCTTTCCATAGCTTAGTTTATTGTCTTAATTATTTTCCTCTTATTGCCTTCGATGTCTTATCACATTTTCATTATCATGTATTAACACTCATATATTAGATTATGTATTTTTCTTTTATGCTCTAGCATTATAGAAAACTTAGCCATAATTAATATAAGACTTAAAGGGAAATAGCTAGTAATTGATCTTCGCCTCTTGTTAATTCCAATATGTACATCTTATACACTCACTCTTCTTAAAGGTTTTGAAGCTCAGGTCATTAATCAGAACGGCAGCCTGTTTTCAAAGAAAATTCAGAAAGAATCACTGGTTTTCACTAACAAGGAGCGAAATCAGATTTTTTATAAAAAAAAGGCAGTAACGGACAATCTCAAATGAATTTCCAAAGACTCGCTTCTTCAGATTTTTTTGAAAACCAAGGTACATTTAAAAATCATCTTTTTTACAAACAAGATTACTCTAACACATATTCTTCAAAGATAATCACTTTTCTTAACTTAATAACTTAAACTTTAAAATAAAAATCACTTTCAAAACTCTCATAGCCTCCAATAACTCTTTGATAATCCCATGCCCTTCTTAAATCTTACACAAACATTTCCTTTAGTATATAGCGAGCCATGCCTTCGTGATAATCAAAGCATAGTGTAAATAATCGAGTCCTAAAAATTAGTCTAAATCCTATGGAGCTACCTCAGGTAAATTTTAAGGGGTGCCTAACACCTTCCCCTTAGAAGAACAAAAACCCTTACCCATAATTTCACCAGTTTGTAGACTTGTAATGACCATAACTTAGTAATTAAATAAGTACCCTAGTATACCTTTAAATATTAGGTGGCGACTCTCTTTCATCAACAACAGAGAAACAACAAGTTGAATCATGTCTTGACTAGTGCAAAATAGGGTGCAACAATGTACACGTTACTTCACAAAGCACAAATAATACAAATTAGACCAAATCCTAAGGGGAAGTTCCCCCACACAAAGTTAGACAAGATACTTACCTCAAATAATCTAAGTCAATACTTTAAGAAGCCCTTCCCACGTGAATCAACATCCAGAGGACTCGAATCTAGCCAAAACAACTTAATAATATCAATAAAGGCCATAGAAAACAAGCCCAAATAATAAAGCTAATATCTTTGTTCAATTACACAAAGTCAACCCAAAAGGTCAACCACAGGCTCGCACCCCGAAACCCATCAAAACTCACAAATTTTGAATACCCATTCTAATACGAGTTCAAATATATGTGTTTCATCCAAATTCGACCTCAAATCGACCCTCAAACCATTAATTTTTACTTTAGAAATTGTTTTACTAAAATCTCCTATTTCTTCAATTAGATTCACCAATCAAACGATAAAATCAAAGTTGGAATCATGAAGAATAAATAAATTCGGGAAAAAATACTTACTCCAATCTAAATCATGAAAATCCTCTCCAAAACCGCCAGAATCCGAGCTCTATATCTTAAATGTGATAAAACAACCAAAACAATTGAAATAGAGTACTTAAGTGATCTGCCCAGGCATACATATCGCTATCACAGAACCTACGTTGCGATCGCGAAGAAATCCAACGCCTAGCTGCTAACCCTTTCTACGCGAAGGCGAGGCGACCCTCGCAAACGTGATGCTCAAACCTTCTGGGCCTATATGAACATGGTCGCATGCACATGAATACGAAGGACAAAGACATGCCATCCCCCCAGCCAGCATTCCTCTACTCGAACGCGGCCACTCATACACGAAGGTGAAGGCCACTGCCTCTCAAGCTCTGCGAACGTGACCTCTCCAATGATTAAGTGAAGAACAAAGTTCGCCTGACTATCCATGAATGCGACTGCCTTATCGCGTTTGCGATGAAAGAAACCAAACATCTGCAAATCAACAATCCATAATAAGGAAAAAAAATCTGAAACCCATCCGAAACATACCTGAGGCCTCCGGGACCACGTCTAATGATACCAACCAATCTCAAAACATAACACGAGCCTAATTGAGGCCTCAAATTACGTAAAACAACATCAAAACCATGAATCTCACCTCAATTCAACCAATACCATATGAAGCTATTGGAACCATCAAAATATCATTACGGGGTCATCTACACAAATGTCAAACTCCGGTCAACTCTTACAACTAAAACCTCCTGCCAATTGACTAAGTGTCACAATTCAATCCAAAACTCCCCCGAAATCAAACCAACCACCTCGCAAAGTCACATAAACACAAATACACATATAGGGAGATTCAAAAGTGGAAACGAGGCTCAAAAACACAAAAAGACCGATCGAATTGTTACAATCTCCCCCTCTTAAACAAATATTCATCCTTCAATGAGTATAGAGACATACTTGAAATGCAAATAAGGTGAGGATATCGTCTCTGCCTATCATGATCGGTAACCCAAGTCACCTCCTTGACTGATTGACCTCTTTACTGAACCTTCACCGATGCAATGTTCTTTGACCTCAACTTTTGGACCTGTATGTCCAATATAGCCATCGGATCCTTAACATAGGTCAAATCCTTGTCCAATTGCACTGAGATGAAATCTAACACATATGATGGATCATCATAGTACTTCCGGAGCATGAAAACATGGAACACCAGGTGAACTCCTGATAAGATGGGTGGCAGAAGTATGAGTAGAACCCTCTCACCTACTTATTTGCTTGTATTGGCATAACTTATTTGCTTGTATTGCATTGTATGAAGTTGATCCTGAATCAACTTCACCTTCTCGAAAGCATCACGAACCAAATCAGTGCCCAATAACCAAGCCTCTACAGGCTCAAACCAACCAATCAGAGAATGACATCGCCTCCCATATAAGGCCTCCAACCAATCGGAGAACGACATCGCCTCCCACATAAGGCCTCATATAGAGCCATTTGGATGCTCTATTGATAGTTGTTGTTATAGGCGAAATCTGATAGCGATAGAAACTAATCCCACTGACCCCCTATAATCAATGACATGGGCTTGTAACATGTCCTCCAAGATTTAAATAGTGCACTCTGACTGTCTGTCTGCCTGTGGATGAAATATTGTACTTAGCTTGACCTGTGTGCCCAACTTACACTACAGGACTCTCCAAAAATATGATGTGAACTGCGTGCTCTAATTAGAGATAATAGACACCGATACACTATAAAGGCGAACAATCTCACAAAGATAAATCTGAGCCAGCTGCTCTAAATAGCATGTAGTCATGACTAGAATGAAGTGTTCAGACTTGTTCAGTCTGTCCACAACTACCCACACTGCATCAAATATCCTCAAGGTATGTGGAAGTTCAACTAAAAAATCCATAGTGATATGCTCCCACTTCCGCTCCAAAATGTCAAGCCTCTAAAGCAAACCACCCGGTCTCTGATGCTCGTAGTTAACCTGATGACCCTTCAAACATCGAGCCTGATACCCCACAATATCTTTTTTTATTCTTCTCGGCCAGTAGTGCTACTTCAAATCATGGTACATCCTCCCGACCCATCCACATTAGGCACTTAAATCCAACCCTAAAGCCTCAAAACCCCATCATTACCAATAGCCACCTCCTTAGCATCACTGTGCTATATTGTGTCCTTAAGGACGAGAAAATGGGGATCATCATACTGATGTGCCTTGATGTGCTCAAACAAAGACGATCGTGACACAACACAAGCAAGAATCCTACTAGGCTCCAAAATATCCAACCTCCACAACCTATTGGCCAAAGCCTGAACATCCAAAGCTAATGGTCTCTCCCCAGTTAGGATAATAGAAAGACTACCCATGCTCTCAGCCTTCCTACTCAAAGCGTCGCCACCACATTGGCCTCCCCGGGATGATAAAGAATGGTGATATCATATTTATTTAGTATCTCTAACCACTACCATTTCCTCAAGTTCAGATCCTTTTATTTGAGTAAGTGCTTAAGAATCCTGTGATCCATGAACACCTCACAAGACACGGTGTAAAGATAGTACCTCCAAATCTTGAGCGTGTGAATAATGGCTGCTAACTCCATATCGCGAAATGGGCAGTTCTTACCATGGGTCTTCAATTGACGTGAAGCATAAGCTGTCATATTACCTTCCTGCATCAACACACATCTTATGCCAATCCGTGAAGCATTACAATAGACTGTATATGAAGTGGAAGACAAAACCAGAACTGGAGCTATAGTCAAGGAAATCCTGAGCTTCTGAAAGCTATCCTCGCACTCGTCATACCACCTGAATAGGGCACCATTCTAAGTCAATCTAGTCGAAGGAGCTGTAATTGATGAGAAACACGAAATGACAATAATACCTAGCCAAACCTAGAAAACTCCGGATCTCACTAGCGGTAGAAGGTCTGGGCCAATTATGAACTGACTCAATCTTCTTCGTATTCACCTTAATCCCCTCACTGGATACTACATAACCCAAGAATGCCACTAAGTCTTGCCAAAACTCATACTTGGAGAATTTATCATATAGCTTCTTCTCCCTTAAAGTCTGGAGCACGATCCTCAAGTGTTACTCATGCTCATCTTGGCTGCGAGAGTACACCATTATATCATCAATAAACATTATGACGAAGTAATCCAGATACGATTAAAACACATTGTTCATCAGATGCATAAAAGTTGATGGGGCATTGATCAGCCCAAAATACATCACCAAGAACTCATAGTGGCCATAGCAGGTCCTAAAAGCTGTCTTCGAAATATCTGAAGCCTGAATATTCAACTGATGGTACCCCGATCTCAAGTTAATCTTCGAGAATACCCTAGCACCCTGAAGCTGGTCAAATAAATCATCAATACATGGTAGTGGGTACTTGTTCTTGATAATAACCTTGTTTAGCTGTGTGTAGTCAATACACATCCTTATAAAACTGTCTTTCTTCTTCACAAATAGAACTGGAGCACCCCAAGGTGAAACACTCGGTCTCATAAAACCCTTATCAAGAAACTCCTAAAGTTCTCTCAACTCCATTGGTGCCATGTGATATGGTGGAATAGAGATGACTTGAGTGCCAATCACCAAGTCAATACCAAAATCAACATCCCTATCAGGTGGCATGCCTGGTAGGTCTACTGTAAATACATATGGAAACTCTTTCACTATTGGAACTGACTCAATGGTAAGACTGTCACCACTAACATCCCTCGCAAAGGCCAAATATGCCAAGCACCCCTTCTCAACGATCTGTTGTGCCTATAGAAATGACCCCACCTACTAGGAACATGATCCAGGGAGCCTCTCCACTCCAATCTCGGTAACCCCGGAATAGCCAACGTCATTGTCTTAGCGTGATAATCAAGAATAGCGTGATATGGTAACAACCAATCCACACCTAAAATCACATCAAAATCTGCCATATTGACTAATAAAAGGTCAACCCTACTCTTATAGCCCCCCAATAGTGACCAAAGAAGCATGATAGACATAGTCCACCACAATAGAATCCTTTACCGGTATAGACACATAAATATGAGTACCCAAAGAATCACAGGACATATCAAAATATGAAGCAAAAGAGGATGATACATATGAATTAGTGGAACTGGGGTCAAATAAAACTTATGCATCTCTATGACAGACCAGAACAATACCTGTAATGACAGCATCTGTTACAACTGCCTCAGTCCTACCAGGCGCATCATAACAACGGGCCTAGCCTCCCCTACTAGGATATCCTTTACCCAGCTTGTCCTCCATCCCTAGCTAGCTGTGTAGGTAGAGTAGCAATTGTAGTAGAAATCATAGCTTGAGTAACCTACGGAGGTCCACCCTGCTGAAGTTTGGGACAATCCCTCACCATGTTCTAGTATCATCCCACTCGAAACAACCTAACAACGGGTATGACTGATACTGAGTTTGACCCAGACCACTATAATAACTGTTGTAGGAACCTCGTGAAGAAGGTGCACTGAAATATTGTTGTCCAATATGAGTACCCTGAGGTCCCTGACTAGCTGGATCAGTTTCTACCGCTTGCAGACTTTGCCTAAAACAACAACTATCAATCGAGAATTCAGATAGCTTCATATGAGGCTTTGTATGGGAGACAATGTCGGTCTCTAATTGGTTGGTTTGAGCAGGGTGAGGCTAGGATATTGGGTACTAACTTGGTTTAGAATGATTTGGACAAGATTAAGTTGATTCAGGATCGACTTCGCACGACACAGTCTAGAAAGAAGAGTTATACTGATTGGAAGGTTTGTGATGTTGCTTACATGGTGGGAGAGAAGGTGTTGCTCAGAGTTTCACCCATGAAGAGTGTTATGAGGTTCAGTAAGAAGGTCAAGTTGAGCCCTAGGTATATCGTCCCTTTTGAGGTATTTGAGAGGATTGGAGATGTGGCTTACAAGCTTGCATTGCCACCTAGTTTATCGAGTGTTCATCCAGTGTTTCATGTCTTCATGCTCTAGAAGTATTTCGGCAATCCGTCTCATGTTTTGGACTTTAGCACGGTTCAGTTAGATGGGGATATGACTTTGGATCGGCAGGTTTGGAAGTTGGCGGTAAAGAATATAGCTTCAGTGAAGGTTCAGAGGAGAGGGCAGCCAGTTGAGGAGGCTACTTGGGAGAGCGAGTAGGAGATGCGGAGCAGATTTCAATGCCTAGTTGAGACTCCGGGTATGATTCTAGACCCGTTCGAGGACGAATATTAGTTAGGAAGGGGAGAATGTAACGACCTGGTCGGTTATTTTGAGTATTATAACCCCGTTCCCCCATTTATTGCTTAATCTATGTTCCTTGTTGTTATGTGACTTTCTGGGGTGTTTGGTTGGGTTCTGTGGATGTTTTGGAATAAATTAGGACACTTAGTCCCAAGGTTTAAAAGCCTAAGTTGAAAAAGTTGACCAGATGTTGACTTATGTGTAAACGACTCTGGAACGGAGTTTTGATGGTTTTTATAGCTCTGTATAGAGATTTTGGACTTAGGAGTGTGTCCGGATATTGATTTGGAGGTCCGTAGATGAATTTGGCTTAAATTGGTGAAAGTTGAGAAAGTTGAAGTTTGGAGAATTGAGAAATTTGACCGAGAGTGGACTTTGTGGTTACCAGGCTCGAATTTTTATTTCAGAAGTTGAAATAGGTTTGTTGTGTCATTTATGACTTGTGTGCAAAATTTGAGGTCGATCGAAGTTGATTTGATAGGTTTCAACATCGATTGTAGAAGTTGAAAATTCATTAGTTTCAATAGGCTTGAATTGGGTGTGATTCGTGTTTTTATGTTGTTTGATATGATTTGAGGCTTCGAGTAAGTTCATATCGCGTTTTGGGAGGTGTTGTTATGTTTGGACTGGGTCCCGGGGGCCTAGGGGATGAGTCGGATGGAAATCGGATTGGAATTGAACTTAAGAGAGATTCTGATGTTGCTGATATCTGGTGCCATCGCACTTATGGAGGATTGGTCACAGGTGCGTGACCGCAGAAGCGAGCCAGGGATCGCAGGTGCGGTCTTGATGGAGTTGGGCAGTGGTCACAGCTGCGTGGAAGCTTTCTGCATCTGCGAGCCTGCAGATGCGACGAGGCTCCGCAGATGCGGAGTTGGGCAGGCGTGGCTAGCTTTGCAGAAGCGGATGGGATCAGGCAGGCGCGAAAGCGCAGAAGCGAGGTGCAAACCCCGAAAGCGGCCTCGCAGGTGTGTGTCTTGGGCCGCAGGTGCGGCTGGTCGGGGACCTAACTGAGTTTCGCAAGTGTGGAGTTTGCACCGCTGATGCAGATGTTTGGCCCGCAGGAGCGAAAAAGCCTGGGCAGAATATAAATTTGAACGGTTCCGAGATTTCTTCATTTTTGGACTTTGCAAGCTCGGTTGGAGGGGATGTTTGAGAGGGGTTTTCCGAGATTTCAAGAGGTATGCCACTTGTGATCATTTTTATCTATTAATATTGAATACCCATTGAATTTTCCACCAAAATTATGTATTTTTAAGGTGGAATTTGGGGAATTTTGGACTAGGGATTGGAGAGTAAGATTTGGGAATTTGAGTGGCGATTTGATATCAGAATTTGGTAATTTTTATATGGTTGGACTCGTTACTGAATGGGTGTTCGGATTTTATTAGTTTTGTCGGATTCCGAGACGTAGGACCGGGGTTGACTTATTAGGTTGAATTTTGACTTTAGTCAAAGATCTTAGCTTTATTATTTGGAATCAATTCCTATAGCTTTTGTTGATAGTGTTACGTTATATTTTGCTAGATTCGAGCCTTCCGGAGGTCGATATGCGTGGGAAAGGCTTACTAGCAGAGTGATTTGATTTGCTTGAGGTAAGTATCTTATTTAAACTCGGTTAAGGAACTAGTTACCTGAATTGTTGTGATAGCTACGTGCTATTGGGCACGCATATGTGTGGGGATGAACCCATGTTTTATTCATGTTCGGGTTGTGCTAAGGCTCTTATAAGCCTAGAATTTGACTGTTAAACCTTAAGCTATGATGTTTCGCACATTTGTGTCATTGTTGTGCACTATTTGAGCCATGTTTGAGGCTACATAGAGGTTTAACACCTGAATGAACTGATAAATGACATTCTTTGATGAAATTGCCGGTTTTGAGCTATGATGGTACACTTGCACATGACTACACTTTAGCATGTCGTTTATACCATTCCAGAAGTATGAGATTTGATATTCACTCGTTTCATACATGTATACTTGTTTAATTGCTCTTGTATGATATATTTGGACTGGAGGCCTGTGACCATGTCGGGCGGATTGTATTGTTGTGCCTGTGACCCTATCAGGCAGATTGTGTTATTGGCACGTGAGTTGTCCATACAGCACCTGAGTTATCCGTACGGATCTATATATTAGTGTTATTGGCACGTGAGTTGTCCGTGCGGGTTCTATTATTAGCACGTGAGTTATTCGTGCAGCAGTTGTTCGTGCAGCGTATGGATATGGATCCACCCCCTAGGGTCACCCTCTCATGTTTTTTTCTTGATGATGTACATAAAAATATTGAGAATACTGATCAGTGATTTGGAACGGATATGGAAAAGTGAGGGAATCTGGCCAGGATTTTGTTGGATTTTGCAGTTCATCCTTTACTTGCAATTTTCTTGATCATTTATCTGATTAAACTGCATATCACCTCTATATGCCAAGATATTATCTAAGCAGAGTAATCATATACACACGGATGTTTTCTTACTAAAATTGATGATTTGATTTCAATATTGTTCTGTACCGGAATTAAAACTGAAACTACACAGGTGATAGCTAGTGTTATTAATAACTTGTGGGCCTTTTACCTTGCCGTATTTATTTACGATACTTATTGAGTACATTGGGTCGGTTGTACTCATACTACACTATGTACTTCGTGTGTAGATACAGGTACTTCTGGGCACGACGGTAGTTAGCCTTGGAACTTTATCTATTCGAAGACAATTGAGGTAGCTGCCTTGGCGTCCGCAGACCTTGATTCTCCTTCTTTTCAGTTTATTAGTACTGTTCTATCTTTCTAGACAATGTCTTATCAGTCCGACTACGTTGTCATTTAGATGCTCATATACTCAGTGACACCCGAAATTTGGGGAATTTTATATTGAGTCGCGATATTTTCTTATCAGTTATTATGAGATTTTCACTATTAAGCTTATTTCGTTATATTTAAAATTTAAAGATGTATGGTTATTTGTGATTGCCAGCTTGCCAAGTATTGCGATAGGCGCCATCATGACATGTGAGAATTTTAGGTCGTGACAGTTGCTTACCTAAACTATCACCTGTCCCGAAAAAACCCCTGAATTATATACCCCTTCATAAAAAAACCCTCTCGTCGTATTCTTACTAGTGTGTATAATACACTCTCCAAATTATTTATAAAATCTGTCACGTGGCAATCTACGTGAATATTTGTTTATCTTAATCTAAAAAAATAGACTTAATTAAGATTTTAATACTTTTTATTGTATCATTGTAAAAATATTACATGGTAAAAATAAAAAATAAAAGGGCTAAGGTTAAAACTAGTATGTCAATTATAAAAAACTCATTTTCTCTTTGCTCTCATCGGAGAATGGCTACACTAACCTCTCAGTAATGATTTTCTCCATTAATCTTGGTTCTAACTTCGATTGCATTGTCTATTCTTGCTTCCGTTCGAAAATCGGGATAAAAACTAGGGTTTCTGCTCCTAAATCGGTATAAAAAATTAGGGTTTTGATAGATCTAAATTCTGAAGATTGTTGAAAGGAGATACCTAAATTATTAAAGAAGCTAGTTGCACACATGTCTTATTTCTTTATTCCCTAATTTCTTCAAAGGCATTAAACCTCATGCTCTACAAATACTTGAAGGGGTGTTCCTTCTTTTAAATAAATTTAGGTAAGAAATGAAGGATGGATAAAATAAAAAAAATAAGAAATAAAATCATAAATAATAAGAGAGAGAGAGAGAGAGAGAGAGAGAGAGAGAGAGAGAGAGAGAATTTCAGATGGATTTAGAACTGGAGAAGAAATGTGAAAAAATGGAAAAGAAAGGTAAAAAGATGAGGGAGAAAAGTGAAATATAAAGAAAAAGAGAAAATAAAAAAGAAATAGAAATATTAAAAAAGAATGGCTAATAGGTGTTAGACACGCCATTTTAATGGCTTTTTTTAGTTTTCACGCGCTTTTGGGCGATTTGTTACATACATAATGCCACATAAGCGACGAGGGGGTTTTATTATGAAGGGGGATATAGTTTAGGGAGTTTTCGAGAACAGGCGATAGTTTATGTAGGCACATGACAAAAATTGTATAGTTTAGGCGGGTAAAGAGTATTAACTCTTATTATAACGATGGTTATTTATTGTGAAATTCTTTGCAATTTTGCACATTATCACTGAATGGGTTATTATGTTTTTAGTGATGGATATTTACTATGAAATATATATATATATATATATATATATATATAGAGAGAGAGAGAGAGAGAGAGAGAATTATTTGATGAATCTACAACATTTATATCTAATAGAGTAGTATTTATTAGAAAGTATAATTACCTTTTTGTACAAAAATATTATAGGAGTAATATTTGAGTGAAGGTCAAAATAATTATTTGATTAGCAGTTTGGCCTTTTAACTTTAGGCAGAAGAGCATCCTACTAGCATGGTATATAGTATATGATATGATAATATTCATAAATGGATAATCATCAAGTACCAAATCCAATTAGTTCTCATATATATAGTGATCTAATTAATAGAAAAGTAGTCTAATACCAAAAATGCGGTGATTTTGTTGACCGAGAAACAAGTATAAAAAGGAAGCCCAAGTCAAGTTTCATGAGTAGTAGCTTTCGAAAACAAAACTTGCAAAATGGCAAAGTTCCTCGCTTCACTTTTCTGTGTTGTCCTCTTTGTTGCTATTGCATCAGGTCCCAATTTTTACTGAGACGATGATATCTTTGCTTTACTCTTTTTTCTCTTTTGCATCCCATTTCCGATATTCGTATTACGACAAGATTAAATTCAAAGTCGTGTTGTAAAGTCCCAATTTTGGGGGAAAATACTCCCTGACAAAGGCAGCTCCATGCTCAGGTCTCGAATTTAAGACCTCTGGCTAAAGATAATGAAGTATTTTCCACTCCATCGCAACCTTGTTGTCGCAACCTTTGTTGGTTGCTTTACATTATTACAATGATCATGTTTTATTATTTGTTATTTTATTTTCTTTTATTTTGTTGAATATGCAGATGAGAGGTTTGTTCCAGTGGTATATGGAGAGGAATGCACAGTTGATGTTGGTTTTAACATTTGCAGCTCTCTTAACGATCGATGTAGGAAGATATGCATTCAAGCAATTTTCTATCCGGTTGACCAAGCCACGTGTCAAATACGTAGCGATGGTTCTACATTTTGCGAATGTATATTTGTTTGCCATAAAAAAACGAACTTAAAGCTTGCAACATCACCTGCACTTTATTGATGTTTCAAATTTCAAATATTTTAATTTATTTGGGAATGAGATATAGTTATTGTAAGAAAAACGTTGTACAACCAACCACCACCATAATTTACATGCTCTATATATAGTCTACAATTTAATTTCCGTACAATTCATTATGATGAATTACATCTGATCTAATGTTTAAGACGAACGTTTTACATATGAAATCCTTTCATGTGTCTGTCAGATTTTAGTTGAATTTTGTCATGTATTGTTCTCTCAAGTTTTTGTAACGACCCGGCCGGTCATTTCAAGACTTATAGCCCGTTTTCCCATTTTCTGCTCATTTTATACTTTACAACTGTTATGTAACTTGTCGGGGTAGTTGGTTCGGGTCCGGAGGGTTTTCAAAATGAATTGAGACACTTAGTCTCAAAGTTGGAAGCTTAAGTTGAAAAGGTTGACCAGATATTGACTTATGTGTAAACGACTCCGGAATGGAATTTCGATGGTTTCGTTAGTTTCGTCGGGTGATTTTAGACTTGGGAGCGTGTCCGGATTGTGATTTGGAGGTCCGTAGTTGAATTAGGCTTGAAATGGTGAAAGTTGAAAATTTGAAAGTTTGACTGAGAGTAGACTTTGTGGTTACGAGCTCGGATTGGAGTTCCGGGAGTTGGGGTAGGTCCGTGGTGTCATTTGTAACTTGTGTGCAAAATTTGGGGTCAATCGGACATGATTTGATGGGTTTCGGCGTCGTTTATAGAAGTTGGAATTTTCTTAGTTTCAATAGGCTTGAATTGGGGGGCGATTCGTGTTTTTGATGTTGTTTGAGGTGATTTGGGGGCTCGACTAAGTTCGTATCGTATTTTAGGACATGTTGGTATAATTGGTTGAGGTCCCAGGGGCCTCGGATTGATTTCGGATAGTTAACGGATCGAAAATGGGACTTAGTGCATTGCTGGAGCTGGGACTCTTCTGGTGTGATCGCACCCGCGAGGGGTTGGCCGCAGGTGCGATGCCGCAAATGCGGCTGGTTTTGCACAGGTGCGGAGCTGGGCTGGCCTGGGGCAGGGCGCAGGTGAGATGGGGTCACCGCATCTATGATCCCGCAGGTGCGAGCAAGGCTCCACAGATGCGGAATTGAGGGGGGGAGGTCTGTTTCCGCAGAAGCGGATGGTGGGCCGCAGAAGCACCTCCGCAGGTGCGGAACCTGGAGCGCAGATGCAGGCCCTGGGTTTTAAGTGATTTCCGCAGAAGCGGAGGATTTTACCGCAAAAGCGGTTCCGCATGTGCGAAAAGCCTGGGCAGTGTCTTATAAACGAGGGTTCCAAGATTTTTACCATTATTAACATTTCAAGCTCGGGATTTGGCGATTCGTGAGAGGATTTTCGGGGGATTTCTTGAGGTAAGTCACTTTTGGTCTAATTTATTCAATAATTGTGTTTTCCCATTGATTTTTCCACCTAGTTTGTGTGTATTTAAGGTGAAATTTGGCAGTTTGAGGATAGTGATTTGGAGAGTTTGATTTGGGGATTTGGGTGGCGATTTGGTATCGGATTTTGGTAAATTCGGTATGGTTGGACTCGAGGTTGAATGAGCTTTCGGGTTTTGTGACTTTTATCGCGTTTCGAGACGTGGACCCGAGGACGACTTTTGAGTCGACTTTTGACTTTTGATTAATAACTTAGTATTTCCTTATGGAATCGATTCTTTTAGCCCGTGTTGATTGTATCGCATTGTTTGTGGTTAGATTCGAGGCATTCAGAGACAGTTTTCGCGAGGCAAAGGTGTGTTGAAGTAGAAATTTACATGGTTTGAGGTAAGTAACACTTCTAAAGTTGGCCCTGAGAGTTCGAAACCCCAAATTATGTGTTATATGATTGGTGTTGAGGTGACGCGCATATCAAGTGACGGGTGTGTCAGCGCGCACCGTAAGAACTGTGACCCGGTGGATTCCATGGAACTGTATAGTGGATTTATCCTACATTTCTGTACCATTATTTCTATATTGAACTGTACATGCTGAGTTCGTCACTACCTTTCAGTCCAAAGGTTATATTTGTCACTTATTGAGTTGGTTGTACTCATGCTATACCCTGCACCTCGTGTGCAGATCGAGGTGGTTCTGGTCACGGCGGTTGCTGAGTTGTGGAGTCCGAATTTTCGGAGACTATCGAGGTAGCTGCTTGGCGTTCGCAAACCTTGACTTTCCCTCCTTATCTTTCGTTTTATGTTTCAGTTTTATTACCTAGATGATGTATTGGACCATGTCTTTATGTAGATGCTCATGTACTCGGTGACACCATGATTTTTGGGAGAGATTTTGTTTTGTATTATGATTTTGTACTATATTTTAAATGTCTGCGTAGTCGACTTGCCTAGTACCATGATAGGCGCTATCACGACAGGTTGGTATCAGAGCCTAGGTTACATAGGTCTCACGAGTCATGAGCAGGTTTAGTAGAGTCTTGCGGATCGGTACGGAGACGTCTGTACTTATCTTCGAGAGGTTGTCGAACCCTTAGGAAACTTCTCATTCTTGTATTCTTATCTAGCGAATTTGTTGATTCT
This sequence comes from Nicotiana tomentosiformis, assembly GCF_000390325.3. Classification (NCBI taxonomy): domain Eukaryota; kingdom Viridiplantae; phylum Streptophyta; class Magnoliopsida; order Solanales; family Solanaceae; genus Nicotiana; species Nicotiana tomentosiformis. The sequence continues at coordinate 46,078,626 of NC_090821.1, forward strand.
TGTCACTAAATTTTCGTTGTTCTATTCTCTCACATATAGTGAGGACACGTGCTACCAGATAGGACGGCCAACTACCAGTACTGCCATCTAGGGCCACGAGAAGCCGAAGTCGCGGTAGGGGCCGTAGTAGGGGCAAAGGTGCAGCTCGTACAAAAGCTAGAGCAGCACCTGCAGATCCACCAGTTGGTCCAGCTCAGGAGCAGGTTCCGGATATGGTTGAGCCAGCAGGGCCAACTCAGGCACCAGTTGTGCCCATTGTGATTTCAAGCCTTCAGGAGACTTTGGCCCAAATATTGACTATTTGCACTAGCCTTGCTCAGGTGGTTTCGGCTCAGGCCGCACCAGCCATTTCTCATGTCGGGGGATGTACTCATACCTTCATCGCCCGTACTCCATAGCAGGTGATGCAGGGACTTCAGATATCAGGGGTACTACCAGCCCAGCGGTTGCAGTTGCTCAGGCCCGGGTGGGTCCCGTTATGACTGATGATGAGCAGAGGAGACTTGAGAGGTTTGGGAGTCTCCAGCCTCTATCATTCAGTGGGGCTGAGTCTGAGGATGCCCAGGACTTTTTGGACAGGTGCCAGCAGAGTTTTCGTATGGTAGGTATTCTAGAGACCAGTGGGGTCTCATTCACTGCTTTTCAGTTTACTGGGGTTGCTTTCAGATGGTGAGAGGCCTATGAAAGGCGCAGGCCAGTCGGTGAAGCACCACTTACATGGCATGAGTTATCCGTCCTCTTCTTGGAGAAGTTCGTGCCACAGTCTCGCAGGGAGGAGCTGCGCAGACAGTTTGAGCATCTTCGTCAGGTTTTCGGAGTTGGCTCGTCAGGCAGTTTGGTTGGTTCCCACTGATAGGGAGAGGATTAGGAGGTTCATTGATGGCCTCACGTATCAGTTATGGTTGCTCATGATTCGGGAGAGGGTATCTGGTGCTACTTTTGACGAGGTGGTTGATATTGCTCGGCAGATAGAGATGATCCATAGTCAGGAGCGTGAGGAGAGGGAGGCCGAGAGGCCTTGAGGTTCGGGTGGTCCCAGTGGTGTTCATTCTGGGGGACAGTCTTACAACAGTAGTGGACGTCCTTATAGGCACACCCATATGGCTCGTCCGGTTCACCGGGGTGCATCATCCAACAATGGTTCATACAGTGCTCATTACGGCCAGTCATCTCTCGGTGCATTTCCAGCTGAGTCTTCGTCTCGTGCACCATCAGTTTAGGGTTCATTTGTACTATGTCCTTTTGATAGTCATTCTGGCTCTCGGGGTCCACCTCAATACTCACCGCCATTTGCAGGGAGGGGTTATTTTGAGTGTGGAGATTTGGGTCACATAAAGATACATTGTCCCCGCCTTT